>NC_054083.1:32574920-32905754 GCF_017562075.2 Anopheles merus | reverse complement strand
TTTTGTTGGCTCTTTGTGGAGGCTATTCCTATGGCAGCACGACAAACAATTGGTACGGTAAAATGGTAGCGATAGGTGTGGAAGAAGTGGAATCGTTGAAGGTAATTCTCATAAATTTTTGATTACGGCAACATTTGAGCGCTAATATCGACACGCATATATTATGATTTACTTGGAGGCGTCGCGTAGGAAAAACCCGAGCAAATGCAAGAGGAGCACGTGTAGGTTCCTTAATCTGTCCCTAAAATTTCACCCTCCATCGGTACCGGGTAGGTGGGGAGCGTAAAACAACAAACACACCTGCGGACGTGGTTGTTCATATTAAACAATTACAGCGCATCGAGTTGTTGCCGTCCCAAAATCCAAAGGTAATATTTCTTCGTTGTGGGCCGATTGAATTAAGGGTAGGAAAATTTGGAACTTTATTCGATCTTTCCCGCCGGAGATGAAGCTTGCATCTCTGCAGGTTTTGCATGTAATCTGCTTGTGCCTGATTACGATCAACGGTTGTGTGAATCAGGACACAGAAGGTAAGAACGATAGGACTTTCATCATTTGATTCAACATTAATAAGTAATGCGCATAGCGTACACGATACATTGTATAACGTATAACTTTGTTTTTACAAGTAAACTGAATTTCTTCTCAACATGTTTGTTCAGATTGACAAGTAGCCCGTTGTGACAGTGGAAAGGAAATGCAGGGTTTGAATAGTGCCTGCTCAAGAACGTTGTGAAGATGTGTTTCACAATGTCATGTTTATGCTTTTTTAACGTTCATAGAATTGATTTTGAATTCCATGCATCGACCATCGTAAATACAAACTCAATTTAACTACAATTTTATGATATGATAAATCATAAAAATTGAAATTCGTTACAAAACAGCGTATCTTCTTCAACATTTTCCATAGAACTATTCAAGGACACCAGACATGGTTAATAACAAGTCTATATCGCTCGGGCACTGTCTGGAAAAAGCAACTGCAATGACAACGGACTGGTAGAAGAAAACAAAATCGGCAAATGTAAATCCCCCTTCTACATATCTGCCATATCTACAAGTCAAGTTTTGATTTCCCAGGAGTAACATCGCACGCAAACAAAAAGCAAGAGTACGCCAAGCCGCCTCCTTCATGCATTTCATAGAGTGTTGTGGTGTTGGTGGTGGTAGTGGTGGTGAATGAATCTCTCCCAGCAGCACCTGGCTCCCCGTGTGCTTGATTGTCAAAGTGTAATCGAACCGGGCGTTGAGTGGAAAACAAATTTTACGGCTGGGATTGCCGGTCTTAGATTTACCCTGATAAGAGCACGACAGACAGGTGATGTTGCTAGTTACACAGAGGACATGTACACAAAGTAAGTGTTTTCGAAATGTGTCTCCACTTTGGGCGTATTTGATGCAGCCCGTGTGTTGTAACACAAAAAAAAAATGTCCTGAAAGAAAAACCACACAAACAAATGGTGAAAACATTCTGTTTTGCGACTAAATCTTTACCAAGCGCAACAACTGCACACTTGATTACACTACGTCTGGGGGATTTGTTGTACTGTTAATTCTCACGAGAATTAACAGCCTTACACCAAATGATAAAGGGCGAAACATATTCTTCTCGGGTGTTATCATTTTGCTGTGAGTTGATTCGTTTACGTTAAATTAAACATTCATAGACATTAATTTTGTTTCCCCGCGTTTTGTTTAGTGCGTTTGCAATACCCGAGAGAAATCTTTAATATGGTTTTATCTATATGGTAGTGGACATATGCCTTCGGATAGCAGTTAGACAAACGCACATTAAACATAAATAATTCAAATGTAATTTGAATCAACTGAATGGAGGTATGCAATCAAACCGGAGGTAAGGCAAAAAAAAGATTTCACCTTCGACTGTTTTGATTTTCAATAAAATAGTCCTTCGCTCTCTTCAAGAGTAGAAAAAATCAGTCAATAAACCACCATGAGTCTCACCCTCTATATACTGCAATCCGCTTTTGGCTAGAACTTTTGTCAGCAGTAGCTGAAAGCAATCGATGCATGGGGAAGAAAAAAGGATACAAAACGAAGCGACAAAATCCTTCACTTCCAATCGCTTCCTTACTACTTCTTCCCAACCAACGATTGGTAAAAGGCAATAAAAGTAAATATATTAGCTTCACCTGGCGGGCGGCTTTGAGTGGCAGGCCGGGGGTAATATAGGCATTCACCACACCCTTCTCAACCGATGGAGAACGAACGATCCTTTCCAATCAGTTGCTCCGGTAGCGGGGTGTGTGCGTGTCTCGGTGTCGCGGTTACTGAGCCGATTTTCCATCGACCGCACAAACTCCTTCTTCGGCTTCAAAATCGCTCACTCTCTCGCTCACTGCCATGGTCGGTGAACGCGCGTGCACACGCCATGCTTGAACGCAATGAATAATTGTGGTTCTGCCGCGCAACCGGCATGGCAAAGGATCGACGGAATTGATGGATTGTGTGTTGTGTGGAGCATGATTGGGCGCGCTTATTCGCCGGGGTTCGCTGATTTTTTCCCCAGCTTTTTGGCGGCACCCAAAGGTCGCACAATAAACGACACCCTCGGTGAGCTGTGATTCTTGCCAGCCGAGCGAAACGAAAGCAAAATAAGAAGGAAGCATAACCGAAAGAGAAAAAAAAGAGAACGCAACCCACCCTACCAATGCGACACAGTTTCACAGTGGGTTTTGGTGGTGCGCCGGGGCCCACAGCACCCGGAAGTGAAGTTAAACTTGCCCAAATTGACTTTCAACTTTTTACTGCGCGCCGTATATTTCCAACCCAAGATGCTTGTCATCGAGCGCCGAGTATTAGTGGTTCATAAACAACGACAAAAAGGGTATTTTAATTTATTCCAGTATCGATCTTGGGCGCACCACTGCTCCCCATTTGAATCGGCACAAGGATTCGGATGGAAATGGTTGGTGGAAACACTAGGCGGTGTATTGATTTTTGTGTACAGTTCCATGTTAAGCTAGAATCTAGAGAAACGGAGGAAATAAAAAAAAACATGCAAGAGCAGATGCGAAGAATAAAAAAAAGTAGTCCCCAGTTACAGTCGCACAGTATGCACACCACATTTGTGGAGAGAAGCATTATTTATAAAATGACAGGGGAAAACAGTCCAAACTGTCGCGGACTTACAAGCAGACGCCCAGTCCACGGGAACGTCAAAATGGTTTTCCGGTTGCTGGGGTTTTAATTTATTTATTTTTTGCTGCCTCCAAACAGCCTAGCTGGACTGTACCTTTCGAAGCCATTTTGTCCCGCGCTAGACTGAGGAAGCAGCAGGTGGGGGTTAGAAACAGGAGCACCAGTGAGACCCGCCAGTAGTAAGACTCGCTTTCCCGGCCCGCACACGGCTCGTACCGGTATTTATATGAATGATATATTTCCGATTCTCATTATCATTCATTACACGGTGTATGGGCGTGCGAGAGTGTATTTCTTTTAGGTTCTCTGTGTTTCCCTGTTCCTTGTTGGTTTTCCCGCACCGAGAGCACGCTAGCACGAGGTGGGTAGGAATGGAAGCGAAATTTGCATAAATGTTTAATTTTATGAAAAATTACACAATGTAGGCAAAATTTAGTACTGCGCAGGCCACCTGTCGAACAGAACAGGAAAAATAAGAAACACAAACACACTCTGGAGTAAGAATAGGAACATCTTCTGTTGAGGAGCCACGATTATGTGAAGTTTGGGAAAAATGAGTAAGTAGTTGCGTTGATGTGTGCGATACAAGGGAATTTTAGCAACAATTTGAGACCTCTTGTGCAAGTTTGAATGATAAAGCGGCAGTAAAAATGAGAAGATAAAAATACAACTCACATAAATTGACAATTATTAATCTGAGCTGAAATGTTCTGATCGTCCAACAAATCACAATAAATATAAAGAGTATACGTATACATGTTATACGTATAAACCAGTAAGTATATACAATTATTGAAATTATGAAAGAAGGGAAAACTTAGAATAGTTGAACTTTGATTTTTGCAAAGAAGTTCCTGCCAACGTAAACCATTCCTGTTCTTCGAAACCAACATTAAGAACCACCAGCCACCGCAAAAGCACAGTTTTTTCCTTCCGTGATGATGTATTAATGTGGTTTTTTATTTGCTTCCTGTGCGGTTGCATTTCTACAGCAGAAATGAATTGTTGGACTGCGGGCAGAATTATTACCATGATGGGGCACTTCCGGTCGCAGTTGGGTAGGCATAATGCGGAAGAAATCCATCCGAACAACCGTCATCATGACTCAACCCACTACAAATAGTGCATCATTCATGGGGAAAGATTACTCAGGAAAGGGGGAAGAGGGAAGGAAATGGGCGAGTAGTGGAGAGTCTACACTTATAATAATTACGCTTACAAAACTTAACACTGAACGCTCCTTTTCCTGGACAACCGAGACACACGAAATGACGTAAAACGTTCACCATGCGCATTTTAGATCTGTTATATGTTTGCACGGAAACTTAAAAGGTTAACGATTGTTTAAGGACTATTTCTACAGAATCGGTTGAATTACTTGGTTTTAGAAGCTTTCATTATGTCTTTCCTTGGAAGATTTTCCCTCTCTTATAATCAATCAGAACTCACGCCAAACATCGCATGAACATCAGCAGCAAAACGACGAAAGCTCCTTAATGACAACTTCCTCACTAATGTATTAACATAAAAGGGATCGCTAGTTTGAAGATGTTCGCTAAGCTGCCGAGAATTCCACTTCTTACAAAAGGTAGGGCATATGTCAAGTCCTTTAGGTTTTTGGTATCCCTTTCCAAAGACTGATGATGACGGGTGATTAGTATACGATTAATTGTATGCATGAAATGTGGCAAACTATCGCTCATCCTGAACTCATCCTACCGCTTCCATAAGCTCAGCACATTAACCAGCAGCAGCAGGCAGCGCCTATGAATGTACTATATAGCTAAAGCTCCATCAAGGAACTACTACGAAAAACTCTGGGACCTCCGAGTACTGCCCTTTCTCCTATCGTTGGGTCTCACACCTCCGATTCTACCGGATTTGAAGTGAGAAATGTAAGCAAAAGACGATCAGAAGTGTTTGGATAGGAAAATTTTAGAACACACAAACCGTACGCTGCGCTGGCGTGATCCCATTTCCTCCCTTTCCCAGCTAAAAGAACACGTCCGGAGGAGTGTCCCGAATGTTGGAGAACCCAAACTGTCGGCAAATTTGTTGCCGGCGGTGTGAATGATGAGCCAGTGGGCGTACAACTTTCTTCCTATGGGTAGGCGAATTGCCCGCCCGAAGAAGAGTACAGGATACTACAGCATCAGGTGAAGAGGTGCTAGTAGTAGTAGTGGTAATAGTAGTCGTCGTCGTAGTAGATTAGCAAAACTTTATCTTCCTCCCCCCGGCTTACGATTGTTATGAATATAAATTAAAAGGTGATTTACATAATATTTAAATCATAATTCATTATAGTTACTGTTGTTCTTTCTACCACCCTTCTCTATCATTATACTCGCACCATCGTCATCATCATCATCATCTTCACCATCATCTTCGCTCACTGCTATATTCTTCACGTGATCTGGGCTCCGATAATCACAACTGTCATCGTGCCATCGTTATCGTATCACTCATCACCGTCCGCCGGACGAAAAGGCGAACTTCGCCATCCGCCAACGAGTTTTGGGCCCGAGTGAAGATGATGACAAAAACCTTCCAAAGACTCGCGCACTCTCTCTGTTGCGCATGGTTCGGATTGAAGAACACAGGAAAATGTGATTTATGTCGCAACGAGTGACACTGTTTCTATCTCCCTCTTTCGCTTGGTCGCTTGGTGCTTAACCTAACATTTTCACTCTTCCTAGCACTACCCCGCGCTATGGAGTCTGACAGGCCATGGTGTAGTGTTAAGATGGATTAAGCTTTGATTCTTGGACAAGAATTAGCAGCATCTCTGCGCTTTCCCTTTCCGGCAGCATGTCGTCCGTTAGAAGATGGATGACGGTGTTGGTAGACGGTTAATGGGAATGGGAATTAGTTGCGCAATTGAGCGCTTCGTTTGGTGTCATTTGGCGTATTGTTGGATGATGAAAGGTATGAGACTTAAAGCGAACGAGCTAGACCAGTCAGATTCCACGTGATCCATCTTCTGTTGCTGGCTTTAGCGTGCAGTATTGTAAACGCTTAGGGACGTTAGACTCTTGGGGTTTGGCGGGATAGTATCACTGTTGTCGACAGGAGACGATTATGATTGTCCCAAGAAGTTGGGATGTTTTAGACCAATCGGAACAAGAGCTTCAAGACAATTAGTTGTTGTGATAGTTTCTTATCACATACACTCTGGGCAACTCTTGAAGTCTTCTTGAATTTAAAGGTTTATAATCATGTGCTAAGCTATTGCATGGTATCCCACATCGTATCAACAATGTTAAAGCTACATTGTATCAATAAGTTCTATTACGATATCTACAAACATCACATTTGAACTTCTCGACTGTTTATCATTTTCCACAAAATGCGGGAGACAGATAGGAGGAAAGCATCTCTCTTTACACCTGCCCGTTTGGCACCATGTAAGCAAGCGTACGGTCTGTTTCGTTACTCATCCGTGCAACGCTACCAATAACAAAGACCGTGAGGTTACGAGTGAGTACCAGCCTGATTGTAAGCAGCCGACTGGAAATACAACAAGAAATAGACGCAAAAAAACACACCTTCGAACAGAGAGTGGAACGATCCTAGGCGGCACACTAAGCGAAAGCGAACCAAAATCGGTTACCTCGGCTTCCTGAGGTGGCGTTCTTTCCCCAATCGCAAGCATCAAACACGCGTGTGTCCCCAACGTACCCAATGTGTCTCGGTTGATTCATTCTCGTACCATTCGCTTCACCGTGGGGCATATCACGAAGATGGAAGAGTAAATTGAATAAAATTGAAAAATTACTCATCCTTGAAAGAGAAGTGACACTATCAAAGCAATTTCCTTTACTGCCGGCACGTGAATCCTGTCTCACACCTTACCACCACTCTTACCACTCGCACACACACACACACCATGTGGGTCTATGTGCTTTAACCGCCCCTATATCTAGGAGTTCGTTGAACGATGTTATTCTTTTCTTTCTTTTTTTTTAAGCCATACTCTCCTACTCGTCTATACTGAGCATGGCGAAAAGTGTAAAATTTTCCATCCATTTCCATCGCGTTGACGGTTTTGTCTAGGCACCGGACCGGGAGTTTTTTTTTTGTTCACGGCCCGAGCGGATGGATGGCTCGAGAAAATGGAAAATTGTGCCCAATAGTTGAGAAGGTGTAGCTGCGTCCTTCGACCGAATGATTTACCGGCACGTGTACTGGAAATTCTAACTGTGTATGTGTGTGTGTGTAGCTTTTTTGTGTGAAGATATAGGCGGTCCTCCGTGTCCTTTAAACCCACCTTCTCGGGGTACGAACAGGTGGGCAAGATCAAAACGCTTCACTTCCGAAAAAAAACCACACACCGGAAGGTAACTCTCGTCACTGATACTAGTACTACAGATGAGCACGGTTGAGCGAGAGCATTCCGGGAGTGCGAATGGAAAAGGATCTTCATGTTGCGTTGCGTTGTCGTCCGTTTTTTCTCATTTCCACGCCCGATGAAGCGCAACGAGTCCGGGGAATGAATGAGCGCCCGACAAAAAAGCCGAAACACTTGTTCGCAGCGTTGTTTTGTAATGGATGTTGCCTTTCTGAAGCGCTTTCGATCGGTTACCTTTCACACTTTCCATTCTAGCGGACGATTGCCGTGGTTTTTTTTTTCATTCAATAAATAACAACCCGAATTTTTGCCGTACGACGAGTAAAAAGATTTTCCAAGAGTTTGAAATAAACAAGCAACACACAAAAAAAAAACCTAAAAAGCTAGAATGAGTCCTGCTTCTCCAAAATGTAACGTCTCGAGGGGTGAGAATAATGTAGTAAGACCCATTTGCTGCAAAGCGGACAGAGGTTACCATCACTTCCATTTCCATCATTTTCTCATCTGCCGTTCCATGGCCAATGTCACACATTTCATCCTATCTGACAATTTGACAGCTTTCGTCTGTGTGCCCGAATGTTCAACGCTTCACCAATTCCTCGGGAAGACACCATCTTGAATCTCCGTACCTGTAATGCGAGTGAAAGAAAAGAAGGAAAAAAGGTAGGTTAGAATTGGCCGTAGAAGTACGCGCGGCCTTTGCAATGTGCTGCTGCCACCAGACGGACGAGCTCACACGGAGCGCACCATCCTCTGGCTATAAAATTAATTATTTCGTGCAGGAAATCGTGCCCATCACATCCCCCATCTTACGAACCACAAAGTAAGCACATAAAGTTTTCCAACACCCTACCTCATCCACCCTCCTCCTCCAGGGGATTCGCACCCTTTCTACCCCAGTTGATGTATGGACTGAATGTGAGGAAAGCAGTAACACGGAGTAGTTTCGTTTCCAGGAAAGGATTATTCGGATAGGGCAAGAAGAAGAAAAAAGAAGACCTTACGAAAGTTTTTCCAAAGAAAAGGATTCCAGGAAACCCCCTCGTTCGATCTCCACGCCACTCCCATCATTTGTGGAGGAAAGCGGTGCATGTATACACAAGCTGCCAAGGGAGCAGAGCGCGATCTTTCCGTCCCCGCGAGAGCAGCGCACACACACACAAAACTGTCGTGTGGCGGTGACTACAGTCCTTTCCGCGGGTTCTCTGGTTGGAGCTCGGTTGGAGAACCACATTCTTTTTCCCGTTCGCGTTCGAAACCACCATAAAACATGACCACAAAACGATCCTTCTTTTTTTTATGAGCATCAAAACCAGCCAGACCACCACCCAAGGTTTGCCCCGTTACTTCTCGAACGAGGGGCAGACATCATTCGGCTATGCTGAGACGTCTTCGTGGGGGTTTTCTCTGCCTTCTAGGACAAGTCTTCCAGTACCCACCCCATAGCACTATTCTGAATCGTTCCTAACAAATTAAATAAACTTTGCAAGGCAGAATCCACTGCCCAACAAATCCACCCACCAGACATGCCTGTAAGAAAGGGAGAACAAGCAGGATCAGGCTTGTGGCGCAAAAGAGATCGTCGTAAACCCCCTTTCGAACGAAGCGAAGACGAACCCGGGCACAAACGGAAATTAAATATTTATTCACTTTAGCTCCACCGTGCCAAATTAGAATCGCTGCATTTTTACTACACACACACACACAACTGGGGGCGAGGTCTTTGCTTTGCCATCTTGCAACTACTAACACACCTTCCTTGTGTGCGGTTCTTCTCCGTTGGCTTAATGTGATTGCTGCACTTTCCAGGTGGGCGTGAGAAAAAGGGGCCACAAGAGCGCGCGGGAGATGTTTACAAATTAATTTGAGACGCACACAACATTCTCGACGGGGCGCCAAAATAAAACGCTCCCAACCGCTCGCGGAATGGAGTTTACATTAGCCACGGCTAATGGCAATAACATCGTTAAGATGGCGGGCGAGCGAACGCGCGCGTGCACATTTCCTCTGGTTTTGTGTGGTCTGTGTCGTAGTGAACACGCTGATGCAAACAATGTGCTACGTTGTGAGCAGCAGAGTGATGTTTACGGTGAGATCATACTTTCTCGGGATGGTAACCCAGCTGTCTGGCGCTTGGCTCTGGAGCATAACGCAATTTAGACATTAGTTTTAAATTTATTGTACAGTGCTTGCACTAGAAACCGTGATACACGATACTATTTTCCTCTATTCGGTTTATTCCCTGTAAAAATTAGAGAAAACTAGCTCAGACATTATGGAGTTTCTTTGCTTTCTTACGACACAAATAGCAGTTTCTTCACATTTGTCAGTTTTATTTGGTGAGACAAACGCTTAAAAGATACTATCACATCGCAAAACCGCGTTAGAGCAAACGAATCCAACACTAATCTGGCTTTACTCAGTCGATTAGCTACGACCATACAAACTCGTACCCCACACGTTTGTCCAGCGACTGAGCAGTAACAGACAACCTTCTGCGTCGAAGAACTTCCACTGTCATGCGGTGGTACGTGCTGCAAAAAAAAAATGCTCCAAATCATTCTTCCGGCAGTGTTCGGCCCGTCTTTGCCGGTACGGGCGACCAACCATTTGCCTTTTATTAGCTACACTCATTAGTGAGCCGGAACTTTCTTCGCGTTCGTTTTTGGATTCGCGAAAAGTCCCACCGTGCACCGGGGGATGATCCAGCTGCTTCGAGCTGGCCTCGGCATCCGCTGTCTCGTCCGCTCCCTTATCGCGCTCTCCTCTCGCTTTGCGCTATATGCCTGTCGGTGATAGTGCCCTCCTCCTGGCCCAGAACTTGCCGACCCGGAAACGACAACTCGGCACGCTTGCAGAACTTCAGCCCGAAAACAGAACGAAAGAGCAGGAAAAAACACTGTGTGCAGCTGCTCTGGTACCTCCTTCTTATCTGTTTCTTTTTTTTAGAGCTTTAATGCAGCAAAGTAAAGGGAAGCCCATAACGTAAACTCGCACGGGGTAGAAACGCACACATATACACAATCAGTAGCAGCAGTCTGGCGTACTTCCAAACGAAGAACGAAGAAAGAATATTCAACTTTTGCCTTATTTGCCCGACGTCCCCTTCCCCGGGAGCATGTCTTACGTGTGAGGCTTGTGTGGGGGTTGAATGTTATGTTTCATGCTTTTACTGCGTTGCTGAGCGTTGCTGCTTACAAGCGGGCAGGAGGAACACGTCGGTATGTGTTTGCTTTTCCTTTTATTATACCAGTCCCGGGCGAAAAGTTGTAGTGACAGTGGCATAATTACGCGCAAGACGAGTTAGTGACGAGTTTTTGTAGGAAGAAGCAACAAAAAAAAACTAGACTACCATCCCCTACCTAGTTTTCCCAAATTTCTACATGTTGGGTGGATGCGCTGGTGGTAAAATTATACCAGACAGACGAAAAATGCAAAGGAGAAAATTACTTTTAAACATGCGATTTGTGCCTGATGGAAAATTAAACTATGGCAAAAATTACGTTCCAAATAAAACTAACGAAATAAACATGCAAAGCGTGAACGTGAAGTCTCATGCGGGCATGATTGTTTATACATTTTGTGCCAAAGAACACTAGATGTTAAACAGAGTATAAAAAAAAAAACACTTTAACTGACGTAATAAATTGGATAGAAAAACTTATGCAAAACGTTTGTTTGGAGTTTTAAATTTCTATTAATGCAACTGTTACATTAGCAACTGGTACAAGACAAATACTTCATTTCTCAAGATCAAACCATAACAGGATCATGCTCTTACAGGTCACTAACACGCTCTTCCTACACATCCTGTATTTTTGTCCCAAACTGTCCTTCGATAAATCGCTGCAAAGCTGTGCAAAAAACACATTTTCTCCATAACTTTCCAAAAATACATCTCACCCACAACCCACCAATGTATCATATCACCGCTCCGATCGAAAGTGCCTTTCCCCGTCAACCACACCCGGGTTGCTGCATCACAAACTATTTTTCCCCGATTCAACGCAACAAACGGTGCGCTTCGGTGGTGTACGTGGGCACGTGGGATGCCGCCGTCAGGTCGTTATCTTGCCGGCGCAAACACATTATCTTCACTGTTTGCATCGACGCGAGTGAAAAACAACACGGCACGGATTAGGAGCACAACATCCTACCTACACCACCACCACCACCCCCCCTCGACGACCGAAGTTGCAGCAGTGTCAGCAGAAGAAGAATAGTGCCGAAAACTATCACCATTAGCGGCTAGAGCGGCTAATTAAGTCGAAACATGTCAGCGCAACGAGGTGACTGAACGGTTTGCTCGCGTTCAGCAAACAGCAAAGTGTGGTACCACCGTGGGCGTGCTGGTGCTGCTGCAAGAGCAGAACATGCAAAAAACAACACTGATTTAGTGGAAAGCGTTGGATTATGGGAACAGTATAAACAGTGGCGTGATGCACTCGCCAAGAAAGATGTTGCTATTGCTGAGTTGCGTTGAACGCGTTGGCAAGAAAGCTGCAGATGGTCACATACAACGAACGTGCTGCTCCAAGAAAATAGTGCCTCCCGAAAAAAAAGATCCATTAGGCAAGTGCTTTAGAGTTAAAAACTAATCCGTACAGCTTCGATTTGGCTGTCGGTAGCGTGAGCAGTGCTCTCAGACACCATAAACTTGCTCGATTACGTTAAATTCTAGTGACAAAATATGCACATTTTTAGAGCTTAGAATTTCCTGCGCTTCCCTTTACAGCCGGAGCGTGTCCTTCTGCCCGCTTAGCATACCATCTTCATAATTCAACGAATTTATATAAAATATCACAACTATTTATTACCTCTCCCCTCATCCAGTGGCAGTATCAATTCATCCACACTTGACCTAGAACCGACAAAACATCGTCTTCATCGCCGGCGTACAAGGCGTTCGTGCTGTGTTCGTGAGCAAAACTTGAATTTAATATGCTTAAGTCTGTATCGAAGTGAGGGTTTTGAGCAACGGAACAACAAGCTGTAATCCTTTCCAGCGCAACACCGCCAATCATGCCCTAACTCCGCTCCTGCCATCATTGGACACCACAACCTTGGCGCGCGCGCGTTCTAGAAGCCCTCCGAGAAGCACTCTCGGTTCGAACGCTACTACACACCTTTTCTAATGGTGGAACCGGGCGGTGGTTGCTAAATTTACGACAGCTTTCGCCTACTTCCCTCCGTATGGCCCCCGTCGCTAGTTCCTTAAGGACTTAAGCGAATCAAACATTGCGCGAAAGGATGGAAACCGACGGACGGGCAGAGAGCTCAATCACTTCGCTGCTCGTTGATGTTGCAACTCACGCGAAAGACGACCTCAGCTCAGACTTTCCAGAAGGATGCTCTCCCGGGGCGGCTGTATCGTCGTCACTGTCGTCGCGTTGTCGTCCCCGGTCGTCGACGTTGGGTCCGGCCCAAATGTAATGACAGTTCATTATTATGCTAACGGCAGCAGGGCAGCCAGCGTAAACATACACCATACCATACTGCCCAGCTTCGTCCATCACTACCGCCCTTGCCCTTGCTGCGCTTTGGGGCAGAGCATTCCACTAATTCCACTTCCACTTAGGTATTCCCGCCGAGGGTTTCGCGTCAACATTTCGACCCGAAAGAGGATTAACATGCTAATTAACATACTTCCGAACATCGATTCTGCCCGATTTTAATGCCCGCATCCTTCGTCCCGAACAGTGGGCACAACTAAGTGCTCCCACCGTTCGACGACTCCGTCTCCCGCGGAGGCCACCGATTAAACGGACAGCGAGGCAAACGTTGGACCACCGGAATCGATCGGCAAAGGGGATTGGTGGGATGGTGAGAAGGTGGGAATGTTTTGTTGTTTCAACTAGAAAAGCGTCATTCGGGATTGGAGTGCACGTATACCCACGGTGAAAATGGAACATTTTGCCCATTCTACCCCATAGCGAACGACAACGTTGCTTATTTACATGATCGAATAAATTTGCCCAACAAAGGCGACCGAACGGTCGAGGGAAAGAGAGAGAGAGAGAGAGAGGGAGAGAAAACGCACACAATTAGAATGTGGCAAAGAAAATCCCTTTGGAAAAGCTCCAAATGGTAAGGATTAAAACGGACTCTAGCATCCCCCTTACTGAAGGTGTTTTTATTTTACTTTGTTGCTGTTTTTTCTCGCACGCAATCCCCCTTTTTTTCAACAGGACAGGGTGTCTAAGTGCAATGGGAAAAGATTAAACATAGAAGTTCACTCGTTCGTGCTGCTTCCGAACCTGTTTCTTGCATGCGGCCAAACTGTGTCCTCGCCCGATATCGGTGTAACATCGACCACAAAGTCTAAGAGCTATGAGTTTCCAGGCTCGCTCACCCTGGGCCAATCCGCCAGCCGCACAAGCAAGGTGCACAAGATTTACGGAAGCTGATCCGGGATATGTGGCTGGACCGCAGACGCCGAAATTTATACCCGCTACCGGGTCTCCTCAACCTTCTACAAGCATCTGTCTCGTCTGTTCTTTTTTTTATCTGTTTGTCGAACAGAACAGCAGACAATTTATCGGAAAATGCATGATACTTTCACATGTGGAATGAAACTGAGCACCGTTAGCGTCCGTGAAAGCGAAATAGTGGGAAACATATGCTCTGCATCGGTTTGCGGCAATAACCCTATCCACTGATGCACTTTTCGAACGAAGATCCATAAATTTTGCGTTTTACGTTCCGAAAGAGGTTTGGGATGAAGGTATTGTTCAACGGCACTGTTGCTTGAACTTTTATAACAATCGTTAAACAAGCTCATCGTAAATATCTCACTTTTTTAACAAGAAACTAGAACACTTTAGCCTGGAATAACACATCATGCCAATAGTGCATGTCAATATGTTGAAGCATCACCAACGAAGACTTAAAAAAATACAGCAAGAAGAGAAGGATAATTTAACGAAAATAAGGCAACGGCAACTCAACTAAATGCAAACATAAATTACAAGAAACGGAAATACATTAAGATAACACAAGAAATGATATCAAAACAAATACACCCATAAAATACAAATGCATAATAAAATAAAAGCAACAACGTAATACAAACACAACACAATCTACTTTCAGAAAAATTTTAAAAACAAAACCATATTATTGTCAAAAGCACTTTAAAATACAACGTTAAAACAAACAGAAATCTTATGGATCATATGATTATGCTAAAGGAAACATAAATACAGATAGCACGGGCAAATACGTAAAGCGGAAATTAAGGAAAACTACTCAAACCAACATCCTCTATTTAAATATTGAAAAATAATTGTTATTTTCAAAACGTTGATAGGTATTTAATTGTACGCATAAGAAACACTCTTAAAAATTCGCCACGTAAAGCTTTCCAACCGCCTGGCCATTTTGTAAGTCTGTTAGTGTGCTAGAGTCGTGCCTCACTTACAAACAGGAACGCTAACGACTTGCACAAGTTCCAGGGCATGGAATTTTGTTCTACCAAAGTTGAAGTCGGCGTAAAAGGAAGAAGGCGAAATAATGTTTTACACGAGAACGGTTACTTCTCGCCACCATTACTTCATGTAGGTTCATGTGTGTATGTGATGCCAGCGAACAAGATGCCAGCGATTTCGTGGTGCATAAGGAATGTGCACTTGTGCTTCCGTGCACACTTGCACTACACACAAACACACACGCGCGCGTGGCGAATCGGGAGGTAAGAGGGCCTGTCTATGTGAGAGGTGAAAAATACAAAAAATCACACAAACACACACACACACACACAAATAAGATTTTCCGGAATTTTAACCGTACCGAAGGCAGAGAAGGAGCGCGTTAGAAAATTGCACCACACAACATTGCTTCACTAAATGGCGGCGGAAAAGGCGTTTGCATTATGCTTCACAGCCATCATGGCCGCCACGATGCACACTAGCTGCGGCGTATGCAACGCAATTTCATCCCAGCCAGCTGGAATGTTCTGTGACGTGGCATCGTACCAGTAAGCAGCGGGAAAGGGTGGAAGATCCTCGGAAGAGTCGCACAGGGTTCTGTCCCGTAGCACGTCTGTGAAAGTGAAAACAATTCCGCAAGTGCTGGAACAACCTGACCAAAGGCACCCCCTCGCAGGGCCGAGATGTATGGAGCGAACATTGTTGGCAGAGGAGAGACTTTTTTTTCGAGCGCCTTGCTCTGTGCACAACAATGTGCCATTCTCGAGATCCTGTCATCCTGTCGGGTTTTGGGATGGGATGGCTGGTTGTGGTGCACGATGTGGAACATACTTTCACTTTCCCGTGTGTCACAGCTCTGTTGCGGTGCACGAGCGTGGTGAGCGGGCGGTTACGTCGGTGGAGTATCATTTGGATAATGAAAATAGAATACGACACATGCACACACAGACAGAGCAAAGCGGACATGTCAGCAACGCGGGAAGCAACGGAAGCAAACTTGTTGGTTTGAGGCGACACATGAACCTGTTTGTGGTTGGAAAAATTGCATTCGTGAATGGAATTTATTCAGTTGTTTGTTAGTTTAACCCTAACGGTAAGGTTAAGCAAGTGATTTTGAGTATTCACAAAATGATTTTTTGTTTGATAATAGCACAGCTTTAATATGATTCCATTTTCACGATTCAAAGTTTATTGCACCTACAAACCAATATCGGAAGAACGTCTTCGCTGATCAGACACAAACACGAAATATTTGCACGTTTCCGCATCATAACAAAATCCCATCGCTAACCAACATGGCCATACATTCCTGCATGTGTCCTGCTCTTCCAGGTTCACACTCAAACCTCCCATCAGCCACAATTGCTTTCCACACCTTAACCGCTCACCGCTCAATTCGGTGCACACGCGGCGAGGAGCTGCAATAATTTCGATTCGTCACGTACCACAAACATTCAAAGTTGGGCAAAGAAACATAATCTTAAGCACCGGCTGTTGTTCTACGGGCAAACAAACCCGGCCAACTATACGAAGCGACGGATCACGTCATAATGATGATGGCAATGATGGCAATGATGATGATGCCAATATGCGAACGGTACACGGTTCACGGATGTCTTTGCCCAAGTGCTCATGATTATGGTGTCAGTCGTTTTCACTCACTGAGTGTATTATTCTCTTCCTACTCATTGGGTTTAAAAATAAACTGACAGCGGGTGAGAATGATGGTCAAAAGGAGCCTTGTGCTGGTGTGAACAACAACAAAAAAGCTGTCATGAAAAAAGAAGTGTCTAGCAACATTGTGCTGTTTAGATGCAGAATAGTAGCTTTCTTTGCCATACGTTCCACCGCTCTAGTTAACCAAGTATGATTGCAGACATCGTCGCCATGTCTATAAAAATGATATTTTGAATTCCTCGCGTACTCCTCTCACTTTCCTGCTCCTAAAATCACTATCATCTCTTCAGTTCCTTCCCAGCAAAGCTTCCAGTAGTGACAGATATCGATATCTGCGCATACTTTTCCCGCGCCGTTCAATGAGCCGCTGATGATAAGATGATGTGACGTACGTCATACACGCCCGAAAAAGCTCAAATATCGGCGCGAACACGCACACACACCCAAACACACATAACGGTTTTGAATGATTTTCAAGCTGCCCAAAAATGGCAAGCTGGGAATACGGAAAGCCTACCCAATCACTCCATTCATTTTCGTTCGCTGATCCGTCATCGGCAGCTGTCTGCCGGAGACGGGGACGGGTTGGCTTTCGTGGCGACACACACACACACACACACACACACACACACACACACACACACACACACACACACACACACACACACACACACAACACACACACACACACACACACACACACACACACACACACATACACACACACACACACACACACACACACCACACACACACACACACACACACACACACACACACACACACACACACACACACACACACACACACACCACACACACACACACACACACACACACACACACACACACAAACAGCTATGCCACACTTCCAGACAAATTTGGCATGATTCCGTCACGTCGCTTTTCATCATGTCGAAGCCCTGTGTGCCGATGCTTATCAGTGGTGCAATTTTCGGGCGAGAAAGCAAAAATTCCATCATCCCATCACCACCCAGCGGAATTCGGCGTGCTGTTTGTGCAGGGAATTTTGGCTTGACGTTTGACGGGAGCTGGGAGCTGGCTTTTGAAAGCAAAAGGATCATCCCGAAATTCGTAATCTAATCTGACGTTGATAGCAAAATGAAGTACTGAAGAAAACACGCATGCGAACATACCCAGGCTCATCAGTTTCAGGCATTAAAGACGTCGTTGGTAGATCGCTGCATTTTTATGTGAGCAGGTGCAGGCTTGAAAAGATTTGTACCACTATTAAAACAGATTTTTTTTTATAAGTAGAATTGCGTTGGAGCGATGAAATTATGAAAGCTTAGTTGAAAAACAGCATTAAAAGTAGTTGATTTTATTTCAAACTTTTCTAACGCACGTACTAAATTGGGACATGGCTTTTGCAATAAAAATGCCAACAAAGATACCTTTACGCAAATGCAAACGAGTGTGCATTTCACATCTGCTGCCCATGTGCCAACTGTCTGGAGACTTCTGCAACTGTGACATCTGCCCACCCACACCCCCTTCGCTGTGGTCAATGTTTCCGACGACCAAATGGTTCGATTGCACACGACCGATATATACATATCGATCCCCAAAGTGCTTCTAGTAGCCCCCGAAGCCTTCCATCACACGCTAAGAGCTCAGAACTGCTCCCAAATACAAGCGGCCATGTATGCGTGTGTGTGAGTGTATGTGTGTGCCCAGGTCACGGTAATTCATCTACATAAATTATGTTCGGCCACGGTTCCGTATTCCGTGTCCCGAAGGGCACACGGTGACACTTCGAACGCATCCTGAATGCAACCATGCGTGACTGCCTCCCACAAAATGTGCACAAACACACACACACATAGGAGTCGTCCCTTGGTCGTACAAAATGATGGATCTGCGTGTTGTGCTGTATGCTAACAAACCAGCCCGCCCATCCCCATCTTGCCTCTAACGCGAATGCTTTTTACAGGATGCAGCAGCTGGATTGAAGACCCAGGCGCGGGCGCGCGTGAGCCAGTGTGACGTTGCACACACACCAAACCAAGTGCACAGGACGCATTAAACAACATTCGACTAGGGCTGCGGCTAGAGCAACTGAAACTCCCACCACGAGGGAATTTCAATCCATCTTCGATGCTATCGAACGTTTCGTGCACGGTGCTCGGTGTCTGCGCTAGCTCTGCTGTGTGACATGTTGTGTGAGTGTGAGTGCTGGGGGTTCTATGTTTATTATCATTATCATCAGACCTCCCGACGACCGGTCCCGGAATGCTGGAGCAAGCATTTTTGCCTAACGCTGTCCAAAATTAAGGCATACACTAGGGGAGACCGTCTCATTTTTCCCTTCCGCTGAGCCAACCGCGGCGATGGTTTGAGTGAATGAAAGGTGGAAGCTTTTGTACGGAAACTACTCGTGTCTTGAAATTATAGCGCTCTGTTCTCGAACGTCGATGGCAGATCGCTTCAGTCTCTAGGCCTTGCATAATGTTTATCATCTGCATATCAGCTCCAGGGAAAGAGACGGAAAAGAGTGTTCCGTGTCTAGAGCCCCGGCATGCACACTCATTTAATTTTCTTTCCAAAACTACCAGCACCAGTGGTTTTATGCTTTTGGTATGGGTGGAGTTGTCAGTTCGACACCATGGACATGATGCAGGAGGTCATCGACTATTGATCTGCCAAGGCCAGCGAACAGACAACATTATTCTCCACTTGTTTAGTAGTACCTACGCTCAATGCCCATTCTATTTAGTAAGATTCGGCTTCTCAATGCGGAGGAACAGCGAACAAACCAGTTTTAAAGAACAATTGTGTTAACACAACTTCCAGCTTGTATTTTCTGTCAAAAGAATTAAAACGAAACATGAGCTGTTCAGCCCGCCAAACACAATCATGCAAATGTTGAAGAGTCGTTGTTTTCCACACGGAACCAGTGTTCCAAGCAAGATAAAACTAAAGGCAAAATAAAGGTTGAACGCAGGTAAACAACGGATGCGTTTCGTTTTCATAACGCTTTTGGTGGTAAGATATAGTCCATCCACACGGATAAGGCGACAGGGAAACGAAGTATATCGTACTCAAGCAGGCCCTCGTCAATCACACTTGATCGATTGTGAGGATATGGTGGTATAGTCCAATGTTTTTTTTTGTCAGTAAGCTATTGCTTTTTTTCATTGCGAAGTTTGAAAAACAAAACAATACACTGTGAACCAAAGGAACACATTGGAGATTTTGGGATTTCGTCTACGCTCTCAGTCGACTCACTCAGTCGAGTGTATTGGGTATTTCGTCTACGCTCTCAGTCGAACAGGAATTAACAGGATTAATGGAGCCAATTTGAACATTTTTATGTATCAAATATATATTCCAAAAACCAATACAATGAAGGAGAGATACATGAAGAATTCATTGTTTCATGCGTTACAGGCGTTACAGTAATTTTGCGTTTTAAACATTTCCGCTTAAATCGATTACCGATGCACTAGCTGGATGTCATTAACGCATTGTTGAAGAGCTGCGTCGTTGTCAGCGCATTTTAATGATCTGGCAACGCACTCTTAACGTGCGACATTGTTCCCCATGCCTTTCCCCAGTCACATGCCACTAGCGTGACGAGCGGTGAAACTCGACTGTCCTTCATCACAGGATTTGACATCATTTGCGCGGGTTTCTCCTTTTGTGTGTAAGTACAAGGGCGCGATAAAGGTTCCCGAGCTTTTATACACACACACACACACACACACACACACACACACACACACACACACACACACACACACACACACAACACACACACACACACACACACACACACACACACACACACACCACACACACACACACACACACACACACACACACACACACACACACACACACACACACACACACACACACCACACACACACACACACACACACACACACACACACACACACACACATACACGCACACACACACATACACACACACACACACACACACACACACACACACACACACACACACACACACACACACCACACACACACACACACCACACACACACACACACACACACACACACACACACACACACACACACACACACACACACACACACCACACACACACCACACACACATACACACACACACACACACACACACACACACACACACACACACACACACACACACACACACACACACATACATCCAGAGACCTAGAAAGATTTGCGCACATGATAAAGAGGCGCTGCGGAGGAAAATAGTTTCCTGCGTGTGTTTGCATATTTTTATCACGAGCAGTTCCATCGCAATTTGCCGCCTTGCCATTAGCATGATGCCCCTCCGTTTCCAGGTTCGTTCGGGCAAGTTGCGAACGAGGTAAGTGAGGTGATAGGTGACAACATACCGGAATGCATCGCACATCGGTTGTAACACTAACAGGTTAACCAATGCGCGGCGGCTACAACTCATTGCACTATTCATTGGCATGGAAACGTCGCAGATGAATGCACCCTCTTTGCCGACGTCACTGCCGAGCCGAGGCGGGCGTGCCGTTAGAACACATGGGCTCTTGGGACGGGCACCTGCAAACTGTGGAACAGCCGGTGGGTAGGGAAAATGCAACTTTTATGTTTTCTGCACGGTGTGAAAAGCGATTAACGCACCATGCTTTAAGCACATGCACACTAGGCACGTTGAAGTAGTAATCATAGAGACACGGTAGTGTCCATCCGGTTGGTGACAGACTGGAGAGTCCTGGGGTGAGAGGTTGAGGAACTTAGTAAATTTTCTGTTATTCCGTTTACCCGAAGCAAGAAAGAAAGAGTGTGTGAGTGTCGCAGAGTGCGCCAGACAGAAGTGAACGCTTTGAATGCACAACACAAGGACTTTGCACGGGAGAATGCAGACGGCGGAAACACACAGGAGCACACAACAAGGAACCTGCAATGTACCGCTTTTTTTTTTGCATAGCATGAAAGCCTTTTATCTACGATCTACTCTATGTTAGTAGGGGGTGGAGGCGAATGTTTACAACACGATGACCAGCCCCCCTTTTTGCCCGGGAAGTGACGCTTCGAAAAGTGCAACAACTCTTCCTTTGCTTCTCACGTGCCTCAAGGACTTCCCGCTCAGTCGACCACAGGATGACTGTGCAGTGGACAAGCGGATTGACATACCGAAACAAGATGTATAGCAAAACAACCAAAAACCGAGCACATTCTCTCTTGCCCGCCCGGCCGTGCCCTTCTGTAACCGTGTGTGAACGAACCGTGTTAGCGTTTGGTTTAAATTACTTAAATTTCTCGCCGGATCAAATTTCCCGAACCCGGTGAAGTACGACAAAATCAGACAACCGGTGCGAAACTTTGTGCCACACAACAGGCATCCCCTGACACAACACCGGCACAGCCCAAACACATGAGCGGAGGTCGGGATACAACGTGAACCGTGAACATAGCTGTATGGCACACACACATACACACATACACAGGTGTCACCCGAGGAAGGGTTCGCCTTACACCCAAAATGTTTCCCGGTTGCCGATGCTGCCTTCGAAGGTGTAAACTTTCACAATTCGTGGAATTTTTCGGACATAAAATTTGATATCCCTTCTCCGATCCTTCCCTGGCTCCGATCGATCGGTGTTGTAGCTGACTCTTGCGACCGAATGGTAGCAACACAATGTTCGTCGCCACTAAATTTAACCACACGATGTTAAACCCTTCTTTTTTTTGTTAAAAGGGCTGGGGAATCGATTCATGAAGGAAGTAAAATCTTGCCATCTCTTTTACCCTTTTACACCTAAACCGACGGGGTACCGAGCTCTGATGTTTTGTGTTTTGTTTAAGTGCTATTTTTCGCTGAAAACCCTTACCCGGCTCGCGATTTGCATGTGACCGCACGGCTGCCAGGTTTGTACTTTGCTCGTGTCCTTCGCTTTCGAAGGACGGGCAGCGATCAGGTTACGCGTACCGACGGTGCTCGCACTAACACGACACGTACGACAGTACGGATCTTCAATATTTCGTGGTGGTGTAATTCACATACACCATTCGGACAGAGTCTTACGACATTCCAGAAACCAGTCGGAATGAATGCAATGCAGAATGTATGGAGAATTGAGGAAAACAAACCCAACAAAACTGCAGAATCAGCACGACATCAGTCAAGGCTCGGAAAACGGTGAAAATAGAAACCCCTTTTAGACACCTGAACAGCGATAAGCGGTTCGCTTATGATCACTTCACCCCGATAGCGAGCGAGCCTCCGTGGAACGGAACGCTCAGATTCGCAAAAAGGCACATAAGCTGCAGTAAGCGTAGAGCCAGGGCTAAGCTTTCTTTCAACGACCGTTCTAATAGCTCAGCTTAAAGCCTACCGGAGGAATTTAGTTCAAATGTCCACTTATGTATCTATTATATCAGAGAATAGCGAAGCAAAACATGAAAAAAAAGAAACTCCTTCCGCTTATCACTCAGCCCCAGGAGTACGTTTTCATGTTTCCTCTATCGGAATGATTCTGCAGCGCATGATTTTAAAAGATCCTGACTCTGAAAAGGCTTCCATACCTACCGGTTTGAAGTGAGCACCTATCAAAATAAAACAGAAACTTGTCCGAATTTGCCGTTCCGCACGGATTTCGAACAGAGATTGGGGTGTGTTTGCTTCTCTATATCTTCCCGTACGTTGCACACTCACCCACACGCCCGTAATCGACAAGACCGCCGGATCAACTGGATTGAGACCGGTGCTCCATGGTATTTTTTGTTGCCGGCGCTGCTGTCCTAGACTACAGCATATCTCTACCCAATGACCACTGCACAACAACAGGATAGTTGTTTTGTGAGAAACAAAAAAAAGCATACACACACAAACATATACAACAACCCTCATGCAACATGTTCCTTTATTCCGTTGTTTCTGGCGATTCTGTTCCACCTGCTGGAAGCTTTCAGCTAGCACACGACAGTGATTGCTTGCAAAAAGTTTTTTTAGCAAACACACTGTTCGTGTCCGTTTTTATCTTGCCTTTTGACACATACACACACTCGGACTTTCTATTTTGTTGTAGCTGCTGCTACCGTTAACGCTGCTCCTGGACAAGCTATACCAAACCCCTTCCCTACTGCATCTTGATCCCACGTGGGGTGGAAAGGTTGAAGTGCACACCATACACTTACGGGGCCGACGGCCAAGGAAACAGAACAAACAACATAACCGGGGCACTGGTGCAACGATACACATCTTTCGCTTCACGTTCGGTTCGCTGAGTTGTTGTTTGGACAGATCAACACTTGCATCGTACAATGCTGCCCGAGCACTTGCTGGCGGATTTAAGTTTTAAGCGTCGGACAAAAGGACCCTTTTGTGAGCCGTAATCCAGTTTTGCATCTTTGGTTATTTGCTGTTGTGTTCGACTTGCTTGGCTTTTCGAAAGGCGTTTGTAAAACTTTAGCCCGAAGGAAAGCATATTATAAGATTAAACTTCCAGGTTGAAGCGCGATCAATCGTTGCAAAATGCATGGTAGTATTATTTTAACGAATAAACCGTCTTCTAAATTAAATGTTTAATATTAATTTCTAAAACAGTATCTTACGAGGTACTGATTGCCTACATTAGAGAGTGCATGAAATGACTTAATATGGACACATTTGCCTACATCTAGGCGATTTATAAAGAGCAAGGATGTAGTAGTTATGTCTCAATAATACATCAACTAAGCTAGTTTAATTTATTCCACTGGGCCATGCTGATATAGTTTAATTTTTGTTACATTCAAATCTGTAACACACATTGAAAATAAAAGAACGAACAATGGTTGGTTTATTTCAAGATTGCATAGAATGTGAATAAATGCTTATGAAAATTAAAGATAGCATTTCAAAGCCATAGTTAACGCTCGTTTTATTGAACAACGTTTTCTATTAGGCCTTCTGCAGCAGCTGAACTGATAGTGCGATTCTGGACATCAAAAACTAGCATTCTTCGTTCCCAAAAAGCAAGATTTGCATACACCGGCCGAAGAAACCTTAGCACAGTCGTTGCGAAGAAGCGCAGCGCGAAAGGCGGAAAAAAGCGGACGTCTATTTTATTATTTATTTCCATCACACGAAATAAATCATTCAAATCCATTTTACACTAAACCAAGCAGCACGGTTGGCACGGGACAACGCAATGGCCCGCCCGCCCGCCCATCGTCCAGGGAGGGCGAAAGCGAGTGAAAGAGTTTTTCCTCCATTATGCTTATCTCGAGCGGCATGCTTTTTTATCACGGTAACAAGTCGCGCCATTGCTCAGTACTGTTGGGCATTTCTTGGCTGGTTCCTTTAAGTGGAGAACCTTACGAAGGTCCTCTGGGTATGGGCCCGGGGTACTGCGCGCATGCATATGAAACGAGTCTTGCATTGTCATAACTTGTGCCCGCGCGCCAACCCGGATCTGCTCGTCTGTGCCGATGGGAAGAGGCCTAAAGGATACGGCATTGACCGCCCTTTTTAGCGCTACCACACTATCAGCGATAGTCACACAAGCATACACAAAGCGTACTACACACTTATATCGCTAAGTACGCGAGGGGACACTGTCGAATAAATAATAAGAAAATTTATGCCACCGTACCATACAGCGCTCCTCCAACTGACTAACTTTTCCGTTTTCAGGAGCCGAATGAGAAAGGATTATAAAGAAAAAGTTCCTACAAAAAAAAGCCATCCTTGCGGTATGGAATTGGTTCGGGTAACTTTAAACAGCAACCACTCCGAGCTGCCTTCATACGAGCTCATTTACTTGAAACGTACCATGTAGCAGCCATTTCTTTCCGCCATTTTCTGGCCAAACAGCCGAACACATCCTGATTGAAGTAAGAAAATATGAACACGTCATCCTTGTGGTGCCTTCCTTTACCGAACTTTTGAGCAGGAAAACTTTTCGTACCAGTGCGCGAGGCTTCCAAAAACCAAAACGTTCTATTTCTTTTTTTTTGGGCCACATTTCCCGTCCCTCCCTTCCCACCTTCCGGTGCAAACAAACGAACAAACGACAAACCGGCCCTGCCCTCCTTCCCCAGTTTTATCGTGGGCGCACGCGACTGGTTCGCACAAAATTTTCCCATTGAAGGTTCATCCCCTCAAATCTTGCGACCGCCGGAAACCCCGGGCAACGGGAACAGGGCAAGATTGCATGTTTGCCTTATTCTTCGCCCGCACCAATCCGCTCCCCACAAGCACGCATGGTGCGGGGCGGACAAACCGCAAAACCCAAACAAAAACGCATCAGCCAGCCAGCGGTAGGCAGCGCTGCGCTCGGTAGGAAAAATCTATTATTCAAATTCAAATCTGCTTAAAAGCTTTAAGCCCACCTCCCGCTGTAAGGTGCCGCGCTCAAGGAGGGTAAGGCAATGGGATTTCGGGAGGGGCTAGCAAACGGCACAAAAGTAGGTACACGGCGTAAATGATAAAAGGAACACTTGCTCGCTGCCTTACTGGCGTTTGCTGGAGACGATGGCAGCACAGCAGAAGGTTTATGGGAGACGTAAAGGCGCACCCTCATACCACACACACACATAACGTAGTACACAAAAGCGGCAGTTGACTTTGAGAAGATGGAGGCAAGAAGTTACTGCGCTTTCGGTGGCATAAATCCCCGCTCGCCCACCCGGGTGAAAATGGGGACTTCGGGGTAATAGGTTCGGTTATTGCTTTTGACTTTATGGTTCTAAAGGATATGAAAATATCTGTGGCATGGAATGCCCGACTAATGCAATGAGGTCGTACGGGACCAAAGCCGGCAGCGAACGAGCAAGAAACCAAGGTGTTGGAGACACTAAACTAATACACAACTTCTACCTTCAGCGAGCCTGCTTTCCTATCGCACCGAAGTGCTACGCCTCAAATCTACGAACCATGAGTGATGACCAAAGTTTCGTGATGGAATGCTAACGTTCCGAAATGTAAAAGTACATGCCGCCTTCCCTCCAAATTCCATCCATTTCCGGGGTGGTTTCGTTGATCCATCGCGGTCGCTCTAGCTCCCCTGTGCGTTAAAAATTGATTTCACTTCGACGGAAACGAGCGACGGCGATATACTTTGTTGATTTAGGATAATTCTTTTTCGACCAAATGTGACCACCCTACATCACGAACGCAAATGTTTCTCTCAATTTTGGGAACCCCGTCCAACCTCTGACACAGATTTTTCCTTCGTGTTGTGTTGCGCCACTTCAGAGGGTTTAGATCAACGTTTGTGGCACTAGCATAAGCAAACATGCTAAAAACATTCGTCGAACGATTTGGTCAATGTAATAGGGAGACGAAAACATGCCGGTCGAAGTAAATGGAAAGTATCTTTACATTATTTTCCTGTTCTACGTCGTCCGGCTTCTACATTTTTACCAAACTTTCTTTAAAGCAATTTCTTCTTCCTTCAAATTAGTGTCACAAAAAACTTCCTCCAATCCATCCCAAATATCTTATCGATATTCGCTTGAGATTTTACCAATATCTATTTGCTAAGGTGCAACCATTACCCTGTTCCGTTCTAAAATAAATCTTATTTTTTATTCCAATTTGTTGTTGACGTTGTTTGGCTTTCACCCTAAACTTTCACTGAGACCAGGCTTCTTCAAAGGGAAAATAAATGTAAGACCAAACACAAATAAATAGCGTACACGAGAGTACTTAGACCAACAGCAAAGAGAAAATTAAATTGATAGCTCTCAGAGCTGAAGGCGGCAACGATAAAAGGATTAGAGCGCTCTGGAAGAAGGGTACTATTTACTTGCTGGCAACCGGAAGGGCGTAATCGTAATGATGGTTTTAATTACGAAAAGTGAATTACACCCCAGGATACACAGACACATATATTTATTTCTCAACATCGCCATGGGTTCTTGTCATACAGATTTACTGCACACAAACACTGTTCTCGAATAGACGCGCCATTTTATTATACAGTGTGTAAAATGAGGTTCACATAGCAGTGACCCAATAATAATACTATGATGTGGGAAGCTATCAAATATTATTTATGTACCACATCATTCCAGCGTACGCTCCTCCACTTCTGCAAAAAGGGTATCAAAGACTGGTTCTCTTTGCTCACAATAACCGCAAACATGTTATTCCGAAAATCATAGCTTTTGTACACACTCAAGACACTGCATCATAATCCTGGTGCAAGATGAAGTTCGAGGGTAAGATCAACAAGCGACAGCCACCTTGAAAATGGTTTGTGACAGTCTAGGGAAAAAACGATGTCGTACATTCGACGACCTGACAATGACAAATAGTTGTGTGCCAGGACGGCTCTTGCAATATTTATGACTTCTGGTCTGGAACCGCGGTTCGCTCTAGCAGCTGTAGAGTTTATAGCCAAGCTAAAGCCAAACTATAGCAAGCGGCGAATCATACTTTGCAATCGCTAAAATAAGGAGCGTTCTTTTTATAGAAATCTAGGAATTTGAGTAGACAAAATGTCGAAAGCTTTATTCAGACATTTTGATAATTCAACTGATTCGCTACTTCTCTCTATTTGTTTGAACTTCATACTGTCATGCAAAAATTGAGCTTGACAGTTTCGTGCAGTTTTTTTTAATATCTTGCTCAGCTTCTCAGAAATTTAATCCCTGCCGTGCGTTACGGCGAGCACTTCAGAAATCTTAAATTTTACATTACCACCATTCACTGGAAACTGCAATTCCAACAACGTTCAGACTTTCGAAAAGCGCTCCTAAAAAGCGTCACCATCGTCAGACATGAATTCACTTTAAGCAGCATAGGAACGGAAGAGTTACAACCACTGCCAGACACGGACTGTCACAACCAGACTCCTCAGTTGTCCAACCAGCGGGGCATGGTGGCTGGTGATGAGGAACCGCGGTCTACCCACGACGTCTGTCGGAGTAGAATATTCTATTCTGCGGTTGTGTTGCTGCCCGTGTCTGTGACGCTGCAAACTTGTACACCGGGGGGGGGGGGGGGGCGATGAAAACGGTGTAATGTAGAAGAAAACCGCAGGCACCAAACGGCACAGACATCAAGGAAGTTGGCCGACATTGCACGCTGCCACACAACCACCGGGCCACACATGAACTATTCAGGAGGCAAAAATGACTTCATTTTCATGTCTTGCTTTTGTACGAGTGCATGTGTGTTTATGTGTGCGTGTATTTACGTGCGAATGTCTGTGGTAGAAACGCTGGGAATAAACTTTGACATACGAAAATGAAACGACTTGGCACAAAACAGACCGAACTTAATGGTAGGAGAGTGTCGCCTTCGACATAAGCCCATTCCCGTGGTTCTTCACGGTAATAGTAACTGAAGTGGTCTACAGCGAGTTTAAGGTGAAGAATGTCCCACCAATCTAAACCGAACCGATCCGTCCCGCGAGGGAAACGGAGAAGGAGGGAAGTTAAAAAGTGGAACCAACCTACAGTAATTAATTTTTCATTGACTCTAATCGGATTGGCAGTGCCACCGGCTCACTCGGCTGGCAAATGGTTCACAACTCTTGCCACGGTGTGACTTTATCCCACCCGGTTCCTCACAACCTCGCACAGCAATGCAACGCTCGCCTTCCCCGTTCGTTGCGACCACAGGGCATTAGGTTGGCGCTTCCTGCATCGAACCAAACAGAAGAGGGCAGCGTTAGTGCCATCGTCTGGAAAAGTGGAAAATTTAATAATTGATACACACTTTGCAGCGCCGGCAGTGGATCTGTCGAACGACCCGGGCTCCACACACCTTTCAGGATGAACTTTCCTGTTTGCCAGTAGCGAGAAAGGGCCGCAGTCAGTACGGTAGCATCATCGAGCGGTGTGTCTATGGTCAAAGCCACAATCAACCAATTTACCGTCTCACTTACCGATCGGCAACGCATCAGCCAACTTGCTCCCACTTCGCAAGTATCTTCCTTAGCAGCCGTGTGAACTGAACTCCTGCACGTACAAGTAGTAATTATTATTATCACCATCACCTTCAACCTGCTTTCACAAATCATGTTGACCCACGGGCCAAACGGTAACGGATGGTCCGTGCGAACAGGCAAAAGTTTCAATGACCGTTCTCGCATCTACTTGACACGAGCGAATCACCCGAAGCCATCGATAACTTTTGCCATCGATCATGTGACACTTTTGCAGGGCGGAGGAGAACTCTGCGCACATCAAATCTCGGCCAGAAAGGCCAGAAGCTTAGCGCTTTGAATCGATCCAGCAACTTTCGATGGCGCTCTCCGAGCTGGATTGTGTCTTGGTCCTTTTTCACACCACCTTAGCGACACATACACCTTTGAAGACATGGGAGCTTAGTGTCAAGTAGTGTGAAGTAGTGAGTGGAGTTTGCTTTTGATGTGCTTTCTTAGGAATTTAAATGGACCGGAATTGATGATACGATCTTGAACTTCCCTGCACGTCATTTGATACGAAAGTACGCGTGTCGTTTTGCAGGGCGCATTTGTTACTCGGAACAAATCATCTTGGATGCTACGAGGATCATGTTGTGAATATGCTCGACTTGATGATATCGACTTCCAACACTCCATTCTGTTTGTAATTGGCATTGTACCGACATCTCTAGCAGCAGTTTTGGTATAATTAATAAAAAAAAACTCCATCAAAACTGCACCAGCTAATAAGAAACTCTACGCATGGTGAGTTTACAACACGCTCATTCCAGTAGCGATGCAGTAGCATTGCAAAGTTTCCTCCAATGATAAGAAACCTCTCTAGAACTAATTAAAAGCCCACGTTTTATTCCCATAGCAGGCGGAACTGTGTACATCTTCCCTCAGCACACCATCATCAGGTACCAGCGATTGGCATCCTGCTACAATCCCATTGTGAAGCCGTCTTTCTAAAATTCTAACCAAAAAGCTACATCTCTGTAAGACATTCCTCAGAAGCAAAACCGCACAAAACACAACGCAACACGCCACACTCGCGTGCAAGATTGGTACCCCCCATTTCTGCTCTGTACATCTTCGTTTGCTTTCCTTTCACAAATTCAAAAAAAAAAAAGAATAATTTCCCAGAATACACACCCCAATGCTCTCTTACCATCAATGGAGCGTGATGAGCACAAAATTCACACCTCACTTCCCGTTCACGGTCGAAGCAGCATGGTGCGACACATACACACACACACACACACACATACGGTCGAGCGAATCGAACTTCCGGTACACTTCATAACCTCCTCTCCGCCAACCTTCAATACCGGGATGTTTGTTCCCCCGATCTTGGCGGTGCATTCATTTTTCAGTACAAATTTGTAGATTTCTGCTCGCGTCCGGTTTCGTTCGGAGTCTTTGCCTGGCCTGGGAAGCCAATTCGAGCCAATAATGTACAAAGTGAGAAAGAGAGAAATAGTGCAAGAACCCACTTTCTATTAGATTCGAAACACGCGACGGCACACAGGAGGTCCCCGGAAGCGTGCACACTGCTGCTAGTACTGCTGTGTGTCTCGAATTTCCAATTTAATGCCGTCCACATGCCGCGGGGGGTGCGAGAGAAACGCGACAATGCAGCTGGCGTTCCGCTGGCTGTTTCACCAAATCTCGCCCCCTCCTACGCTCGCAGTTACAACTTTTTTGCCTCCCCAAAACTATTTCCCAACCGTCGGGACTCGGGAAAGCAAGCTTCCCCAATAATATCGCTAAGGCGAGGCATCCTTCGTTTGGCTTTCCAGCAAGACCCGCTGCGCCGTGCACCACACCACCATCGAACTCGAGACAGGATTGAAAGTCGTCCAGAATTGCAGAAGTTGCAGTGACTTTTCCGTAAGGTAGTTTGGTGTTACAGCCACCCACTGTCACCGTTCCTTTCTCGGGGAAGCATCGGCGATGCTGTGATGACACGGAACGAGCTTGAGGAAGCAACACAGCAACCAGCGCGGCGGCAGGAAAAACAGAAGGTGTTAAGTTCTATGGTGCAGGAGTGCGCGCACACAGTTGAAAAGTCACATCATCACTGGAGCGAAAATCGTATTATTTGCCCGAGTGCATACATGCAACTTCGCCTTCACGTGAGAGCTTGCTGCCATTCCAGCTTTGTTTTGGGTGTAGTAAACCCTAGCGCACGGGGCGGAAATACAAACGGCGCGGCACGGCGTTCGGGTGAAATACTGCATCTTACCGATTTATTTTATTCCACACTTTACCAGCGCTCCTCCAGCGCAAACCGCCAGGGGAAGCGCGGCCAAATCCTCTTTCACCTTTTGTGCGCTTGGTGGGGCGCACGGATGGTGGTGTAGTTCAGCGATGATGCGATGTTTTTACAGCATCATCCCCAATAGCATAAGTCACGATTTCTTGCCTTTCCGTTCGAGAGCCCACACACACACACATATAGACACACATGCACAGACCTATCTCTCTACACTTCGGTTGAGATGGTTCTATTCCGCATAAAGAAAGCGCACACAAAACGTGGTGCATGCGGCTGCTGCTCAGATGTACGAGCAAAAACCGGCATGCAGTGCACCGGTCGATATGCCATAAACTTCTCCGCCGGTCACCCAAATCTAGCCCAAACCTACCTGTGTATACCGAGGTTCCCCTTCAGCAACGAAATTTAATTCATTTTTGCCACCCTCTCCACACAGAAGCCTAATCGTGGAGGAAAGCTTTACCAAACGGGAACCAACGGATGTACCAAAAACGCTATGATGGAAAGTAACCCGTTTCTAAGGAGCAACCGTTTTCCCGTCCCGGTGCCGGAAGGTGGGGTCTGTTCGCGAAAAATGAATCACCTCCACCACACCTCTTCAGACTCAGATGAAACGAAATGTGAGGCTTCATCAGGCAAGGTACGGTAGCAATCAATAGCATTCCCCACCGCCCCAGGGACCATCTCTCCGGTGTCTTCCTGTAAAGCTGCACGTTCGATTGCAATCTTCCGCTGTTCTTTGCTCGCTTCATTCATCTATTTAGTTGGCTCGGATGGATGCAGCACTGTTCCTTCAGCTCAATTGCATTACGGGCAGATCGGGCGTCGGTGGCTGTACGTTCCGATTCACTACGGGCAAGGTAGAACAAATATTGAAATTTATGATTTACAATCATAGTTCCGTGTGTTGACCGTCACACGGGTGGGGCGAAAATGGTGTTAAATGGTGGCAGACACTGCATTTCAGTTCCGACAAAGTTGGCCCGTTTGATCGTGGTAGTTGAAATAATCGACATTTAAACAAATCGGGTTTTCTGTTGATTTACAAACTCCAATCAAAACCAATCATTGTAAACAGAGCCATGAAGCTGTGCGTTATTTAACCTTCACAGTAGTAGTTAAAATGGCATATAAATGGTTTTATGACACGATCTTACTTTTAAAGTAATTGATATCATTTTATGATACAAATGAAAGGCAAATAATTTATTAAATTACCAATTGTAGCAAAGATTTGCCGAGTCAGTTGATCTTATTAGATGAATTTGAAAGGATTTCATACATGTTATGACGTTGAACACAGCCTAACGCTCTATTTATATTAAAGCTACAGATAATAAACTTAAATCGCGTAGGAATTGATGAATAGCGTAGGAATTGATATTTACTGCGTCATTCCCGTTGGTTTGTCGATATCAAGGGGTCTACATGATTCCCACGTTTGATTGAAGCTCAAGTACGTATCGCTTACCTGGAATGAAAAAAAGACAAAGAGATATGAATAACAAGTCAATTATTGAAACAGTGTCGTTAAGAAAAAGATATGTGATCGGTACATTCTATTATTAAATCCGTTAGATTAAAATTTAAAGCAAACTGTAAATCACAAAGAGTCACTCAACAGACTCACAAGCTTGAAGCAACCAACTAATTGACTCCCGGAATGAAATGTTGATATTACGGCACGTACTTGAATTCTCGGCACGATTGTTTTATTGAATAAAACTTTTTTATTCATAGCAACACAACCAAAAAAAACGAAAACGTGAAAACAATAAGCTCACTCGTCTGCAATTGTTTGCCAACAAACAGACACACCAATACTCTTCAGACCGTTTCCCATTGCTCTTTTTTCTTTCACCCAGATATCCAGAAAGTGAGAACACACAAGCTTTTACACGTCAGCAAAATAGCGTCCTCCTTCACCCCTAACCTGATACACCTTTTGGGCAGCTTGGAAGCTAACTTCCACCCTGACAAGACGAACGTCAAATTAAACGGCAAGCGGACGAAACTTTCAAGTATTGATTTTTCCAAGTAAACTTTGGCCAACAAATTGTTATTCGATTTCCTGCCACTTTCCCCTCCCAGTGTTGGTGTGGGCTGCTTTTCGGACCGGATCTCAATTTGCGCCTAGTGTCCAGTTGGAACCAGCAATGGAGGGGATGGGAGGAAATAAAACAAACACAACATCACCGTAGGTCTTAATGAAGAACACCGTCTCTCACCTGCCCATCGCTTCATCACTAAAGGAAGGGAAAACGACCGATCTGTGGGCTCCTCCTTTTTCTTCCAAACTGGTTTCACGTGCTTTGTGCTAAACCCTCCCCACCCCCCCTCTCTCTCTTTCTCTCTTTCTCTCTTTATGGCCCTTGGAAGCGCTGAACCGAAGCGCACAAGTGGAAACTGTGGTAGCAGGCGCGCTTATAAAACTCGCTAAAGTCAAACGGCTGGAAAAAAATAAATGCGACCCCACCAATAAACTCCACCAGCGCACTTTTTTTCGGAGGAAAAGAAAACTTTGCCCACAAAGTGGGCAAAAGAAAAACAACCAAACACCAAACAACGCAATGGAAACCGAACGCACAAACAGCAGTAGTGGTGTTTTGCGGGAGCAAAGCGCCGCGGAAACGAAGGAGAGCTAATTTCGAAGTTGAAATATGGAAGAGGAAGAAGCGGTAAAAAACTTCCACACCAACACACGGCGAAGGGCAATGAATTTTCCTTTCGATATTTCAGTCCCGTCCAGTCAGTCCGTTCGGATAGAAATGTTCTTCGCCGTTGCCCTTAGGGCGGTACGAGCGGTGCAGAAACACGCTGACCAATCAAGTGTTTGGCCAAACAATGCTGATGCCTTGGATTACACCGCGTGTACACCGTGTGTAGGTGTGGAAACGTTCAATCGCAGGCGGAAGGACTTTGTTTTATGTTGAACATTGTTTTGCTGTAAACTGAAATTAAACGCATTTTCTTGTAAATATTTCTACACGCATAACGTAACAATGGTTGAATGGGGCAATGAATTCCAAAGAGTTCGCATGCTTCAAATGACATCAATCACGTCTACAAATGTCCACTCGCAACTAATCACGATCGATTTTATTCGCTGGAAGGGTTAGAACACAATTTGTTTTAGATTCGATTTAAAATTTCACAATCTAATTGAATTTCAACAAAAACAAATGTTTGCACTCGCGGATTCGTCTTTCCGTACAAAGAACGGGAATCAAATCTCTTTTCCATTCATTCAACTAGAACCAAACAAGCGTCATAAACGAAAAACCATAAACTGTGGGAAAAAGCGACAATACGAATAGTGATTTTTGCACTCCCTTGCTCTAACCCATCTCACACTGCAGCGAACTAACCGCGAAGAGTAGAACATTTTCATTTCATTTTCCTTCTCTGGATTAACTTTTTCGACCTCTTGCAAGCGTCTATGGCAACAGAAATGGTAAGCAAAAACACGACAGACAAAGAAAGAAATAAAAACTTGCTCCTTCTTTCCAAACAACAAAATTCCTACATTCAATTCAGTGACGCAGCATTGCAAGCGGAAGCGCAGTTGCGGTCGTTTATCTTGCAGAATGAAAAGTAAACTCCAAAAGCGAAGAGAAAGCAAAAACCACTCGATGTTAACGATTCGAAACATTTGCACCGAATCGGCGGTTCGCCGGAAAGTGATAAAAATAATCGTTCAAAATTCGCTTTGTTCAATTTTTGTCGCCGAACTCGATTCGACGTTGTATTTTTGCATAACTCAACTTCTTGATATTTTTTTTTTGTTTGCAAAAGTATTTTGATGCGAGAACAAAACTAATCTTTTTGTTCTTTATTTCCTCGAGCACAGCTAACAAAGGGCCAATACTATCGATAAACCACAAGCAGAAGGAGAAAATTTTCATTTTTCTCGCAACTGTCGTTACACGCCCGTAAGATAACATTTTACAAATACAAACAGACACACACATACACCAAACCCGCTGCATCGGAAGCAAAGCGGTTCGCTAAGGTAGAAAAGTCCCGAAAACACAACCAGGGCTACGGTCGAAGATTTAATGCCGTTTCGTTGACACTTTACGCTTGGAAAAATCGAACAATTGAATGCAACACAAAGATTGCACGCTTTTCACATTCACCGTTGCGCTCTTCGGACGTGGTCTCCACAACACATTCACTGCTCAACCGTACACAGTTTCATTCATTTTCATTTACTTGTGCCTTTTTTTTGTTCGTAAATAACGACGAAAGTTTTCCAGAACCAACCAATCGATTGGGTTGATAGAGCAAGGTACCGTCGCACTTCGAAAGGAATGTGTTTCACCGTAGGAACCGGACGTAGGAAACGTTCCATTGATGGCAAGATTCGGATAGGAGCGCTCCATTCGGAGAATTATTTTAACCATCGTATTCACAACTTAAAATGCTCTTGCAGCATCGTGCAATATTGGAGCCCGTCAGTACATTGCTGCCATCTTTTGAGGATGAAAGACACACGGGACACAATTCAAAAGCTTATAAATTGTTATTTTTTCTAGTTTCAAAAAAGTCATTCCCGAGACCGATGAGATAGCGTGCGAAGATGTGAAAGCTGTTGGTTTGTCCTTTCACTCAAACGGCCAGTCAGAGGAATGAATACGACTGTTTTCATCATGAAAATGGTACCACGAAGCTGCATTTGCAACCATATTTGCTCGAGATCCGGTTCGAAGGACCAACGGACGCCTAACAGTATGCAATCGGTTGATTGGTGTGAAGAGACCATTTGTATCATAACTGACGTGAAACTAAAATTTAAGACCACACATCAGCAAAGCTTTATAATTTTGGCTATACATTCATCCATTAGCACTAGACTGCTCTTCTTTACGAAAAAGCTGAACGCTGCAAGGAGCGATTAACCAACAGCTGCTGCAAAACATAACTATTTCCTATGCTCCTATACTCGTCCTTGCGCTACATTGATGCATACGAGTGTATTGAGATTAATGACAACTATTCATTAAAGACTGACGCTCGCTACTCTTTTGCCGGTCGAAATCGAATGTAGCTCGCTTTTTTTTTTTTCTTTTTCACCACATGTGCCACAACCGGAAAAGTGCCAACGTTTCAGACAACGAGCAAAACTGATGAAGATATACGGACCGGGAAACCCGCCCAACGGTCCAGCGCTAATGCACAGCGTGAAACCCTAAACTAGACTGAAAAATCCATGAAAACTAGACTAAAAACAGTCAAAATGAAATTTAAGTAAGGTATAGAAAAAAGCTTTCCGAGACACACAAAAAATACACACAATCACACACAATCATATCCAGCAGAGTCAGCAGTAACCGCCGACGGGAAGTAATTTATTGTTATGTAGCAACAACGTGCCAACATCCGCGAGCTTTCCCGGCATGCAGCCATGGTAATGGGTGGCCATTTTCCAAACGCATCGTCGGCACGTATGCGACGGCTCCTCTACCTCCGCCACACGTGGCTTTCACATGGCTTTGGAGCTGATGAACTGGCGATTGAGCATCGACACGAAATTTTGTGTGTCTGTATGTCTGGCGCAGATCAGAAACAGATGCTCGCAGCTCGGCTCGAACATGACGGCCAGCAGAGCCTGGTTGAGTTCAAAGCACTGGACACTAGACGGGAGAACTGGTTTTTCCATTTCGCTTTGCTTCTTTTAAATCATGAACTATCAGAAAATGTTGACTGAAGCTAGGGTTTGCGGTGGAATGAGTAACTCACAAAACGGGAGTGTATTTAGTCAGATTTTGGACATTGCACGAACGAAGCTTGCCGACTCAATGGCAGGAACAAACGCCGATCCGGCGAAGGAAGAAAGCGCAGGACTATTATTGGTAAACTGACCATCACCTCTCTAGTGCACCATAGTTTTCTCTCGCCGGTTTTACACCGTTTTAAAGCCTCTGAGCTCTTGAGCAAAAAGGCCAGTACCGGTACGATGCAGTCATCTGGGACCGATCTGGCAGAATGGAGTAGAATTTATCACTTCCAACATTTCACGCGGTAACTGGCAGCTGCTGCTAAAATATTACCCACTACTTCTGTGATTGAAGCGTGCCCGGCTCTGTCCACTGTCTGCTGGCCTGCCATACACTCGAAAGGTTGCAGCTAATTGCCGACAGCAACGGACCCATCCACCTGCTGACGATGATGCATTGCCGGCGAACTGGGCGCCCGCGCACGCTGAAGAGGATCATACTTGACCGCTGGGCGACCTGTCATGGCCTGTCCGAAGTTTTGTCTCTTCTGCACTGACAATGAAGTGTGTGTGTATGACTCTCTCTCTCTCTCTCTCTCTCTCTCTCTCTCTCTCTCTCTCTCTCTCTCTACGCGTGCCCTCGTTAAAAAGGAAGAAATATGTAGAAAGACTTCCGCCGTCTGGCAACAGCAACAAACAATTGCCCCTCCAAATAATGCATTAAATATTTAAATCCAATAATTCCACAGAAGCAGACACACACACACACACACACACATCGTAATTCCAGTGCCGGCGAGGGTTGAGAGACTTGAGCGCTGAAAATTGCGTATCAGCCGCCCATCCTTCAAGCTCTGTACTGTGTGATTGACGGATTTTCAGCGATTTTCAACCCTTCATCATTTTTGCACCACTTATCGCTCGGCTGACCATTTGCAACGCCACTCCAACCCAACCAGAGCACACGAGGTTGGTCAGCGAGCCCGTACCATCCAATGCCGATCCCCGCTCGCCAGCCTCCGGTGGTGTTCAAGCGTTACAAATTCCACTTCACCATGGAAACGCCTGTCCCTTCGCTGGGCGCTCGATTGAGGGAAGTTCTTCAAGTGCGCAGACATTCGCCCCGCAGAACGATACAGACTGCAGGGCCGTTGCATGGTCAAGTGGTTCGACTGTGGGGATGATGCATCGAAATAAAGCTGCGCCGAGTGCGGCCGTTCAATCGGTGCTGTCGAAGGGGTTTGGAAATTTGATAAAAATCGGATAGATTTTTACCTGGGATTATGGAGCTCACGGGTAATGAACGGCCAAAGGCTCACAACACTCGCACGCACGCATCATGATGATACAGATCTTACCACGGCACTACTGCCCGGGACAGATTGTGCAACGAGTGCGAGTATTTATCAATGCAATCGGAACAGAGGGAGAATGGGCTGATGGCACTCCACGCTGCACTTGACGCATTGCACAGAAATGCAATCAGTGCATCGATGCGTTGCCACTCGTTCGCTCGCTCTACAACTCACACCCTTTTTCTGGCCGATGCGTGGTTGCATGTACGCATGGGGCTGCGTGCGATCCATCGGAATAAAAATTGCAGCACAGTAAAGCGTAGATTTAGTGATTTATGGCCATGAAAACGGGATAGAATTGTATTGCAGACAGTGGCGGACGGACGGACAGCAGTGATACGCAACTTTTCCAACCATCCACCGGCTGTGCTGCCGCGCCGGCATAAAATCGATACCCCTCTCTCTGCTGCGTGCGTTTTAATTTTCATTTCATTTTCATTTCATTTTCACTTTCACTTTCGACTGCTCGCTTGCCAGCAGGCGGGCCAGTGTCCAGCGGTACGTCCCCGTGCCAAGCCATGGAGACGCACGGTCCTTCAGCAGACGCGTTCCATTATGAGTAACTCCTCTCCGTTGCATCGGCAACTCACTGTACACACACTGTGCCCGTACACAGCGCAAATCCGACCGAGGTTTCATTCCCGCTCGAGTGGCTTATTATTTATATGAATAAAACAACCAAACGTCCAAAACCCCCCACAAACTTCGTACCTTTCTGGGCCGAGGGAGAGTAGTCGAAGGGGATTGTATTTTTAGCACCGAACATGCATGTACAGCAGCCCGTTCTTCTGCTGCTTTCGATGGCAAACCCGTATACACCGTTGAGAGTGCTGCAGCTGCCACGCTGCACTGTGTTCAATTATGCAAAATAAATCAATATTTTGAGAGAGTGCGTTTGCGTATTTTTACCACTGATTTGTCCAACAACACAAACGACACAGCACAGCTTCCATTTCCTTCATGCACGCGCACGCAAAACGTTTGTCAACGGTTTTGGTTATGGCAAGGTTTGCAAAAAACGAACCTTCCCTTTCCTTCCCATCTCGTCTCGTTTCAAAGCCTTTTTGAACCGATTATTATTGCATACACTTACTGATGGAGTGAAGAGACGACGGAGGAACATTGCAACTCCGCATCTTACTCGATTTTCCCATTTACTGATGTGATTTACGGTTACGGTTACAAAATTTACATTTTATGTTTTCTGCATTGTTAAGAAATCAACACGCTTGTCCCTTCCGCCTGCGAAGCAAACATGATAATTTTAATACAAACATTTCACCATCATGTACATTTATCCCTTTAACAATTTTAAAAACTGTGAAATGAAAACCACTCAAAACATCGATTGGATGATGGAGAATATCATCAAACTGAATGAAATCAATCCTTCTGTGAAAACCAATCAATGCTGCGAACATGGTTTGTGCGGCAAAGTAAAGTTAAATTCAATAAAATAATGTTGAACCATCCATTAAACAAAAATGAAGAAACAAAATGAACGTATTTGAATAAAAATGTAATGATCCTAGGCAGAATATACATCATTGATGATGTATTTTTAATTTAACAAGTAAAGGTGGTGTCTACACTGTTATTTTTGAAAGCTTTTCTTTGAATTCACGAATTATTTTAGAGCAATGGTAAAATTAGCGTTTCCGTTTCATCCATTTTATCATCAACTGTTGCAAGTGAATACAATAACGTTTGCATCATTTTGGAAAGATTAAACATTGCTAAATTAATGATAGTTTAAATAATTGAACATTTCAAACTGTTTCGCTTAGTTTCGAATGCCTTTCTCTACAAAGTAAGTGAAATATTACTTACGCATCACAAGCATGGGCTGTTCACGTTTGAGTTTCGCTTATGAAAAAATACACACGCGCCAAAATCAACCACACTAAACTGCGGCGCACCGTTACTTATTTGCACTCAGCACACTCAGACAAATAATCTATATGTCTGCTAATAATGGTATGTCTGCTGCTTCAAATGCATAAGCGCAAAATCATGCAATCTCCGCACAGTCCACTAATAAAACACGCCGAATGTGTGTTCGGTGCAGTGGCCACAGCATCGCACGCACACACACACAAAGCAGGAAAAGAAAAGCTCTCACAAAAACCAACCCCATTGCGCGGTATAATTCCACTTGCCAGCGGGGCTGCGGTGGAGGAAAAAAATACTGAAACGTAAATATATCCGATTAAGCGAAGGGATAGGAAGATATAGGAGTAACAGTGGGAGTAAAGACGACCATTACCCTTACCACACTGGCCACTTGCAATGGATTTTCCACTACGCACACACGTGCAGTCACGACGCGTATTTACATATGGGTGAGTGAATTTGCATATTTTCAAATGTGTTCGCAAAGGGGCCACGAAAAAATAGACACACACATACACTAACCCATTCACATGTACATGGGCATCAGAAACCTTAACACTTCGCTTAGACACGCCGCTACGCCAGCCGCACCAGGATGTCCGAAAAATGAAACGACAGCCTTGAGCTCTCCACAAAGTTTCGCGGCGAAACGAAGGAACCACCAACGGTATACCCATACACCCGTGCACCCATGGACCATGTAATGGCGGAGGAAGTGGTGGCTCAATTTTGGGGGAAAAACCGGAAGCACTGCCCCAAAAGTTTAGCTGATGATTTACAGCTGTAATCCAGTCCGGGGCAGGCATCATATTCACTTTACCGCATCGTATGATCTCCTCCCCGAAATGAATGCAGCAGCCTTTCGTTCCGGCTCCCCGCAAACACACACGCACTCATCCACACACACACATTCATCCACAATCCGTGCCATGTGCTTTTTAAGCACGATGGTAAGGGGGGGACGGGCTTTACTTACCAGCGCGCCAGATGGTTTCGCTGATAATATGGTAAAATCGGTTCACTCGACGCACTGGCCACGGGAGCGGGCCAAAATGGAAATGAGCCAGTGGTGGTTCATCCAAACTATATGCCCGACCTCTACATGGTGGAAATGGAAATGACCACGTGGAGGTAGAGCGTCGGGCGGAATGGATACAACAACAAAAAAATGAGATCCCCTTAATCCGTAAAAATAATATTCCACCCATATTTCGCTCGCCGGGCTGGACCATCAGGGCGGCAAGGCAAGGACACAATTGGAGCCGCGGAGATTGTGGTGTGGTTTCACCCGGATTTATGCAAAATTGTCGTCTGCGGCGTGTGGTCCAGAACAGGGAGGTAGGGGCAAAAGTGGCATTCCAATGGTTGCGAACGGAGAACGAAGATGAAACGTACGTACGGGCGCGAACTTCAAACACTGACCTCTCTCTCTCTCTCTCCCTATCTTTCCCCGGACAGGAAGCAGTGGTCGACCACGGGATGGCAACATTGGCGGTAGAAAAGGTGACACTGTCTAACAATGCCCTTCTCGCCGGTAAAATGGATGTATGTGTCTGTGTGTTATCGTACGCTTTGCAGACGGTGGTAGAGACAGACACATCACCACGCACAAGAAATCCGGTGTCAAAATCCGAATTCCGCAATCCACGATGATTACACTTGCACACTGGGACGAGTTTTGCAGCGCACTCGAGAAACATCTGCTATCGGCATTAACCAACCACACGCACACACTTGACAGTTTTCGGTTGGCATAATTCAGGTTTAAATTTATCCTGCAATGGATTCAGTAATCCCGCCAAATTGGTTTGTCGAATGGAGGACGGCGGACTCGGTTGGGCGAAGGATGGGTTATTTTAAGTACGTTTAAGGGGAATGTGCGTGCTGGAGAGTTGTATTTTCGCAGATAAGTGTGACGTTTGGCTGCCTTTTTTCGTCGAGCTTTTGCCAATAACTCAAAAAGCTGCACTCATTATTTTATCCAACAGCGGTTCGCTGTACTTCACATGCTTTGGCATTAAATTATAAAAAAAAGGTCGCTTGTACCTGACTTAACTTGGTGATGTGCTTGAACACATAGAAGTATTTTTTCCCCAGATAAGTCTTAGTTATGATTGCCGTTTAAAATGCGTACTGCAATCAACTTAACACAACTCTTCAGAAACTGTACATTTACTTCGAATAGATTTGGATAATGCAGAAAGTGGAACATTAATCCTTTCGTGGGTTTTTTTTAAAATTGATTGTCATAATTTTCAATCGATATTTAAAAAACGTTCAAGATCGGCTTTGATTCATGGCCAAAATAAAGAAAGGCCCAGTTCGAAAACGAATCAGAAAATAACTCAACGTCTTTCCCTTCAACGGTTAAGAATCCCATTTTATGGTGCCACAGAAACTGGGCCAACGCGAAATTCGTAAGGACAACACACTGACCTACAGATACTCGTGTTCTGCACCCAAACCTTCTCCAAAACGCTTGTGCAAATATTTATTCCAATCGCAAACGCAATCTGCACGAAGCCAAAATACACTCTCAGCCAAGAAAGCTAACCGTGACGCGCCTGCCAAAGCAAATGGCGACACTTCCCGGAGGATCCGCGTCCATCCCATCGGGAATAGGTGTACGTGAGTGAGGGAAGCAAACACAACAAGGAATACCACAACCGTACCAGCCGTAGTACAACAAATCTGGAACGCCGTTGCTTAATTTCTCTCTTTCTATCTATCTTGTTTTATATATCCTTTTCTTTTTCTTAACATTTCTTAATCTTCTCGTAAAGCATAACGCGTAGCGCTTTATTTCTCTTTTTGGAGACCTAATTTTCGTTCCCTCCGAAGCACAGCGAAGCGCATCCAAAGCCCCTTCGAAGAGATGACGTCTATTTCTAGGTCGGTGTGTATTTTCTTTTCCCCGCATGAAATGCAAACATTCTCACCAGGAAAAAAGGGAAAGAGAGCAACGACCAGCTCCCGCCACCCATTAGCTTGAATATGTTCTCACACCCCGCCCGCGGCATTGATTGAACGCCGGCCAATGGCGCGGGCAGGTCAACACTCAATGCATCCCCGAAATTACCCCGCAAAGCGCCGTGCGACGTGACTGATTTACTAAAGCAAACAACCCAACACACCGAAACTCGAGGAACAAAAGTTTGCTGACCGATCGCGCACATTCATTAGTGGTTTCCCCCAGGATCTGACCCAAAAATACGGCCGGCAGAGGTCAGACATAGTCGCACTCTCCCTATCTCTATCTCTATCTTTTTTTTTTGTACGTTTGTGCCATATGCCAAAGCAATCAACGGGTCAGGAATTCGCCCCCGGGGGGATGGATAAGAAATTACAACAATTTTTGGAAGGATAAATTCCCGAGCTTTAGCGCCATAACATCGGTTGGGGCATGCTGATTTGGAGGCTGAATACCGGGAGCCTCCCCGTTACCATTTTTATTCCGCATTTTATCCTCTAATCTACTTAAAAATTATGCCATTTATTATAAAAACGCTGACCTTCGGCGGCCACGTTGCAGATTCGGCATTGGGGAATGTACCGGGCGTGGGCTTTGAGTTTGTTGAGCCTGACCTTTCAACGAATTTATCCTCGCTTACCCTCTAGCAACTTCAAAAATATACCGGGTAGAGCAGCATTAAATCTTATCTGCACTTTTTGCAATTTTAGTTCAACTTTTACTACAAAAGCTTTATAAGATTATAAAAAAAAATCTCGTATACACAATACAACGCGGATTTTCTCATAGCTAAATGAACTGTATAATGCCACATCACACAGTTACGAATTGATTTCCTCATATCACGAACGAGCGAGTAAATTTGTTTCCAATCAAACCCTCCCATTGGGTTAAGGAATCTTTTTTTTTTTGGTAACTGCTAATAAATCGACGTTTATTTTCCCTCCCAGGCAGGCAGGAACAACCGAGGTACCAATCACTGCTAAGCTTAACATGATTGCTATTACTTCCAGAAACTGCTTATTCTCCTAAGCGACTACTTCCGATTGATTACCCGCAACGGCGCAACCCAATCGTACCGGGCGACTTGATGAGTCATCGTAAAAATTATCGTAAAAACATGATCCGCCAGAAGCGTAAAAATATAATGCAAAGAAGGGGCGTGTTATTTTCCGGCGAAGGTGACAAAACACAAGCAAAGTGGTTTTTTTATTAAAAAACAACAACAAAATCGGGGCCAAAAAAATAAGGCCTATAGCACCGAAAAGACACGTTATTTCATTGACGCTTTCTATGTGTAAAATATGGAGAAAAAATGAAACTCATTAGTCATCCTTCGTTCGATAAAAAGCCACCCCGTATTGACTTGAGCTCAGTGGCAAAGATTGACGCCTTGAAACCGCGGAAAAGGGATAGGCAACGAGTATCAAGCAACGGAACGACATTATGAACCATAATAACTGGTAGCATTCACAGCAGCAAAATTAAGCATCGCTCCTAGAGCAGCATACAATCACGCAGCTATAATGTTTTTATTTTGCGTTTCTCTTCTGTCTCGCTCTTCCTACACTAGTAATGGGGGGGGGAGAAAGTTTCTTGTTGCTTAAACAAACCCGCCCGCCGCTATTCACACACCCAAGAGCGGCAGTAAAGGTCACCGTCGAACGGTTATTAATGAGATAAATGGTACTAAAAGTTTCCCCCGAAATATCGAAAATATGTTTCATTGCCCCCCTGTTTCATTGCGTGGTGGCTATAATATGCTCTCAGTTCCCTTTTTCTATTTTGTTTCCTACGCAAGAGGCCCGTGTCCGTTCCCTTACATTTACTGTATCCTGATCCGCGCATGCAATACACTAACACTCCCTCCTTCCCACTCTACATTCGGCAGAAAAAATATGTTTCTAATCCAAATACCACCATAAACGGACAAACCACCCCTCCCGGTTGGTGTGTGTATGTGTGTGTGTGTGTATATATTTCCGAACGCTATCAAAACCATCGACGGTTCCCGCTTTTACTACTGATTCTGGCACACTAAAACTTCCTAATACGAAATGGGGAAAACCACTCCGCCCGATGAGGAAAGGAGGCTTAGGTGTGGGCACATGACAAGGCACATACTACAGCACAGTTTTATGGTGTAATGGAAATTTATGCACTATTTTTACTTTATTAAGCTAAACTGCTGCTTGCTTAATTTATGCAGCTACTAACCCTATAAGACTAAGTGTGGAACAAAATGAGTTTCGACCAACAAAAAAAAACCTGTTACCAAAACAACCAATGACGCATTTGAAGGGAAGGCTTCATTTTCGGCGTTGTGGACCACCAAAAATATAATCATTTGCTGAGTTGCTCAATATGCACCCTTCCTTACCGGAATGGACGGAATTCATTGCCGCTTCTAGTAGGAAGTAGTTATGGTCTTGGTAGCGTGCTTACAATTTTTTTTGTGTACACATTTCGACCCTCGTTTGCTTCCGGATAAGATTATGATAGTTTGCTCACCCTTAATCTTACCCTTGATTTAAGGTTAGACACATAGCAGTACTTTGCACCAAGGATATGTTAGAGAAGTTGCTTGTTGTGCTCTTCCGTCAATATGCTTTATTATTAAACCAAAGAAAATAAATGTATTATCTATTTTTGACATTTATTGCACAATGTCCACAGAAAGGTTATGACTCAAGCGAAGAAGCTAACCCTCTGCTCACATTGAAGAAAACACAAATTCAGTGTAATAAATCGTTTTTTCTTCCTTTTTTTCACCGAATCAAAACCAAAACTTCATTTACAATAAAACACCAATCGCTTGTTTTGACAACCCTATGGTCTTTATGTTCAGCATCTCCCCAAAAACATGTTCAAAATGGAAACCTTTCCGAAATTCTACTAGACACTTGCATTCACTGGATGTAAGTGGGCATTGACAAATTATGCTGTACTGGGGGTAAAAATGAACATAAACCTTTTTTCCCCAAAACCCAACAAAAAAAAAATACCGTCCAGACACTCAATCACACACACTTTAATCATGCAAAAGCAGGGCGTAGTTGCAAATGTCAACAGGAAAAGCAATTGTGATTTTCGATGGCTACTTCCGGTTAGGTTTTCTTTCCTTTTACAGTGTGCAGGGGGAGCAGGGTGACAGTTTTGTTCATGTCTGGGCCGGTAGTTTATGGGCGGTGGTGTTTTTTTCGTCCCTTTTTATTTGCCAGAAATCTTAGCTTCTGTCACTAAAACGCCTCCCCTCAGGAAACACTCCCATGCGTAATGTATGCAAACAGTTCGGAGGGTGATACGCTCCGCACGCAACCTGGTCAGTGGCGTAAAGGCTAAAGAGATATTTTGACAATATCAACCAACTACTCCTTACTGCTACTCGAAGAGTGGTTGGAATACAACGTGTCTACCGATAAGGCCCACTTACCGGGGGGAGAAAACATAAATCCACCCATGCCTTACCGGTGCACGGCAAAATAATGAGGAATTTATTCCCTATTTTGAATGTCACTCTTCCTTCGTGGAAATGATACCGGAAGGAAGGAAAATGCGCCCATTTTCAATTTGCATACCATAAGTATGCAATGAAATAATGCTTCGTTCATTTCAAATAATGAACAAACGCTGCAAAATGGAAGAACCAGGAATTCTTGACTATGTCGCGATCGCGAAATACAATAGTACCATGAAGTCAGAAAAAAATAAAACGCTCACCGATGCAGACAAAATCAAACCCTCCTCCGTGTGACATGGCTGAAGATGGCGGGACGACTTTGACGGTACCAAGATTGCGCCTCGCTGTGCTGCAGCTTCCTCTTGAACTCCATCGTGTAATGACGACGCACCCCGCACTTCAAATGTTCAATCATTTGTCGATTGAGCCGCTCACTGAGTGAATAATGATGACAATGATTGGTACACCAGCATCCTTTCCCCATCTCTCTGCCCTGCTCGTTGCAAAATATCGAAGAAGCAGTGATATCATGTTTGCGGTTATGTTTTTCCTTAATGATTGCCTGCTCTTTGCTCCGCCCCGCCCGGGTGGTATTGTACATTGTCCCGTGCAGAAAGTTGTTGAGCGTAAGTACTGTAAGGGGAACGTCTGTCTTCTTGTAACAGCAGCCATGGGAAGAAGTTTCATTTTAAAGAATCATTCCAATGTAAATCCCTGGGAATGGGTTTCGCGCACCTGCCATTCAAGTATCCACCGTTTCTGTGTTGTCAAGGCTCTTCTTTTCCTCTCCATTATTGTACGCCTGCCCAAGACCCTTTAGCAGATATTTGAAACAACAAGAACGAAGATTCTTGGGCAACCTTGAAATCGTGCATCAACATTGTATCCTGGCGGTATGACTTTGTAAAGCTATACTGCATCTTTGTCTGGCTGTCTGCTTTTTGTGTTGTTACAGAATTCTAGAACCGTCTACCGTCAACGGATTGCAATTAAACTCTTTTCCCAAGAACAACAAAATCCCCAAGAGTGATTCAAAATACGTTGCCAGAAGAAAACATCTTTTTGTTCTTCCGTTTCTTGAGTAGCAGAGCGTAGAAGAGTACCCCAAATCTATCCGTGCCCGTTCGAGCACCAACTCCGGAAAGACTAGACGCCTAAGCAACACAAGAGCCCTCCACAGTGTTCCATCGTGTGCAGGAAGGAAAATTTTAATTAATTGTCTCTTGATAGTTATGAAATGACGACAACACTGTGACGACGGTGACAACGGCATCAACATACAAATAGCCAACATTAACCCGCTCCCGGGCAACACTGCCCTAAACCTTACCTTAGCATAAGTTCTTGGAGCGCGTGCCACCATCGCAGCTCCCAGCAGCAGACGGCCAACAAGACGGAAGTAATAAAACCTTTCCTACTAGCGCTTCCTTGCAGGTTCTCCACGGCGGTATCCTTTCCCCAAACAACGGCACACGTGCATATTAGTATTAGTGCCATAATGGATGGTGTTCATGCGCGCACACACGTGGCAAAAGGAGAAATAAACGAGCGGAACTCCATTTCTACCGATAGAGGCAAGCTATCTCTCTGTCGGATTACTACACACAAACAAGCTCATACACATGTCCACAATTAGATCGCAACTAATTAAAAGCATTAAACTTGATATTCTGCAAACGATTCGCTGCCACACCTTTCTCCCAATGCGTCTATGCGTTGCTGTAAGCCATCTTACCGGAAGCATCTTTCAAACCTTTCAATAATAACCACACAAATGGTGTGTTGGGCCCTTTTCTTGGATGAAGGCACGATATGTTTCAGACGTTGAATAGGGAAGTGAAACGATACTATTTCAATATTCAGATGGCGTGATGCGCATACGAAAATCGGGCTTAAAATATGCCATTTATTCATCCGGTCTCATCTTGTTTTATTGCTCTGGTAGCATATGGATTTTTCCTTTGTTTAATAAAGAGCTCTACAGCTTTTATTGCTAGTACGGAGTGTTACAATAAATAGGCAATCATTGTTTTTGCTATTCATTAGAAATTATAAAGAGTAGCTAACTTGGAAAGAGATCCTTGATTTGATGGGGATATTAGTTAATCGTTTGAATGGAATTGTAATAACAAAAAAAATCACTAACAAGGCAGTTTAATAGATAAGTAAGATGATAAAATACTGCTATATGGCGTACCGTATGACGAATACATTTTGAAATTGCTGTTGCTAAACATTTTTCAATGATTAGTTAAACTTCATGTAATAATTGAGCGCCTATTGAGGCTTAAAATAGTTCAGCATTTCCTCTGCATAATTCCAAAAGCATGGATTTATTTAAAAACATTACCGTGAAACCTTTTTGAGTGCAGGAAAACTTGAAATAAAATGTACGCCATCATCGATACATAAACGTAAAACAAAGAAAAATGTGTCCCTTCGTTTTGTTCGACGTACTAAAATATGCTCGTGCAATCTTCTCTCGAGAGACCAATATTTTCGAGCCGATCGATCCAAAAAAAAAAAGAGTTGCAAAAATAGAACAAGCCCTTTTCGGCAACATTTCAGTGCAGAAATACCCCCCCCCCCAAGCCTATAGAATTGAATGCCAAGACTACCAAAGTCATCCCCCAATTCCAAACAAATCATACCAAGGGCGCATGATACAGGCCCGAAAATAAAGAACACCGCTTCGTAAATGGAGTGCATGCGGGGCGCGTGGAAAATTACGTGCGCAGTCGCTCGCACGCCTTCATTCACACGCGCCATTGGGTCCCACCATGGTAAGGCACCAAACAAACCCGCTCACCAAAACAACGGAACCGATCATAAATCATGGCGAACAATTTCAATAAACTTTAAGCAACAATAACTCTTTGGCATCGCAACACCGGCGGTTGCAGCGATTCGGTGGAGTGGCCCACGCCGAAGGGAAGAAATTTAACAGAAGATTGGAGCAATTCTCGCGTTTCCTGGAAAAGAAGCGCAACCCTCTATCGGTAGTCTTCCCCAACAACAATAGCAGAAAGCGTACATCCTACCACCCGCGCAACCCATTCTTCTCGTTTACAAAGTGTGAGAGTTTGCTACTATTACAAGCAAAATCTGAAAATTAAACTCATAATTCTTCGCATCCTTCAACTCACTGTGCTTGTGCTGGCGCCGCCGGGAGATTGGCGGGAGGGCGCGCGACCGGGAGGAAGAAGCAGAAAGAAGGATTGCTTTATTGGTAATTATTTCGGCAAAATATCCAAACATTTTCCCGTACCATCTTCCGCTGCGAGACCCACGATCGGTTTTCATTCTTCACAGCGACGGGTTCCGTCGCCTCTTCTGCTGCGGGTCAAAATCACCGAGAAAAACCCATAGAGCACAGCATAAACCAACATAACGATCTCGACGACAAACGGTGCGGTGGTGCCGATGAGTCGTTCTTTATCGTACCCAAATTGGTGGGTCTGTAGCAGAATGCAAGGGGGGAGAAATCCCCCCCTCCCCCCAACTCATCCACCAGCTTCAGAATGTTTTCAATTTGCCCTAGTAGAGAGACAGAGAGAGCTGAAGATTGTGTAAGCCTTTAATTTAAATACTACACTCCTGGCCTTGCTTCCGTACCCGTGCGCGTACATTCATTGAGCGCCTACCACCCAGTGGTAGCCTTGAAAATATCTCGTCGCAGGAAGTTATTTGCAGCGCTGTGTAGCTGTGTGTGATCTCTTTTTGCGATTTTGTCTACTAGCGTAAATCTACTAGACGAAAGGGGCTTAATCCGCACCATCCACTTCGGGCCATCGTTTTTGCTCATTTGCGCTTTCGAAAGTGGAACAATGTCTGGGAGCCGCAATGTTGTTACCACCCCTTTTTTCTATATTTTGCTAACAAATTCTTTGTTGTTGGAGTTGATTCACTTTTTCAACATGTTTCAGCTAGTTGGGTAGGTAAAGACTAAAAAAATCGATTCATGTCTAAGGAAAGGAAGAGCACGCACCTATTTACTTCTCCATCTTATCTTGCTTGAGATTAAAATGGTACAATTTTCAGGCTCAATGAATTCTCACATTTTGGCCTAAATTGTAGTTAAAGTGGAAAATGAGGTCATAAAGCTATTTCAAACCAAACATTAAACAACTCTGAGGGTTCAGGTTTGTCAAAATATACGTTATGCGATCAAATGGCTCTAGCCTTAGAGAATTCAAGTTTGAGTTTCAGATATATCTGAACTTTAGAACGGCATCGAGGACTCAGATATTATGCATGACCGTTATAGAGGAAATTGAACATAAACTTCCTCTTCTTTGGCACAACAACCGTTGTCATTCAATGCTTTCAGTAACTTATAGCATAAAATATTTTTTGTAACATAATTGTGGTTAAGTTTGTTATTATTATTGGAGGTAGGAATGGTCTGATCACAGAATTGAGAAACTGGACGCATCAGGTTAAAAACAATAACGCATCAGGAGAATTTATCACAGAATATTTAAAAACTTCACACAATAGACGGTCAGAAACAAATTCCTACGCATCCTTTCCTTCTCCCATTGCCTAATCTGCTCGATGAGCTTAATTCATCAATCAATAAAAACAAGCACACAACATTCCAATCAAATGCCGCATTAATTGATGGATTTTCTCTTGCACTTCCCTTGGCTGTTCTTCACAGAGATATGGTGAAAAAAAATCCCCCACACAGCTATACACACTACTGCACGGACATTCTTTACCTTGGTAATTAATTAAAACGAAGAATCCAGTGCCGGCCCAGGTTTTGGGTGAAGATGAACTGCTTGTACAGAGCGCAAATCGACCAAGGACATACGAACCCCGCACTCCCAACAAACTTCCAGCGACACAAGCAGTTTTTCGCACGCTCTCTCTCTCTCTCTCTCTCTCTGTCTCTCTATTTCCCTCTCTTTATCCGTTCAGCTTCATCTCATCAAACCCATTACCACCGGTTCTTGGTCCTTGCCCGAGATTCATCTCATCAGTTGACCCCGTTCGATGGTGGAACAATTTATCTTTCAATCTAATTGATCACTTCATCGAATCTTATTCATCGCTTGCTTACGGTGCTAACATGCTATCCACCAGAGCACAGAGTAGAAGCGCCACAATGTGTGCGCTGCTTGCAACAATGAGACAATCAATTTTAATCCATCTCCAAAGGTCTTCGTAGTGTGTCCTTGGCCGTCGTGCCTAAGGGACCTCCGTACGGTGGAGCCGTTCAAGGCGGACCAGCAACACTGCACACAATGACGAGTAGAATATGGAAAGGATTGTAATCTATCACACAACGCACACACATACGTGTGCAAGCACATCCCCGATCGATCCAGCGTTTGCCTCCCTCTCCCAGTGACACAACGCTTTGAATGCCACAAATTGTGTTAAATATGGCCCTCTGCCTTCTCTGCAATCCCCACACCAAGCTGTTTCTTGTCCGCCAGAGTTCTTGCCTGTCGCTCGCAATTCGATATGCGAAACGTACCCACATCATCCTCGTGTCTCGACGCTCGGAAAATCAGTGTCAAGCGGGTTCAAACAAACAGATTCCCAACAAAAGCGATCGACACAACACAGGATTTCCTGGCACATCACGTGCCCGAAACCCCCACGTATTGGCTGTCCTCGCGACGCGCGATGTGGATGAAACCCCGGGGCGGCGGTTCCTGCAGCTAAAACTCACTCGAAAACATGCTCCCGACCATTTGCCATCGCTTAGCAAACCTGTCAATCATTAACATCCGAGGGAATAACATACCGTACAACCGCGCTCGGAAAACCCACCACGGAGCGGCCGGGAAGAGCGCGCGCGCAAGCACTCGTCTAAGCGCCGGAAAATATGCTAAGAATGAAGCCGAACCTCAACGACGCCATGGTGATGATGATGATGATGATGCATGGAAAAGCATCACACGCACATTAGGGCTTTACCAAAAACCGATTACGTATTATTTGTTCGCGTATCCCCCGGTCACCGTTCGGTTCTGGTACACGCAGCTGGCAGAATGGGCAACCAGCTTGCCAAATAATGTTTGGCCCCTTCCGCCGTTATTTGCGAGATTCCAAACCCTTTCACAGACAGGCTGCTGGCGGCCCCAAGGTACAGCTGATCCAGCGGCAGCATGAAAGTGAGGGCAGCTTTTCCACACGAATAATTTTCACCCGCAAAATAACCGTCGGTCGGCGTGGAGATGGTTCCGAGCTTTCAGGGACAACATTTTGATGGAGCAGTTCCACCCGAAACCCGACCCCGGTGGGGGCATCCTGCTCTTTTGTGTCGAAATTATGTGGAAACCACCCAAAAAGGCAACAAGTCGAACGGGGGTTTGAGATAGAGCGACCTGCAGAGAGAAGCTCCACTACTCTGCTGGGAGTCACCGATGTTCGATTTAATGATCTGTGAAAGGGAATTTTTGGAACAGCGGTTCCCTGTACGACGATTCATACACAGAGATGGGCAAAGGGTGGGAACCGGTGGGACGTGCATGATTTTCCAGCCGCCATTTTGAAACCTTTTGCCAGCTGTGCAAAGGGTGAAACACGATTTAAGAGGCTGCTAGAACCGTTGCCAAGCTGCCCGGGGTTGGATACGCGCACTAACACACACACATGTTGCCACCCGCCCGGGTGTGGGAGCGTGTGGGCGTAAAATTGGGTCGAACGTCCACCACAAAGAAGGTAAAAGGGGCGACCGAATGGGACGCAGCCGATGAACAGCAGCGGGAGCCTCCCAAAACATCCCACCTGTGAATGTTAGGAGAGCGGCTGCTCGTTAGAGCCGTGGAAAGGTCCTCCAATAAATCAGATCCTACTACCGAGCCTGGGGCTCAAGGTGGGCTGGTGCCGCGCAGGGAGAGTACAGTACTAAACCTTCGGAAAATTGGAACTGAAATCATTTCTCTCGCGGCGTCCGAGGTTCGAAAGGTGCCGGAGATTTCTTTTATGCATGAAGCTCGATGCTTTGCCGAAGCCCGAACCACACAGACGCAGATGAAGGACACCGTTGCTGTGGGTACCGAGGGGAGAGCTGCCCTCCCACCCAGGGTATGCAGTCATGGGGGACCCACTCGTCATGGTAGTGGTTGTTTTCCCTGGTCTAATATCCCAAACACGACACTCCGTTACGGTCGATTTGGAGACCATTCGAAGAATTACTAACCACTTCAGGAACCGGAGTTTACCTGCCAAAAGGTTACCATGGGGCTGATACAAACGCACCGAGACGCACACACACAAACCAAGCGCATTACCTTACGCACATGGGGTGCGCGCACGTATCTTGGGAGCGGTTGCGTTCCAAGCCTGGATTGTGGTTACTCCCTCCCGTTTTATCCCATTCGGTGCGGACCGGTGTAAGAAGGGAATAAGATGGAACAATGAGTATACATAAAACATTACACTGACGGACCCAGACCCGGGCACCATACATAAGTTATAAAGTCTGGCGTCACGATACAACTAGCCCCACCCGCCAGGGCCTAACGCCCAGGGGAGCCTCCGCGGAGGAATCAACAACATTGGTGTTTTCGAAAAGGTAAACGTACCGAGCTATTTTTATATGCCCCACGTACGTAGATACTACACCTAAAACGTTTGTAAAGAGAAGATAAAAAAGGTTGGAATATATGTTTACTGTCAAAATAGTTGACAGAACACCCAAAGGAACGCTTTGGAATTAATATCCGATTAATTATAAACAATAAAGCAAACAAAGAACAACATTACTACAGCTACAGACGACACGTTGCTTGCACCAGATGATTTCATGATGGCATCAAAAAATTTCACAAAACATAGGTAACAGGAACTGAGCTGATCCTTAGCTATTCGCACAAGAAATCTCCACATCATCTAAATAAAAGAAATATTGAGAATTATGTAGATCCATTCAAAAAGCTTCAAGTAAAACACATTAACGAAGACTAAGATAAAGAGGGAGATGTTTGCTTTCCAGTTTTATCAGTTTCACAATACAACAAATCATCAGACTTTAATTCCGTATTATTATATTATTTTAAGTTGCTTCTATTCAGAATAACCCACTTCCATGCAAAACAACTTTATCTACATCAGCTGTGTCAAACACATTTCATCAGAGGGCCGCAAGTACAGATTTTCAGTGATTCGCGGGCCGCAAAGTTGAGAAGAAAAAATATACCTCAATATTTAAATAAAATACTGTAAAATTATTATTGTTCATTATGATGAGTCCCACCTCTTTCCCCAACATAGGTTTGAGAAGGACGGAAGTATCTTTACGATAATATTACTCTGATAGGTATATTAAAATATTTTGTACGAGCAAGTGGTGGCATCGGAAAACTCTCAGAGGAACTGTCCGAGTCATACACACACCCAAGATGACCAACATAGTTTCATCAAGAAAAAACGGGTCATACTTCATCGAATACAATGGTATTGCCTAGCATCCTTTACGTAGCCCGCCAACAACCATTAAATGGATCTGGCGCACCACTTATCAGGACACAACTGCGACATGCATATTGCCAGTTCCACTAGTGCCAATGATTGGCTCTAGGGCACTACCTTCCGAAGCAGGTGAACCTAATTTATTGTATGTGGAATTTGCCACTTACAATCATCAATGAGTGAACCCTGTTGTGACCTCCCAGACCGTGTGCAAACTGTTAATTACCCCAAATAGATCCCGAATATCCACTTGTACGCGCGCGTGTCTCAAACCTATGTTGAATCTTTCTTATATTTTTTCTAATTTTAATTATAGTGTATAAAGAAAAATCTTATCAGCATCATAAAGATCGTGATGACAACTGCAGTTACACATTTAATAATGACATGAGACATCTACACATATTTCATTGTTAAACAAATTGAATTTTGGGCCGATCTGGTGGTACAGTCGTCAACTTGCACGACTTAACAACATGCCCGTCATGGGTTCAAGCCCCGAATAGACCGTGCTCCCATACGTAGGACTGGCTATCCTGCTATAGTAACAATAAGTCACTGGAAGCCAAGCTCACTTCACTAGTGGGTACAGGCAGGCCTTGACCGACAACGGTTATTGTGCTAATGAAGAAGATGAAGAAGAAATAAATTGACTTTTTGTACTCCTTGCTTCAAATCTGGAATCGTTCCTTATTTAAAAATGTGTGATGTTAGTTTTCATTGTGCTCTTAAAAAAATGTTTAATATACTTTTAAAGTCACATGCTATTTCTTTTATCCTTATTATTGAAATAGGATATTTTCCATTTGTCGCGTTCTCACACGGCAGTTCTGTTAGAAAATATCGCTCAACCCTACTTTTTCACTGAGGTAGGGGAAATCTAGCTGCCTGTTCTGAGCTATCCATCGCTGGATGCATAACAAATAATATGTGCCTGCAATTTTTTGACAGTTTAAGAGAAAAATTGTAATAAATCGTGTTTAAACATTAGTTTTTGCTAATTTCCAAGTCCCAAATGTTCTGGTGGTATATTCATTTCTTATAACAAGAACCCGTTGTTTATGAATAATTTTTGTAAAATACGATAATTTTATACGACGCAAATAGTAAGAACAGATTTTTGGTTTGCAGTGCTTACAGCACTTTTCAAAATATTCTCGCGGGCCGCATTTATTATCTACGTGGGCCGCATGCGGCCCGCGGGCCGCCAGTTTGACATACCTGATCTACATAATTAAACAATATCAAACCACTCGTGAAGGTGAGGATTTAGAAATCTCACTTCCGCGTCAATAAACACACAGTCCCCACCGTTCCGAAATGTTAAATGTCGTACAAAAAATGAGGCCTTTTTCATACATTTTTCATCATTCAGCAGAAGCCTGTGAAACTCATGTTTACTTTCACAGACCCCCCCCCCCCCCCCCCCCAAAAGCACAAGGAAACTCCCAAAAAAGACTCCCGCGCATAAAACAAAAATTATAGTTTCCTTCTCCACTACCGGAAAGGCACTTTCTCAACAGGGAGAGCAAGCGGGCAGGAGCGTCAATCACCGGGCGTCCGTTACACGTTTCTGGGCGGGAAGGCTTAACTCTTAGACCTTTGCTAATCCTTTCCTCGAGGAACACACGACTTACGTGCACCAGCCGCCCTCTACAAGGTGTTATACACACACACACACTATTCATTATTAGCTCGACAACTACCGCCCGCCCTGGCTGAGGTATGCTAATCCTTTTTTCGCAATTTAACCTTTCCGCTTCCGGAAGCAAATATGGATTCTTCCATTTAGGGTGCTGAGCTTACTACTTTGCTGCGGGGGTCTAGCGAGCAAATCCGTGTTTTCTTATGGTGTTTGCCCTTAAGAAACAAAACAGAGAGAAGTCAAAGCACCATGCTGTCCTAGTGGTGGTTTGGACGATAATTATAAGTCGGTGGGGTTTAGCGCGCGCAGGATCAATGGTCAGCGGCATAACATCCTACCAAGGAGTAAATGCTAGCATATTACGCAATAAACACTAACGAAATGCAAACACACCAACAAACCTACCAAAAGGGGAATATGGTTTTATTTTTATTTTTTAGCTAATGGCAAGCCAATAGTACGTGTTTGCGTACTTTGCGGCTCTCTTCCGGTTCAAGCGTTGGTGCGAGTAGCTTCCTCTGCCGGAAGTAAGGGCTTTATTCCGGCCCAAGGAAACGAAAAGATTAAGTTTGCTTTCGCACCAACAGCAACAACAAAAAACGCAAAAAGTAGCTTTTATCCGGCAACACAACCGCATCCCAAAACAAGCGCATTTTGACCGCCAAAAAACTGCAACTGCAGACATTCAGAGTAGAGCAACATAATTTCCACCATCAACCCCTTTTGTCAGTGGCGATTCCGGCTCGTAAATCGTGCCTGCTCGTTTTTCGCTATTTTTTACCGTCGGCTGGAAAATTGCACAATTTACACCAATTATCGCTAATTATTTTAATTAAATTAAATGCTTCCTCTTCCTCTTGTCTACAGGGGTACGGGGGTAGGTGTGAGGGATGTCACACCGCCATGTTTTCTACCAGTCTAGCTGGTCGTTGTTTGTTATTGCATGCCGCCCATTTCTAGACACGAAGGGCTGTGCTGACAGCACCCGGAGAAAAGGGGAAAAGGTTAAATTTCTGCAAATGCCACTACCGCCATCCAAATCGTGCAGAAGCGGTGGGCAGATGGTAGAAGAAAAATCGCAAACAGCTTTACTCCAGCAAAAGGAGCCGGCCCCAGGTGTGAAACGGAAGCGAAACCCAACAAAAGAAATGCTCTTTTCATGATGCCGAAGGACATTCGGAGCAGGATACATTGAGTGTTTTTTTATTCCTGCCCAGCAGCTACGGCAGCAATGCACCGGTTGGAGCGTGGAAAAGGGAATCATTAGCGAGCTTGGGCTGGCACGATGCGGAATGTCACATTTATAATCTAATTTGGACTGCAGCCGCGATTGCAAGGCGAAACAGAAAGGCGTGGAGTGTGGAGTGAAGCAGTGGTGTTTTGTTGAAATGTGCAAATTATTTACCTGTCTCTCAATCGAATGGCAATTAGTTTTTAGTAAACAGGTGAAATAACTACATTGTAACTTTAAATGTTATCTCATGAAACCTCAAACGTCTGAAACAAACGTGTAGATTATTACAAATAGTTGAACGACCAATTTCCACTGAATCCCAGTTCAGCAGGCATAACTAAACATACAACGCCATAATTTCAAGATGGATTGAAATACGCTGCATCGCAAATCATAAAGGACTACATGATACGTTTATGGATTCTGAAGTACAGCAGCACGATTATAACCGGGAGAACTTTTCCAACTGTAGTCAGTGTTTCCTAACGCTCTCATTGCTATTCGCAGAAATTAACAATTAATTTGTTCCTCTGCAACCAAACATCCCTTGGCGAGCAGACAACCTTTACACACAAAAACATGCATGACCATGTACTCACCATGTCGTGCAGCAAACTAACAACCTGAACTCCTAACATTCAAGGGGAAAAGTCTATCGACAGCTTCTACCAGAACGCTACTATTCATCCAGCCGCCGCTTTAGTCAACCAGGCTTGCGGATGAGCCCGAGTGGAGCAACTTTTCACCTCTATAGTGCTGTTTTTTACTCGCAAAAAGTTATTAATACATATATATTAAACGCATTGTCTACGGCAACGCAGACACGCGGTGTTGGTTCCTGTTCCCGCGGGGAAGCTTTTGCCCAAGCTCCACCGGAGCAAAATGTAATAGGAAAAGTTTTTCTAGTCATGAAGCCGTGTGGATTTATTTAATTCCGTTTTTTCTCCGTCTCTTTCTCTCTCTCTTTCTCTCAGTGTGTGTGTTACCCATTCAGCAAGCATTTATGTTACGTTTTCTACACATCATGAGGAGAAGGAAAGGATGCGAAGCAAGAAAAGATAAAACGAATCGATTTAACAGAAGAACCTGTTAATTGCGTGTTGTTGATGAATTGGTTGCGATGACGATGGTCTAACCGAGTGCAAAAGCAGGAGCAGCACAAAGATGATTGTTTCGCTGAACTAACTTACTCACGGACAATCAAGGCGATGTAAGAGTAGGAGTTTGAACTTCCGGGACATTATGGGCATACCTGAAAAGAACCACAAAACAAACTATTATAAGTACAATGTTTTTTTTTATATACTTACAAATAACCACAAAACAAACGATTATTAGTACAATGTTTTTTATATATTCCACTCAAAAAATTTAATTTTGCCCTTATCATTTAGAATATCAAGATATCATCATAAAAATTGCATTTATATAGAACCTCAACCTTTTTACACAGAACAATCAAAAGTGAAAGAACGAGCTCACGTACAGATAAACCTGATGCAATAACGATAGTGATTTTTCTCTATTTATAGCCAACCAAAAAATTGCAATTAAAGCACTTTTGAACAGCATCCGTATGTCCCTCAGACGAGAATTTACGGCATGGTACTCAAAATCAATACCAACACACTGGAAACCTACTTCCTCCATACCAATCAGCACCACCTGCAGTAACATCAAGCAGTGAAATATTCGTGAAGAATAATTTTAATTGCAGTAAAATTAATTTCCATCTCAATGGTCCGGTCTCCGGGCCGAGAGCACCTACCAGAAACGCGTTAAATTACACTCCCAGCAAGAACTCCCAGTGCGCATACCACGGTGCAATTCGATGCAACGAATGAGCCCGGCGAGCGATGGTCTTGTGCCGTGTGCCTAAATTGGATGCAAATGAGAGCGAACGCTGTACACAGCCCGGGCCATTTCCAACTCGGTAACGCACGTTCAATGTTTCTTCTTCACGTTAAAAAAGGGAATCGAACACACGAGCGATAATCAGTATCACACACACGCACGCACGCACTAACCAAAACCGATTCAATTTGACGTGGGTGAGGTCGTCCTGCAGCAGGAAAATTATCCCGAAATGTGAAATGAGACCCGGGCTCGGGGTTGCACCGTTGCTCGCACGAACCGTGCACCGACCGACCGATTCTGGTCCAGTGGCGCTTAATGCAACTGTTGATTTGCAGCGTCCAATATTGGCGATTCCGCGGCAACGCCACCGCACAAAAACCAACTCCGAGCGCACATACACACTGCGCTGCTGCTGCTGCTGGAAATTAATTTTCAACTCGCAGCACGATTGTGCCGATGATCTCGCACGACCAGCACCGTCTGGCACCAGAAGCTCTGATACACCACCATGCCACGGGCAATGCATTTGGCCGCCGCCAAGTCCCCGGTTTTCCCGGGCGCGGGAAACATAAGTTTCAATTAGTGCCGAAACCGGAAATCGATCGAAACAATCAACACAACCGTTAGGACGCTGCGGTTCCACCGGAAACGGGGGAAACGCGGTCCGCGGGCACTACTGGGTCGTGGTTTTCTGATACGATAATGTTTTGCCTAAGAAGTGGCGCGAAAGCATATACGAGCGTTTTGCCGAGCTGGTTTTGGGGCCTTGGGGGAACGGGTTTTGGAGCAAATTGGTTTTAAATCAGCGAGACAAAATGATAACGATGCACACGCACACACTATTTGCGAAGTGTGTGCTCTTCTGCGCGACTGTGAGGAAAAATGAGGATTAATGATCATTATTTTCGCACGGTAAAAAGAGCAATTATTTGCCGGATCATCTGAAGGGTATAGAGCTGTTTCAGTGGAATTTGCCGATAGTCATTAAACTCTATAAAGGAGATGTAGGACTGAATGGGTCCGACTGACTTCATTTGTCTCATTTTCATTTTTAAGACAGGATTTTTGCCAAAGGTCAGTAGTGCATGATTTGGACGGGGAAACGTTATAAGAGCAACCGCAACTTTAGCAAAGATGAACTTAACAAATTTACTGTTTTTAGACAAATACAATGTTCTTAGGACATCTAATCCAAAATGTACTTGCATCGATGAATTAGGCATTCGTGACCAATCCAAATTAATGTATTGACAAAAGATTTGATAGTGCAGGATGATGTTAGCTAATTCCTCGTGAGATGACCTTCAAACGCGTTTTGAATATTACACTACTCAAGTGAAAAGTTAAATCATTAGCGCCAATGTCCAGAAAGGCATCAGTTTTTCAGTTAAACGTCAAATTGTTAGTTATGGTTGAACAATGTTTAAAAGCAACTTAACATTGGTTGGTTGGGCTCGAAAATTCAAAAAAAAATATCAATTAAAATAATCAAACAAAAACACGATAATAGTAGCAAATACCTCAAATGAGCCGAGCCACTACAAAACTGGCATTGACCATATTAATGAGGTCCTAAAATAAGTTTATCAAAACCATCGAACGCCAACCAGTAAAACATTTTAGATAAACTTATATCAACAACGCTGTGTTGTGCTAATGGCAAGTATCGTAATAAACCTAATAAACCTAAAAGAATCCTACTAAACTCAATCGTTTCATAATTTACTACTACAAAACACAAGTTTAAATGTTATTTTATGCTTAACTTAAAATAACATCATTATGGATCGATCTAAAATCGCTTATACGAGTACAGTACAAAAAAACACAACTTGAACAACGTTTCTTTCGACCCATTAAAATATAATGCGTCTATTATGCTTCTCACAACACATTCAAGCAAGCAGCAGCAAACAAAAGAAAAGAAATCCCATCAAAAAGTAAACAACAACTAGCAACGCTAACCCTGCTTTGACAAGCTGGCGGGCTAGCCGCCCCACGCTATATTAGGTGCAAGAGGATTAAAAATAAATGTCCATCCTCAAACCGTCATTATATGCTAATTATGTCTAAATGCCACACAATAGCGGGCGTTGCCACTTATCTACCTTTCAGCCACTGCTCACCATCGCCAATGGACAGTGAAAAAATAGGGCCGTAAGTTGCGTGGCTCTACTACAATGTCTAACTAAAAACAGCCAAACACGCGCTACGTCGGAAACGTTGTTTGAACGTGAAAAAAGCGTACACAGGAAAAAATCGAATTTCCCGTTGGCCCATGTTGTCTTGCAAGCCATGCGTTGGGAAAGCCTATCCCGACCCCGAGGAGTGTCTGTGAGTGTAGCATTCTCCTTCAAGTTCCGATGTTTTTCCCCCTTCAAAGGCCCTCCCTTTCTACAAGCGAGTGGTGAATTGGGTCGTTACTTTTTTTCATTTATAATTAGTTTGTTCAACAATCGTGAAATAAAAAGTGGCCCGCTTGGCTTCGATTCGATTTAACGTTCGAATTTTTTTTTGTGCGGTAACGCGTAGATTAGACCCCCGGGTGGTTACCGTTCTTTGCAGGTGAGCATGAAAAATGTAGCCAGTCACGTGATGGTGAATAAAACATAATCAATTTTAGTACCAACTGGTCCAGTTTGACCCACTCCGTGAGGATATTTTATTTGAAAGCCTTCAAAGTGAGCCATCCAAAAATCGATACAGTTCGATATTTATTTCCTAACGCTCCAAAGTGTAGAGCAACAGTCTAAAAAAAGCAACCCTCAGGGGATATACATTAAATATAGCTTGCTTGGACGGACGACATTTGACCACCGGAGCGGAGCGATAAGTAGTGAACTAGAGGAACGTACAAATAGTTCAACTGGTGACTGTTCTCCGATAGTGCAGCTTTTGGAACCGAAAGATGACACGAAATTCGCTCTGGTCGGAGATCAACTCACCACGTCCAGCGTTGCGTGACTCACGCGTCTCTTTTCATTGAATTTCGGGGTCTTGCTTTGCGCTTCGTAGATTCTGTGTGCGATGTACTGTAGATAGAACAATTCCGGTTTCGTAGAAATGATATCCTATCTGTTGAATTGAGTCCGTGCAGTTGAACTTACTTCGTACAATTCGACTCCAAACTGGCCCGTCAAACGGTGTAACTCATCACACATTCCGAGAAGCGAGCCTGTCGCCCAATTAACTTTCAATTAATCTACTCGTGTAAACCCATCATCCACAGCCACTGCGGAAGCGCGTTGACGTGAGTCGAGTACACAGTGCGCACCCATCCATCCATATGTCATCGTGTCTGCAAAGCAATTGGCACGCGCATCATGGCGTATCATTTGAAGTCAACTCTTTGGCCGTACACATTATTTAAAAAATATATACAAACATATCTACCCTGTCAACGCTGGCCGGCCGTGCAGTACCGCTTTCCCGATCGCACTCGTTGCGCACACTATCAGTCTGCTCATCAGTATCAGCTTGATCCTCCTTTCCCTCCGGTGGCGGTGCGCGCATTCGCGTGTGCCCGCGATGCATAAATCAATCAAAATTAATTGGCACATCAGTGCAATTGATGCGTTTCACGTCTCACTGTCTCACTGGCAATTCGCAGTGCTCTCGATTGCGGGGCGCACATCAGTTTCATGTCGTTTCGCGTCTCGCGTTGTCATCCGGGCACGATTCATCTCCGCGCTGCGTCGCGGCATTAGTTGCTGCAAGCACTGAAACTAACGACATCACTGACTGGTCCCTTCAGTTCACTGATTGACTGTCGGGAGAGTTGATCCACGGATTCGGAAGGGAAACGATGCAAGAAGCTGTGCGTGGGAAGCACGGCACCACCGACCGCAACAACAACCACAGTATCATCCAGTGTTTCCACTCCCGGCTAGCTTTAATGCCAAGTCAATCCATTAGCGGAAGGCAGTAGAGCTTTCGGGTCACAGTGGTCGCTAACGGAAACAGTATGGGGCAAGGGAATGCGAAAACTCCTGCACTCCAGAGCGCACCGTGCCATTAGTCGCTGCCTCCCGTTTTATCGGAGGACACTATCTTCGTTCGCAGCGAAAACTGGGACTGAAAACTTTGTTCACAGAACCAACGGAGCGGCAGCTTTTTGTACGCCCATTCGTTCAATAAATACTTACAATGGGACAACATTTTCTACGGACGGGTAAGCTATACCGTACGGGAAAAGAACTCATCCAGGGGGGGGATAAACTGGACCAACACAGTGGGTCATCGATTTTGTGCACCGTGGAATGACTTCCTCGTGGCAATAATTCCTACCAGAGTCCGTCCCGTGTGCCCGGTAGAACAAAGGAACCGATGGCATTCCCTTTTAGAAGACGCCAACAAGAGGGGGGAAAACGCCACATTCACCCTACTCTCGCAGCCGTACCGAATGTGCCTCTGTCAATAATGTCCTTGCAGGCTCAACCATGGTCAGCACCATTGTCAACGGGCACAATTGCACAACGGCAAAGGAGCGGAACTCTTTTTTGTAACTTCGAACGCCAGTCCCTGTCCACCACACCAAAAGCGGAAAGCGAGCGAACGAGACCTTGTGCATCTTCCGCGTCGAACCGCGGAAAAATAGTTGCAATAGGGAACCAAAGGATCAACGCAGCACAACGGACGACATGTCCTTTTTTGTCCAGAAAGCTAGCAGTACACAACAAACTTTTTTGTTCGCTTTTGCTCCGTTTAAGGATTACGAGTAGGCCCCTCCTTTTGTTTTCGTTTTTGTTTCTATTTCTTTATTGGTTTGAGTCCTGTCCGGAATAAACATGGGAGGGGAAGCAAAAGAGGCCAGCAAGCTCCAAAGTTACGTTACGAGGTCATCTTGTGCTGTCGTTTGTGTTTGTCTTTTTAGTTGTATGCTCACATTAAAGTGAAGCCAAAGAATGAATACTGGAATTTGTTGCTCTTTTTTGCACTTTGAGCGTTATTCTCTCTCTTTGGGAGGATAAGGGGGTCATTCTATTTAGCACAGGCAACCATCAGAGAAAAATAAATCAATAATAGATGGAGCTCTTTTTATGGAGCACACTTTCAATATCCATGCATCATTTGAAACCGATAGCACCCGGCAAAGACGTAACACGTAACATGGGATTTTTATTTATTTATGTATCAACTCATGGGACCAACTAAAACAAAACATTCATTGAAACTACAGAATATATAATCATCAAAGTGAACGCAATGTGCTGTCTTAAGCAATGCTAACATACAATGAGAATCTGTTCAAAAATAGCACAAAAACATTAAAAAATATTTAAAAAAAAAACACAAATCAAATCTTGTTAAAGTTTATGCACTACAAAATTAAGCAGAACATACACTCATTCAACAATAGTGCTCAAAGTTTACTGAACAAATTGTATTTATGCTAATCCTGGAGCTACCGTCAATAACAACGAACTGCAGAATCCAACATGTTGTCCATACAACTCCGTAAATCATTAGATAACAGTAATTCTGCAATTGCAATGAAAAAAAATATCAAATGAATGTTTTAGAACTCAAACCATTTTTTATTATGTGGAGTTTGACACTTGACACATATGGCAGATATGGGTATTGGAAAAACAACCTGGATGATAAATCAATTTTCTTTGGTAAGCTGAAATTTCAGATTTCTAGCTGAATCGAACAAGGAGGGAATAATTGTTACATGCACGAAAATACAAACAGAATAGAGATAAGGAAAGTGTGTTTCGAATACAAGCTATTACCACTCATTATACAATTTCGTTAAGCAGGGTGCGCCATTTTGAGTACCATATTTTACGGAAAACGCGCCTTCGTCCGCTTATGTGCTAGTCTAATCAACACTTTATTTACATTTGATCAAAGATACTCCAACAATTTTACATACGACTTTGCATACAGTAAAGGAAAAAAACGCGAAACGAGAAGAATACTTGTCGCTAAGACTGTTGAAGCGTGTTTTGTTTTGCCCTCGGCACATCCAACCGAGGCGGAGCCAAGCCGGAGACATACGCAAGCCGCATCGAACTACTACCAGCGACAGACGCGGAAACAGCGACGATTGGCAAATGTTACGACTCTCCAAAACCCCGCACGCTTCGTTGACTCCATTACGGTTAGGTACGAGATGGACACGTGTCACCTTGTAAAGGGTGTGCAATCCACGCAACGAAAAAAAAGGGTTCGTAAGCCTTTCGGGTATGTACATCCCGTGCCATTGTGACGCATTGACCGCGCGCCATCGTGTCATCCTCCCCCCTTTGTCCCATTTCATACGCGTGTCCCTGTGTGTATGTTATTCACCCCTGTGCAAGTACTACGCGGGACATTCCACTGTTTCACATTAGACCCATCGCCATCTTCGGGCGCGACAGACACCACAATGAAACACTCTTGCACACGAGGCGTGAAAAATCCCTACTTTTCCACCCACACAACATGTCAGCGTCCCCCCTTGCAAAATGGTGCAGGGGTGTGGAGAAGGTGAGGAAAAAATCTAAATGGCGTAAAACGGAATTCTTGTCTAGCTGGACTCCATTGTTTCCGCTCTCTTTTTTCTGTTGCACTCCCTTTAGAAAAAGAAACACTGTTGTGTGTGTGCGATTTCTACTCTTTCACACTTCGCTCACAGCCACGCTCAAGAGCACTTTGCCAGTTTTGAACCCTCTCTAACCCTTGGCGCATTATGCTGACTGGTACGTTTCCCTGGTGCTCCTTGCACACATTGGCGGCCATTAAATTGGGAGCTCGCACACTGTCGTCTCGATCCATCACCGGTCGGCACTGTTTCCCTTCCCTTATTGGTGCGCACCCGTTCTGGAGTGGAAGGCATGCCAACGTACACATTGAAGCTTGCTGGCAGTTTTTTTTTTAACGCACCTTACCCTCCGCCAGCATACAAACCATTATACCGGCAGCCAGTAAGGTTCATGCATTAGAACCGAACGGTGACAAGAATCCTTAAAAGCGCTCCCACTCTCGGCCCGCCTGTGACGAGTACCAGGGCTACAGCTGAAGGCTTTTCTTGATGCAAAAACGAAAGGATATATATGAAATATATGAAACTCACAAACAAACACACAAATACAAGCACATATTGGGCACAGTTTCGCACATCGTTTCTTCCCCAGGCAGCCATTACAGATGCATAAGGATGCACACCATACAAACACAAACACACACATACACATGCATAAAAACAATGCAGCCGGCTTACTCAAGTGCATGCCACCCCTTCTTGCAGCCTCCTGCGTTGTGGTGGTGTGCAAATTTCACTCCATCTGCCAATGAAAATTAAAAATCGCATCGTCTCACCGGTTACAACAACATCAACAAAAAATCCCCAGCCGAAAGGGAGGTGCTGGATCATGTAAAACAAGACCCAAATACACAAACCCATACACACTCAGTGACGTGTGTGTGTGTGTGTGTGTGTGTGTGTGTGTGTGTGTGTGTGAGTTTTTTTTCTAGCAACATTCACAGCAAGTGCAGAAATTTCCCTTTCATTTGAGTGAGCATGTGTGTGAGCAAAAAAGCAGGATAGCATCTTTCCGCGGTTTGCAAGTACAGGAAGGATAGCACAATTAAAAAAAGGCAATGAAAGTGAACCACACAACACACACGCAAACACGCACGTGGCTGGCTGGTTCGTTTAGGCACAGGGCAACCATGTTCGCTCAAGTGTTTCTCTACGCCCCATCGATGGATCCGGCCGGCTCAATTGATGGAGGGATGCGAATTTGTTCTCTTCCATCCTTTCGTCATACTCATACACATACCCATACACCCATACCTTTAAGAAGGAGGTACAACACACACCTTCATTGCCGCCAATGATGCACTCTCTCGGCATTGGTGCAGCCCACGGTGTTGGAGTGTGTGCATGAAGCTGGATAAAGAGCCCTCAGCACACGTCGGCCTTCCCTTATTTTTTTTTTTACTTTAATGTTAGACGGATCCCGGGCTACTCGGTCGCTTCCAATCGGAGGAAACTCGTGAGACAACACCAGACACACACACATACACATTTTGCGTATGGGGCGTGTTTGCCCAAAGTAAACGGTTTCCTTCTCCCTTCGAAGTGCCTCAGCTTGTTAGCACTACCAAAAAAAAACCCTCGTCCAAAGTTGTAGAAGTGTGCAGTGTGCAAAACACAGAAACACCTTCCTAATGGTGTTTGAGTGTATTGGCTGGTGTAGCTGTCGCACACACGCATCTTACCGTCGGTGCATTATGGCCGACGAAAATGGTTGCAACGCTCATGGAAGGGAAGCCAAATTCGAATGAAAAATTCTTCATAGCAATTCTGCCTGGGAAGCAAATGGGATAGAATGGGAAATCAGAGGAGTTGATGATTTTGAACATGGAACTTAGACTGTTGTTTCTATGAATTCCAAAGTTTGGCTTTTTTACACAAACCAACTTGACTCAATAATTGTAACTAAGAACGATTTTATTAAGATCCTTAAGATGTTAAACTCAAAAAAGAGCTATGTACCATCATCTGCAACATCGATTAAGACCGGTTTCAAATGATGGTTCTATTTTAACTCCAAAATTGCAGCCAACCATACTTTAACCATTCCACATCCCTCTGGATAGCCCAAAACCATCTTCCAAAACCCACCCCTAAAGCTTCCACTAAAGTAGCAATTATTTACGGTCGTCCAGCACAACCTCAACTGCAACTGAGAGGCTCTACACACTTTCGAGACGGGCACTAAAAAAAACCCGAGTTCCAACATCCAACTATAGCTGCAGCAGTACTTAAGCATAGTTTCGATTTAAATTTACCAACGTAGCAGCTAGCAATCAACCGGTTTAAAAGCGTCCGACCACCAAAAAACAAACACCACCTAAAGTACCACCTATGCAAAACCAGCCCGGGCAAGAGAGCTCCAGAGTCTTGGAGAAACAAGACACTAATTAATACGTTTGCCATTTGGTGGCGTAGAGTTCCCCATCAAATGGTGGGTTCTCCTTGGAAGCAGACGCCTTCAAAGGTGTTTCCTACAACCCGTCGGCCTTGCACGATGAAAGATCTTCTCCACGCAAGCGGGAGGTATGTGGGTGCATGTCTGAACGCGGATTTGGTGAAGAGCCCAGCCAAAGTTCTGTTCGGACTGTTCGTGGCCCTACATACACACAAGCGCACGTACATTTTTGTAACCTACAAATCTTCCCTTCTTCCGACAGATGCGGTTAAGCTGTTGGCTGGCGAGAACTGACAGCTCTCCGGGCTCAGCAAATTCTGCAAAACAGTACACGTCGCTGCGCCTCAACAAACCGCCCCAGGGACGGTGGCGGCAGATTGCTTAAGCTTCACGTACTGCGCGTTTCGTCTATCCGTTCTGGACTCTCACACAGGCCAAACCATCGTGATGAGCAATAGGCAGAGATAGAGAGAGAGGGAGATAGATAGAAGCATGCAGGGCCCAAAAATTCTAGGAACACAGCATTACGAAAACACTAAATTAAGACATGCAACGTACCCAACTAACTCAAAGCCCGTCTCGGCTCCGAAAAGGTGCGCGCTCTGCCGTCGAGAAGTTAGCCAACCGTGTTAGCCATTGGCATGATGACTTCATTACGACTGCACGAACAAGGTGATAGGAGCCTGCCGAGCGTGAGTTGGGGTGGGTACGGGCGGCCACGACTCATCACGAGAACGATACTCTGCCGTCCCGGTTTGGTGTCTTCTCACTGTTTTTTGCATGTTTTGGAAGGACGGAAATATACAGAAAAACGCACAAAACCATCAAACCACAGATCCCCAGGAAATAAGGTCTATCCACTGTGGGTTTGAGACACACGCTTGCCACCAAAAAGTCGGCACAAAATTATGGGTAAACTGTGCGCAACCGAGGGCGGCATGGGAACTCCTCCAAGGTAAGCGCGGAGGACGCAGAGATCAAACGGCACCACAGCACAATGGTAAACACGGCATATGAAAATGGAGACAGATGATTAAGGGCTTGAACCGGTGACAGGTGTAAGAAGTCTAATTTCTTGCCGTGTTTTTCTTTTTCTGACGGTTTCACGTTCTGCTGTACGCATTGAGACCGGTTGGGAAAGGTTTGTCAATATTGCGACGCATGCGGCTAAATATCAAAGTATAATTGAGGAAAACAGACACACACACATATAAACATACAAACAAAGTCATCGCTATCATTCATTCAGCAACGCTTGCCAAAAAGTTGAAGAAGAAAAAACGTTATATTTTCACGGTATGCCGTTCACCGACGGCAAACAGCGTGCAGAGTATATGAAATCGCTTGTCTGCTTATTTTTGGATCAGTTCAAACTAATAAAGATTTCATTTTTCTTTTTTACAGCATCTCCTCCGTGCAGCAGAAGGCAACAGTCTAGCGTAGATGCATTAAATCTACTTCAAGGACAAAAAAGCAGGAGATGAAACGCATATTACAAGAGGTTTGGCATCTGTGGTTTTGACGTCACTGTTTTTTTTTTGTATTATTATTTTTTGCTTGCAGTACGTATGCACAAGCAATGTTTCACTACCTTCACCAGCGGCTGTCTGCAAACAGCTTCCTTTTCGTCGGCGGGCATAGCAAGGCGTAAGCTGAATCGATTCGTCTGCATAGTTCGCTGTCGCTGCTCGCAGCAGACAAAACGCAAGCAAACGCAAGCCAAAACGCTCGTTTCATTCTGCGGCAAAGCGACACAAAGTATTGCCCAAATCTTTTATACGAAGCATTTTTTTTTTTTGTAGAAAATGTTACCCATTCTAGCTATCGAGAGAATGCGTTTTAGTATTAGTAAGAAAAATGTGAACCTACGCACGAAGGTAATCTCGGTTCAGCAAACTGCTGACGGAACTGTTCCTTTCACTGGAAAGCTCGAATTCAAGTGCGCGCCCGTTCATTTGCTGCCACAGTACCACGCGCGTAGCGTCCCTAAGACGTCTTGAGCTTTCATCAGCTTCATGAAATAACAACAACAGCAATAACCCCCCACCAACCCCAGAAGATTGAAATGAACAACCAACAGAAGCCCACGGCACATACCTTTCGCGTGTCGCCGGGCCGTATTATTCGTTGTAGTGGAATAATTTTGCCGTTCCCGCCTTTTCGCACAACAATCTCCCAGTGACGCTATTTTTACTTCAACGCCTTCTAGCCCACGAGCAACGACAACGGCACGGACCACGGACCGCGAGCATTTCATGCACACGAGAGCAATATTTATGTCTAAATTTACATTTATTTTAATAAAATCATTTCTTGTTATTAAAATTTATTGGCATCGCGTATACGACACGGCGGTCCTAAAACGCATGCCGGCGGAAGGAAAAAAAACAAGCAAGTGCCCAAAATGCCGACGGCTTGGAAAAAAACTAAACGAACATGAAACAGCACACATACACACATAGAACACGAGCGAGCGTTCCTCTCTCGATGGTTGTGTGCTGGTTGAAAAAAAATGCTGCAAAAAAGAAATGAAAGAAAATCTTTCTACTTTCTTCGGCACCATCTCACGCCGTTCCGCTATTTGGCAGCATGCCGACGGCACTCCTCTGTCAGCGCACTTTCACTCGGGGTTAATAAATTTCCATTTACCTGCGCTACGACGGTGGTTACCACAAAACAGTGTGTGTTTATGTGTGTGTGTAAAGAAATCTCGACAGCGTGCTTTAACGTCATGTAGTATCCTTTTTTAAGAGCATATTATGTATGAAGTTCCACGCCGACGATGATGGTTGTATATGATATTTGCCGGCAACAACATAAAGCGACAACCGAAGCGAACTGTTTTCAAACATGTCAACATGCGCTCGACACACGAGTTGGCACACACATAACACATTTGGTGGTAAAATTTATTTGCATTGATTATAGGGTGGAATAAATTGGTCGTTTTTGTATTTATTTGCTGTAGAAATACACTAAAACATCAGTCCAAAAGGCGTAAAGCATTGAAATGTATTAAGCTTTCCTCTTTAATTTCAATCTCGTGCGCTAAACGTTCGTATTCATCGAAACAGTAAAAACAAAACTACAAAATTTTACAAAAATTAGTTGCCAAAGTATGAATCTGCTGCGTGGCAAGTATTTATTCCCGAAAATATGAATTCAGCCTATGAAAAGTAAGGGAATACAAATCTCTACCGAAGTCCGATAGCCCTGTCCACGACGGCGTTCTTCCTCACCCGGCATACACACGCCCAGCCACCACCCAGCAGGACCGAGAGAAATAAAGTAATCAAATCAAAATGGTAATTTCGCGCGCACGCTTCACCTCTCGGTAATGGGTTCTGCCAATTTCTCAACCCGAAACGGGGGATAGAGCGACTGCTACACATTTAGGCGAACACACACACACACATACACACAGTTACAGTCCTAACCGCCCTGCCCTGAAGGTGTCAAAAGCATGACAACATACGGCGAAGGACAAAAAGGCCACACGGCTCGTTCCTGCACACACACACACCAAACGCGGTGCCACGCGGAAAAGGGCGAAAAAACGACGCGGTGAAACATGCCCACGACCGCTGTAAGATGAAATCACATAAAACATAAATCCGTCTTAATATGATTTTACTCCTTTTTTCTGCGCTCGCTTCGTTCCTGCGACTGCCTGTGCAAATGGGCACGTGAGGGTATTTTAAGGACGGTGTAAGATTTAGGGGAGAACAGGGCTAGCAGGGGGCAGACAGGAGGCAGGATAGGGTAGTTCTCGTTTTCGCACTTTTATTTCATATCACACGCATATCATAAAGGGATCACCACACGGCTCCACCGTTCATCTAGCTTAGGTGAGAGGAGAGAGAAACAAATCCAAGAAAACGGTCCGAAGAAGAGCCTGCTGCCGGAAGTTTCCTTCATTAGTGGGGACGAAAGTTGGACATAATTTTATTCTCAGTGATTGTGTACGTTTGGAGAGTACGCGTGAACCAGGTGACTGAAAACAGAACCATATACTAGGCTCGTATTACGATATATTCCTCTCACTCTTCTCTCATCTCAACTTCTTCAAGCCTTTTAGCAGGATTACTTTTTTGGGGCGGCCTAAATCGGTGCAGCTTTGGGCAGAAAATTCGTAAACGTTATATTACAGAAACGCGTACCTTGCCGGACAGAGCCGTCAAAGATTTGCGCTCGCGTGCAACGACGCCGTGTATTAACGTTTAGGGCAAATATATACCCACACTGAACGAAAACCGAGCTGCTTAACCTAAAGGAGAAAATGGATTTTATCACCAGATAACCCAGCACAACGATGTTTACGATGAGAAACGGCCATAGTTTAAAGCAAAACTGTGCCAACATTATATCCCGATTATTATCACAACCATAGGACCCCGTCTTGTTTGCAAAGACGCGTGTAGTCTTCTAATCCTTTACCGCTGTGTGTTCGCAGAACACAGAAGCGTGTGCGAAGCAGAAAAAGAGTTATCTGTAATATGTGCGCGTACGCGTTAGCTATATCAGATATATTAGAGCTATAGCTTAAGTTAATACAATTTGCCTCGTTTCGTTCTATGTATCCTCATTTATGTTGTACCCGTTTTGGTTTTGTAGGTATAATAGAACAATACTTTGTTTGAATGATGTACCTTGAATATGCTTTTTCGTGTTTAGTTTTTTTTACGTTTTGAGTATTTTAAGGCGAAACAATCAAGAGGTTCTTGAAAGTATACGATCATGGGAACATGAAGTAATTAAAAATGGTGTGTAAACATATTTACACTAACTTATATGCCAATAAGTAAAATTATGCTATCTAGCCAATGAAGATACCATCACAAGCACCACTAATTACACGTTAACTAAGTAGCAGTCACCAGAACACGGAACAAGCCAGCATGTAAACCAACTATCGGTCACACGCATCACAAAGCAAATAAAATGCTAAAACAATATTTATTTTCCATTTCAATTGAAACGCCAGCGCCATCGTAAATTAACAAGCGAGAGTTAAAAATTCCACCCGTTCAAGATACTTTTTGCGTGTATCCCTTGTACACGTACCATACACGCAACCTTATCCAGTGGTGCTACAATTTCAAGCACAAGTGTGTGTCATCGCCAAGGTACAAAACGTTCGCTCTGCAGCGTTCGAGGAACAAATAAATCATCGACACGATTAATAGCACTAAGAAATGTATATCGCGCCAGCCGTCAATTGAACAACTGTACACAACACTGGATCGCCATCATCCTTGGGATAAATTATGATATCGCTCTAATTAAAACATTCCCCAAGGCAACAGTGACGCCTCTATCACCAGCGTACGAAACAACGCGATCTCCGCTTTCAATTGGATATTTATAGTTTTGTGATAATTTATGAAGCTTTGGTAGACTTTTATTCCTAAGCAGTATAAAACGTTCGCTAGACAGCATGGAAAACTAACATTAATCTCCTTCCTTCTTCCTCTAAAAGGAGGTTAATTATTTGCTATCCTAAAAACCTACCATCTATCATTAGGAGCAGACTTTCTATTCATTATATTATCGAAACTACATCGACTGATCCAACACGCTGCTGTTGCGCGCAGTTCACAAAACACCAGAAGGGTGTGGGCAATTTGTATTGGCCTTTTTTAACCAATTTTTTTTGTTTACATACTCTCCAAGAAGGATACCGAAGGAAGGCAAAAGAAAAAAACAAACAACGAATGATATTATTTATAGCAAAACAGCACGCAACACCGATCGTATGTATCCGTCGTCAGCAATCAGACAGAAGCCGCGTTCGCTGGAAATAAACAGCCGACTATACGAGCGACGACGGTAAGTACCAATAATCCTTGATGTGACTCAATTCCCACCCAAATCCAAATGGTTTGGGAGGTCGCATCCGCCGCCGCCGCACGCAGCAAGTCGTTTTTTACGATACGCGCTGGTGCGTGTGCGGGTTGGTTATTCTTAGAGCGCCGTGTTGCCGACCGCCGTTGGTTGATAACGTTAAAGTGTGTCTTGCAAACGCGCGCTTCGTCTAAGCCCTTAGAATACAATCGATGTTTAATAGACCCATCCCCTGCCATTTTTTCTGTTGCTCTTCTTTGGCCTGGTAACGGAAAAGAACGCTCAAAATCGATAAGCAATTGGCGATTGACGTTTGCAATATTCTAACAGGCGCTGCTTGACGTTAAGTCGTAAGTAAGCTCTCGGGACAACTTCATTATCACAATCACAGCAAACGCAGTTGTGTTTCGCAACAGAACAAAAAACGAACCCGGTAACAATTGATAGCTAAGCTTCTGTTAAAGTAGAGGGAATGGGAAATTAAAGTACATCAGTCCAGCACAAAAAATACACGTGACCATTCAATAAGATTTCCCGACAAAGTTTGAGATAAAAGACCCAAAAAACCTTATCGAAACCCGACCGTGAATGCAACAGGAGAATGCACCAAAAAAGCAATGCCAACGAACACGACCTCACTCCCAAAAAACCAATGCCAAAACAATCCAATATATTTCTTTCGACACGTGTCCTTAGGCAAAGACCAGCAGGAAACGTGCCTCATGCACACCACCGAGAGCACACCAAAGGGAACACATTTCCAGTTCAATGCACGCACACACAGCGCGCCTTCGTCGCCGGTGACAATGCCCTAAAACCTTGTCCCTCTCACTCCTCTTCTCCCGTATCGAAAAGAAAAAGTAATTTTATGAAATAAACTTTCACTCATACCTCCATTCCAAATGCTAGTGCGTGCCAAAGTAGGAAAAAATAAAGTTCTAATAGCAATATTTTACGACCACCGAGGGACGCCGCCCTGTATTGTGCTTCTTGCGCGCAGGAAGAAATGGGGGTTTGTGGAAATTATCACCATCACCAGCTGGCTACACGCTTGTTTGCCTGCACAAACTGTCGAAATCCAAACAAAATTGCTAATCCTTAACATGATGTTAATGTTGCCCGGTGCAACGATTTGTATTGCCGCCTTTCTTCCTCCACCACCACACAAATCGCTGACCCTGAAGTCGTGCGGAAGTGTTGAAACGCCGGGTTGAGGGTGGTTTTTATTTGAGCAAGGACCAACCGTCACCAAAGCAAATATGCTGTCCAGCCCATCCCGGCCGGACCAATGCTGAATGCGACACAAACAACGTCGCCAAATCGTTCCTGGGAAATTGACTCACCACCAGGCGGTGGTGTTGAAGGTCGGAACGAATCGATTCTTTCTGTCCCTTCTGGCCAGGATTGTGAGTGTAGTGAACCAGCAATAGCTGGAGCTCGATAGAGAGAAAGGAAATGAAAAAAGGAAACCCTCGGCATAAAAAGCGTGTGGTGGCAACTATTTTCTCATCACATCTTTAAGTTCGGTAATACGTGCAGGGGTAGATAGTTAGTGCAATAAAACCTATGATGACATATGTCTTACAAAAAAATATCCTCAACAAGTGGGTATTCCCCTAATTATTCTGTGTATAGCTTCCCTGAAGAGAAAATTTTGCCATTTCATGGCATAAATGAATATAAATAATTAAAAATTTCAAGTTACTCATGCAAAAGAGCAAGTATAATCGATTTTGGCGTGAATTTAAGCCTTGAAGACGACACAATCGAAACGATACATTAAATTAAATTCTTCAAGTCAAAATTTTTGCAACCCCAGCAGTGTTTGGCACAGTCCAATCCGGTAACAGATGGATACAATGTTAGAAAAATATATCTTTCCTAGAAATCGATTGCCACAAACGCAGCACACATCGGGAACAGTGAGTCATCCACGAGTCAGCAGCAGGCGTCAGAAATCGATTCTAAATTGAAATTTGATTCACTTTGCCCGGTACAGCCCGGCAGATGAAAATCACGCAACCAAGCAAGCAGCACACAACTGCTGGAGCCAAGCTGGAGAGACAAATTTGCAGCCGTCGACATAAAACGTTGACGTACAGGACGCACTTACTCCAATCTTGTATCGACGAGCGGGCACATATTTCAACCGCAACATAATATTCCTACATACTGCACACTGCTTGTGCTCGTGCTGTCGATGCTTCTACGGCCACTGTGAGCGGTCATCAAATGGTCGTTTGGAGTGCCGCACATGAACTCAATAACACTCTTCCGGGCTAGTGTTGTTAAAATTTATTCATCGCTAATTGATCATCGGAAGCTTCTCACACAATTTCTTTGCCTCTTTGTCGCGTTTTTGGTAATTTTCATACTTGACTCTTTTTTTTTTATTATCAAGACTTCTAGCCGAAAACAGTGTGCTTTATTGCTTAATCATGATCACGTTTATTGTTCTTTGTGCCCAGCTCCAATATAGCATCATTTGCAGCCTATCTAACGTATCGGAACGATTACAAACAACACAAAGCAGGATATTGTGGTTTCCTTCCTTGCGTTATCAATTATAAATACCCCGCTTTTAGCAGGTCCAGGCATACGTCCTAAAACTTCGCCTCGTTCAGGCTAAATTATTAATCCACTTCTAGCTGCTCAAAAACGCAACGATTATCATCATAATTTAGCCGTATCAGTTAAAACATGAGAGAAAAAAAAACACTAAACCTCTGCAAAGCCATGAGCAAACCCATCCTCCCGTATCGATCGAACAGTGCTTCGAGTTGTGTTGATAATACACCCACCAAAAAAGCCTTCGCTGCTCAAAGGACGGCGCACCATGACCGTGCTTTTACGATCGGTTGTAAATTTTAATTTTACAGCCAATCTAAAAAAGTTACGTTTGCACACAAACAAAACAAAAAAAACACACCCGAACGATAGCGCACCCAACGCTCGATGGTTCGAATGAAGCTTCCCCGGCATATGCATGACCGTTCCGAGGAGTTTCTCGTTCGCTCTCTACACGGCGCATGTGGACAGAAGCGGGTACGTGCGACGGCTTGCCTCTGTCCTCGGGCCAGTAGGAAAGCAACAAGCAATCGACGTACCAAAGCGGTTCCTCCGCACGGAACACGAACCACCGAGCGGACGGTTTGGAACGCGGTGATACACTTTTTGGTCAATTTATGATATCACTCAGCCTCATCGAGAGGTTGAAATTTGCCTCATGAGGGTAAACGTGATCGTTCGTTCGTTCGTTCTCAACAGGGAAAGCTTTTGGTGTGAATCGGCACAGTCAGCTAGCGTGGTGTATGGCAATGGACAACCATCACTGTGATTGAATGAAGCAAGTCACAAGTAAAAACCAAGTTTAGCTTTGAATACATGTTGGGGTCCTTCGCTAGAAAAACGAAGAGCTTTTGAAGCATTGAGATCAACAACACGGCATCAAGAAAAGGAAGCATTCATTGAGTAACGTTTCAGTTAAACTTTCAATAGGTTTTGATGCTTCAAAATCAACATCCTTAACCTTTAGACCATGATATATGCATCACATCCTAGTCACGACACCAAAAATGTATGATGTAGTTAAATTAATAAAGTTTTTCTCTTCATTTATCCCAATTTTTTCCTTAAATTTCTAGAAATTCGTAGATCACAAAAGCACATTCTCTTTCCAATTGTTTATGAAATATTTTTTAGACAGCCGTCTAACATAAAACCCACCAACTCTGTACAGAGTAAAAAGGAAACAAAGCTTCACCACTTCAATGGTGCGTCAGTTTCCGAGCGAGTGGGTTTTCATTTTATGGCCCCAAAAAGTTATTCTCCTCCTTCCCAGGGGGTAAGGGGAACACATGCTGCCAGCCGGCCAATTAAAAAAGCAGAATCGTGAACAGAAAAATCATTAGCATCCCAAGGGGGTAGCCCTCCCGCCCATCGCTACCACATCCAGTGCCGATCGAGTCATTTGAGTGGAAGATTTATCATCTCCCGTTCGGTTGATGGGCAAAGCAAATAATTACCACAAAAGGAAAAGCAAAACGAGAAACACACGACACTAAAATCGCTCCTCATCGCGAACGATCGATAGTCGTAAAATCAGTTCTGACATTAAAAAGCATCGCGTCGAGCTCAGTCAAAAGCTAGCAAGAGCGCTTGAAGCACTCTACAGAGTGTGTTGAAGAACAATAATTTTGATTAACTCATTTTTTATTTATTTTTTTATCCCGTTTTGATTTTGATTAAACTCCCAAAACAAAATTTTTTATGATAATGCTCTCGATATTAACGATCGGGATGCAGCTGCACAGCAAAAACATAAATTCGATTAGAACCCTGGGTTCGCCGCCAAACGCCACCCACACCGGAGTACTTTGACGTCTTAAAACAACCACAGTCGTAAATTAAACCCCATTTTTAATAACCCACAGCGCTGCATAATTCAATGAGAAATAATCGGTTGATTGCCGGACCAAACTTGGCTCCATCGCCGCTTCGCTTACCTTTGTGATGTCGTAGATGGTGCTGGCCGTTGATGCTGATCCCGCCGACGTTCGATTGGCCGCTGCCGCAGCACGGCTGCTCGTAATAGAAATTCCACGTGTTCTCGTAATCACCTGCGCCGGGCCGTAGCAGCTGCAGCAGGACGAACGCCACGGTCAGGACCATCCGCCTCCACCAGCCATCGCTAGTTCTGCTTGTTGTGGTCATAATCGTCAGCATCTTCCTTGGTGTGGGATGGATGCACCCCAAAGCAACAGCAGTAATAAGAAACACCTTCTCCAGGCCCACGCTCTAAACCCCCCTCTAGCGGCTTATTCCGTGTTAAGGATCTGCCAAAACGCACCACAACACACACCGTCGCGGGGCAGGGGAGGATGGTTTATCGCTGAACCACGCTCACAAAACGACTCCGGGCAGCCGATTTTATTTGCTCAATTATTTTGCTCTCTTATTTGCCTTTTCAATTTATTATCATCGCTCATTTAAACGCTCACTCGCACACAAACACAGCATAAAAGAAAACACTGAACAAAAAACTGCAACGACCATCACCGATAGCACATGCCGACGCTGCTAATCATTATTCGCGCGGTGGAAATTTCGCCCCTGGCAGCGAATGCGATACACGCACAACGCACGAACTACACCGCAGTAATACACACAAACATACACCACACCCGCCGCTGCTGGTGAGGATCTCGAAACACACAAAATGGACACACCAAGCAGAGAGCGAAGCTCTTCTCACTTGCAAATAAATAAATTATCGTTGCACGAATGTAATGATACCACAGTATGGGGGGAGGGAGGGTATGATTATTATTATTTCATTTATGCTGCTTCTGCCTTTTTAAACCTTTTGCTGTTGGCTTGCGTTAAGGCCAAATACACAATGCACACACCCACACGAGGGACACTAGAATTGAAGAAGCCCATATTGGAAGGAGAGAATGTTGAATAAATAAAGTTTGTTTTACAATTACAATTGCTTGGGATGTTGAGCAGCTAGAAACCTCACTGCCCACAAAGCAACTGTCGCAAAACGACGCAGGAAATGAGATTTATGAAATTGTGGAAAAAATATTTATTTGCTTTTCAGCCGTATTTGCAAGCAATCCAGTTCACACATTTCTTAATGAAATATTCAATCCGTGGAAGTGGAGTGGCCGACACCGATTGCTTCATATCGAAGTAGAGTCAAGTGTTTTCGCTTGCAAAATTCAAAGGAACTTCTGATAAGATTGGAAAATAGGCTTTCCGAGGAAGCGAAGCCGTTTCCAGCTTTTCTTTATGAGGGAAAGCAAATTTTCCGGTCCTGATGAAACTGCAGCTTTGATGTGAACACCTGTGGGTACAGAACAGAGAAGGATTGGAGAACATCGTTATTGCAGTTCAAGCTAGAAATAGTGAACATAGCCCGCGGGACATGGAGTGCTTGAAAAATCCGTACATATTCGTAGCTATTGGCGTTTAGTGTTGTTTCTTCGATTTTTTTTTTTTTTGCGCTTGGGAAACATTTTGATCGATCGACTTATACACATTGGCAGAGGTATCTCGCTGATGGTAACGAGTAGATGACAGGTGATGAGGGAATTATTGAGCACCAAACAATCGAACTCATTCCACAACGACCGCACCACCCTCCCAGAAACCGGCGATCGATGGGTGCACCCGAGAAAGAGCAAACACAGTGCCGGCAATGCATTATTGCGCTCCGTGTTGCTCCTTCAAACCACTCACTATCTTCACCGCCAGCTTGCGATGCAATCAAATGCAATCATTTCATAAAATATTCCACCTCTTTTTACCAACTGGATTGGCGCCCACGGCACAGGGCATATTATTTACCGTACCCACACCCTTCGCTGCACTGTGCGCTGATGCCGAAGTGCCGAAGCTTTCGTTCTATTGGCACGACGACACGCCGATACCATTTCAGGGAAGTCAGTGTCTTTCATCCTTTCCGGTACCTTTGCCTCCCGGAACGCACGTAAGTTGAGGGAAGTAGTGAAACTATTAGTTCTAAGGTTTGATAGAAATCTTTCTATAAAGATACACAGGCAAGCCAGTAGAGCAGACGCTTATTAGAAATCCCTCCACGATGCTGTAGCAATGGAGCGATGCTCTCTAATGAAATCTTCAATATCCGCTCATCAAAGCAGCGCCGAGTGCGGAGGAAAAAAAGACCTGCTTGGTGAAATGACAGCGTTCATTCATGTCAAGCTGCTAAGAGTCGATATTACAATTTGCATTCAATTCTAAATCATCAACATGGGAACGAACTTTGCGCAGTGCACATGTGCGCAAAAGTCTTTCATTTATGCAAAATATGTTTATGTAGCTCTTAAATGCAAGTAAACACAGAGACAGAATTCTATTTGCCATTGTGACAATTAATTTACTTTTAGTGTCGCCCTGTCGCCAGGAAATGGAAAATATTGTATGATTATCTCTTTACAGTCCAGAACAAAACGCCACAAGTCGTTCTCGACACGACAATTTAGTAGAAATCTAATTTTATTTTCAAGCAGCAGAATGGTTCTTTTTTTCAATTTAAGTTTAAAAGAGAGGGTTACGAATGATCTATAGTTCTTATTGCTGACACTGGACACATTGCGCATTTTGTATATTTGTTTGTTACAAGCTCGAAAGAGAAAATTTAAAATCCATTGAATGCAATTTTGAAACTATTAACCTCGAATTTTGATGTTGTGCCTGTCAGAGCGAAACCCCTGTACTAGGTACAATATTTGCAATTTCTGCACCGCAAACATTAAATTTCGCAACGCTAGAGATGCGATAATTAATCAAGCGTCTGCGTTGGTTGCGATGCAAACGCGCCGGTGTCGAGTGGTGAGTTTAATTAAGATAGACACAAGTTCCTAGACAGCTCTATCCCGATTCAGGTGTACAAGAGCCATTTCCGGAACGATAAGAGCGGTGAGTGTACATACCAAAGCACTAGAAAGTAATTATGAATTAATTTAAATTTGCTTTCCCGATGAAAGTTTACATTTTAATCATCGTTAGTTTTTTTTTTCGTTTGAACTCGTTGCAATCCAATGCAATAAGGAATTTCTTTGGCATCGATAAAAATAATCTGCATCCAATCGTAAATGTACACATACTTTAGTAAGAGTTGGATAATTGATTGCATGCAACCTACTACTCACAGTAATTTGCATATGCACGAAACATTTCACTCAGCTGCAAACGGAAGGCAAGATTTTAAATAATCGTTCATTAGAAGGTCGCGATTTTGCCACACTTACACACAAGCGCAGCACGACGCAGCTTACCTCCGCCTGCCAAAGCGCATTTAAAAGGATCAAATTAAAGCCAAATCGGTACGGTTTGCGTGGCACCAACCATTGAAGGCAGTACAGTTCACGTGCATTGCCCCTCCTGCGTATCGATTGTATTTTGCCTGCCAGCCACAGACAGTAAGGTGGGAGACATTTTACTTTCTGCCGTCCAAACTCCAAAGTCACACCGAACCTCTTACGTGTGCTAAAGCGCCTTCCAGCAGCATCCACCATCGGGTGGGAGGGTTGTTTTCGGTTGTCTTGCAAGCTTGCAGCAAACATCATCAACCTAACACACGAGTGGAAGTAATCCGCCGCCTGGAGGGGCATGAGGGCATTCCTTAAACGATCCGCTGCTGAATCGGTGCTGATTCGACTTGTCTGTGTGCTTGAGTTCAAAAGTCTGCTCACTATCTGACGACGACGGCAAAAGCTCGCGGGCAGCAAGCATTGCGAATTACAGCGATGACGACGAGGACGACGTCGAAGAAAACCGGTTCCCCTTTGCTGCAACTTGGAGATCTAGAAATGCAGTCCACACCAAGCGGGCGTAATCGTTCGAATGGAAACGGAAAGTTTGCGACGCACGGAGTGTCTTGCACTCAGGGGGTCGAATGTCTCCTTCGACAAGCGAGTAGCTAACGACATCACCAACTCTCCCGCATTCGATGGTTTGATCAGGACATTGGAGAAGACTTTGTATCGATTTAATTACGAAATAGTCAACCAGCAACTGGGAAGCTTTCCATATTACAAAGTTCCCGGCCAATTTCAGGCACTACTGCAGGCTCCCTGGGGAGAAGAGAATGCTCAATATCTCTACAACAAGCAGACGGTCTCTACTCACAGTGATTCCCGCTTAGTTCCAGTCTACCGAATCGGGACTGATACTTGCCGAATGTTCTTTTAAAATGTACAAAACGCTTGCACATTTCTGTGCCACTTGATCGTGCAACCAAAACCCTTTAGACCCACAGCGGGGCTCACAAGAAAACGGGTTTTCCACCGCCACTGTGGGCTATTGCATGCGACCGTCAGCTATACAGTCGAAGTAGGGAAGAAACAGAAATCTCCTCCCAAAACGGAGTGAGAAAGAGGGCCCCAAACATCGACCAAGAAAGATTGCGGTGCGGCGTGCGAAGGAATTTCCAACCGAGTATCGATCGATATTCAAACATTCGAAGCAGTCGCACAGCACCGGCAGACGCAGTTTTAGCTACGCGCACTCTTGTTCCGTTCCAAATTAGGACCGACTGAAAGGAATGTTTACCACCACTGCTGCTGCTTGCCCCATTCTCGCGCATAGCCTCCGGATTGCCCAGCAACCACCCCCGCCGGGCGGCTTCGAAGTTCCATTCTTGGTGTGGTGGTGATCGAAAAAGCAGTACGATGTCGTGTGGCCGCATTCGTTGCGGTTGCGAGAGCTGTTCGGCGTAACAGTGACAGCGTCCACACTGCCGGGGAACACGAACCTTCTTTTTGTGGGTAGTCTAATGAAGCGAACGAGCGCGCTTTTCGAGCGTGTTTGGTTGAAATGATTAAAATCACGAATATCTGAAAAGCATACCAATCGATCGTTGGATGAATTGATGCAAGCATTTACGATGTAGGCTTTAGTGTTTGTGCTGGAGTGGTTGAACTGGTTGTCTCACATCAAATTGCGTTCGAAAAACAACAAAGAACAATACATCTCCAATAAACAAACAAGATTACAAAACGCTTTGATGCTGTAGATTCTTGAGGCAGACAAAATATGGCAATAGTTTAAAGCGCAACTATCACTCCATTTTAAATGAACTATCTCACCACGCACAGCAAACTGATTATGGTGGTAAAAACAAAGAATATCTTAATTGAGCTAACTAACAGAACATCTGCCCTGAATGATGTGCTAAGCGAAACGTCTCCAGCGTCAACAACAAGTGAAGAGCTCCATGAACGCTACATCCCTTTACGCCCGCAGTGTGTGCAGTGTAGAGAACCCAACATTTGCCCAAAATCTCCTCGAGAGATCTTCGTTCCTCCACTTTAAATCAACAACTTGAACGTTGGTTTTTAATTAAAGTTTGTTCCCTCTTGCACCCTTCAAACATTCTCGCCCTGCCCGCCGACAACACAAAACTTTGATGTCAACGCACAACAACAAGCAGCAAACTGAGACGCGACTTTGTTTTCCACTTTTGGGTCGTCCATATTGCGCGCGCTCTAGCTCCAAAAGGGGGATTTCAAAGGGGAGAGAAGATGTGCGCCATCTGGAAAGTGGTACAATAACCCCGTCCTCGCAGCAATCTACTGGCGCAGAAAACGAGCTCGAAGAAAGGTTCCATAATCGGCATCTTTGTCAAGCGGAGGATCCCCACTTAGTGTTCTCACTGTTGTCCTTCAAATTAATCCTTCAAGAAGAAGAGAAAAGTATCCTACGGAGAAAGAGGTGCGTTTTTTTCGAGACTGGGAGGGTTCATACCCACAAAAAAAGAAAATCATCCAACCTCTTCTGGTCGAGGATAAGCGAGTTTACGTTCTTCTACTTCTTTGCTAGGTAGAAACAGCGCCCACAAGGATGCCTTTTAGGATACATCGAAACCAAAACCAAAAAAAAAGGATACCAATTTAAAAGACGGAACCCATCCGTTTTATCAGCATGCTCGAAAGCTCAACACGGTTCTTCTTCCGCAAGGTTCTATGTGTCCCTCGCTCATTCTTGGCCCATGTTTTAATCTTTCCATCCGGCAAATCCCACCCAAGAACCCGGAAGGACCAGACTACAGCGGGCACGAATTCAAACAAACCATTCAAAAATCTCCAGCCAGCAAATTTTACCCACCACCGGTATACGCGATAATTCGAGGAAGCGTGTTATGCCAGGGAAAAGAGACAGTAACATTGAAGAGATGGACCATGGAGTCGAAAGTACCTCAAAAGGACTCAATTAGCACTCAGTTTGTCCAGCCTCGGGTCCTGTCGTATTCCTCGACCCTTCATAGTGAGCTCCGGTGGGCGGTGGTCGCCATCAGCTCGGGAAGGCACAGCTTCGTTGGAAAAACCTTCCGGTAAAACAGCGGACTACAAGCGGTCTGCTATTGATACACACTGCGGAAGGACGCAGGCAAGACGACAACGACCACAAGGTACACTTGAGAAGGCGCAAAACACAACCACTCTTTCACTTCGTCCGATTCATTTATTTCAATCCTTCGACGACACACAAACGCGCTCCCTTTGCTCCGTCCGGCTTTCTTTGACTAACGGTCACCACCACAAGCGGCGAGGAGCAGAAAAGGACATGATGCCGGCAGTAAGAAACCAGCAAGCAACAAAGCAACACAGCGAAAAAGCCTGGAAACGATCCCGGACCGTTTCCCTTTGACATTGGACGGGCCAGTGTCCTTTCATGCTGAGCTGCAGGGAGTTCATCGGGAAGGATTTTCAACTCCACAAAGCCCGAAACGTACAGACCAGAGGAGTAAAAGGCAAGGGCAAGGCGAGGATGCTGATGCTTCTGCTGTAGCGCAAAAACCAGGCCATCATCGCGGAACTGAAGATGAAGGCCAAAGGACATTTCTCTTTGTTTTTTCTACTCTTTGGCTAAAACTTCCTCCTTCTCTACGCCACACAGTGTGTATTCCTGTGTGCCTGTGATCGTTAATTATCGCTCGTTTGTCCGCCCGCTTCCCGGACTGTCATCGGGGTTTTGATTTTTCGTTCGCTCTGTATCGCACGCTTGTACCATTTCGCTAGTCGCCATACCAGAATTGAACGAAGCAAAAAAAAAAACTTTGCGCCAGGGAGAGAGATTTTTAATGAATAAAAATTTGCAATTCCCAGCGTTTGCAGCTTTGCATCGTTTCTGCATAAGCTGACTAATGCTAGAATTCTACAAAAAGCGGGGTTTACTGGTTGAAGAAGAAACAAACAACTACATCAGCAGCAGCAGCAGCTCGTGCAGATCTCCCAACTGGCGGCAAATACATTCTGCTTTGTCAACACGCTTTTGCAAAATGATAATCTTGAGATTGATCTTGCAGCAGCCGACTTGCCCGTACGGTGATGAAAACAAACTGCAGCACACGCGGTCAGCATTAAAGCAAACGCGGCATCACCAAACAAACAGCTGTTTGATGGACACAAGAGGCATCGATTGTCTACGTCCTTACAAAAGTGGTACTACTTCAGCGTAAGGGATAGTTTTGCCGCACGGCTGTGAAGTTTTGCCGGCGGGCAGAGCTGGCACGGGATACACATAACATAATTATGAATTATTACGCCTGTCTGGTTGTTGTCCGACTGCATCTGCAAGGACAAAGGCGGCTTTCTGTATTATGCTTCTTTTGAAAGCCACCAGAAGTCGTCTTTTCTCTGGCGGCGTTCTCGCTTTGTCGCTAAAGATGACAAGATGCAAACGGTAGCATATGAATATGAACACAAGCCAATCAAAATTACATATTAAGACAGAGGTTCTACAAAGGAGAAGTGAAGTGTAATTTTATAAATCGTTTAAATGTTTTGATGACCTGTAAACTACCCATTTGTGAAGTATCCTTGTGGCGAACTTAGACTTGTCAAAATTGATATTTCAATTTTCATAATGCACCTGGCACACTTGGTCTTGTTTCAAAAGTAAAATGTAGCATGTTACACTAAATTCAAGACAAAAGGCTAAGTTTAAATATTATAAATCCTCGAGAATGTCAGCTTAGTTACAGTGAAAACTGTGTTTTGTATGTTCAAAATTCAAAGCAAAACAAAGTTCAGTCGTTTACCTCAAGACGTTAATAAGTTTTTACCTAAAGTATGGGAATGGTGGCTCAATATCATTGCTGACTAAATCAACATACAAGACGGTTTGCCGCAATTATTGAAACAAAGGTGCCATGGTCTTGAGTCAAATAGTAAAACTTCCGACAAAAAAATAACACAACACAATGAGAATATCTTTTGAAGATCCTTCGCTCAATTAAGTTGTTCAACAAATCGCATAAAAGTGATGCAGAACCTAACATACTCACACCATACCGACAACGGCACAAAAGAAATCCTCATGTCTCGCTCGTTCTCATCACATTTTAAGCTCATTTATCTAATAGGCTACTTAACCACACACACACAAAAAGCGTCCGTCCAGCTGTCTTTGTTATCTGCGACATTAACACATCTCATCCACAATTCTACCTGGGCACGGGTCCGCAGATGATCCCAGCATTCGACACCTTGAGAAAGGCGCCGTGCACGGTTCATTCTCGTTTCTTCTTGCTCCCAGCAGAGCAGGCATTTTACCTGCTGGACCCGGGAACCTCGTGACTTTGGGAATTAAGTTATTTCGCCTTTTTCCCGTCCCTGTCCTGTTTGTCCCGTGCCCCACCCCCTTAATTCGCATGTTAATCTGACGCATTAATTCCCCCATCGCACCGACGTACCGTGCCTCGTGTTTTGTTTTATGCGGCTTCACATCGGACCGTTTCCTACAGAGCCTAGGGGCCCCCACGCTATCTCTACAACGTTCAGCACTCCCTCTACAGAAACCGGTTCACGGTGTGGTTCCACCACTCTTTTTTTGTTCGCGGCACTGCGGTTGAGTTTTGCTTCGCGATCGCCCAGTGATCACTTTCGAAGCTTGGAAGCGCAGCGGTGGCGGCAGTTTCTTGGATATTCTTACTTCCAATTCCGATTGCTTCATCTGCGTTCACCATGTCGCCGATATTGCCGATCGGACCAGCAAACAGCCAAACCAGAACTACATTTGGTCTAACGAATGAGCGTTGATATGCATGCGTGTGTGTGAAATGGTTTAAACTAATATTATAAAAAAACACACAAGGAAAAAGGTTATTGTCTCCCTCTCTACACGTGGCCAAATGTGATGGCGCTGTTGAGTCACGGAACCTCTAGCTCTCGACCGAAAGCAGATACACACATACACACAGTTTTAAGTAGACGAAAGAACAAAAGCCATGGTTTGGCGGGTAGGCCGAGAGCGCAAAGGTGGCAAGGCTGAGGGACAGGTTTTCCCACTCCAAACCAAACTCGTGCCATGGGGGCAGAAGGAAGCAGCGAAGATACATTCATATTGGCAACATAAGACTTGCCGCGCGTCTACACAGAGCAGCAAAAGAGATGATGTTCGATGTTCGAAATATTTAACCATCTGCGAGACGGCACAACCCCCAGCCGTAAAATGGCGCTTGATGATTTATTTCGGTGCCAAAGACACACACTGTTCAAAACTATATTTTTGAACGTTGGAATGGGTGGCGGGTGTGGTTTTTTCAACATATTTTAATATGTTTTTTAATACCTCTGCGCTACCCCTTAAAATCCTATTTTTGTGGTATTCGTCACAGCACAATAACCACTAATTCCTTACCCTGTGTAGAACATCATAATTATTTATAATTAACAGACGAAACGCAGCAAATCATAGAGCTGTCAGTACTGGGCGATGGATATATTTGCTATTTTTGTTTTTGTCTTTTTTTTAAAGATGTTGTAATAGTGGTTTGAGCTGTTTGAAGGTAAGATAAAAAAAAAAGTTCAAAATTATTCATCTCGATGTCGAATTGTCTGCAAAAAGAACAAACGTTCATATATCAGCCCACCACACACTGGTCTCCTTCCTGGCCAACGCGAAGAGTAACCAACTCCTGCCCTCAAGTGTACGTGTGAATGTGTGAGTGTAAATAACCCCTCTTGCTTTTTCACCCCTTCACAGATGATGCATGTGTGCGTGGTGGCAAGGTGCATTCATGAATTCTTCTCCATACACACACACACACAAACATACACAACATGCACGCATACATTGGGCATAGGAGAGAAGCGTTTTGTTACTTTTTTTCTGTTTGCCGCTAAGCTACGAATGTACGTAAGGGAACACTCAAACATACAGGGGTTGAAGCGAAGGCAAGGTTCATAATTTTGAGCTGGATGCATCGATAGAAAGCAAAGATGATTTCGTTTTTCCCCTATTATTTATCTCTTTTCTTCTGATGATAGTGGAAATATCGTTTTAGTTCAATGTTTAATGTCTAGGCTTGTAGAGCGAGTTGTAGGAACAAAAATTCAATAAATAAACACCAAATTGAAGCATAATTTCCAATGAACTAAGACAACGGCAGCCCAGCCCAAAGCAATACTGCCAAACCCTGTAAACAAAACGCACACGACGATAAATTGCCGGTACGCCATCTCGCTTTAGCCGCCGCCACGATCCAGCGGCCGCAGCAGCATGAGGCATCATTAATGTTGGCACAAAGCACAAAGAGAGAGGCACAAGAGCGAACAAAAAAAAAGTTATGTTACGAGGAAACGAGTTTGTGTTTATCTTTCTTTCACATCGCGTATGGAGCTGAAATACACACACACACACTCACATACATACATTTTTATTCACCCGCTCGTTTGTGTGCGTGTGTGAGTTTTGGTTGAAGCTGTGATCTGTTCAACCAAAGATGATCGACGATTTCTGCTGCGAAAACTATTTTAACACAAAGAGACAATCAGCACAGCATCATCGTGAGCAGTTTTCTAAGGATTGTTATTGGCCATAAGTGAACATTATGGTTCAAAAAATACAGCAGGCCTTGTGGTTAATGATTGTACAAACCATTCGAAACACAGTAGAGAGCGCATCGAACAAAAATGCATTTTTATCAAACATTTAAATGCATCGTACCAGCACACGTTTCTCTAAAACCCTTTTTTCGGGTCACCACTCACTCCTATCTGGTGTTTGAGGCTGTGTGCCTTATCACGCTTTTCCGGAAGTTGAGGTTTTGTGTGCTCAAAAAAAACGGGCCATTCAACCTCTCACAATTCCGGATGTTGGGCACAACACGTCGGCAAGAGCGCTTCGTATTTTGAACATTTGAATACCGTTTTGGATTCGCCAACTGTTTCTACTTCTTCCAGATGAGATGAAGCATATACACAATACGCGTCTGCAGCAGATTTAGGGAGAATATGTACGGATTTTTTTTGTTTCAAGTCGTCCACGATGGTTTGTCCCGGGGAAGGCTACAACAACTGACGTATACTGACCGATGAGAATGAATATGAAGACAGCTGTACCACTGCTACCTCAGCAAAGGTTGAACGTTTTGGAACAGATTTTGTTGGATTTCACAGATGATGCGACACAGATGAGAAAGTAAAATTTATGATTGAGACAGTCCTTTACTGTTCGCTCTGCGCTAAACTATCGCTGGAGCTTGGAGCTAAATAAGTTGGTTGTTTCTGAATGTTGCTTCTATTGTACACTAAACAAACACACTTACGCACACGCTTGCAATTGGCTTTCTGTGGTTCATACACCGACACATTGACACACACACGTCTTCACTAACATGAAGCACAACAATAACAACACAACAAATCTTGCCCATCGCCACACGTCAAAACGATCTCTTTCTTGAGGGTACTTCTCTTAGCAGCAGCAGTAGCGCAGACAACTTTGAACATTATTCACCTTTCGCACTTGGATGTAAAAACCACATTTTCTCAAACAAAAAGACAGATGCCTTGAACACTTTGCGCACGGCCAGCCACAGCACAGCACGGCCACAGCACGGTACGCCACAGCACGGAATGGAAGACCAAAAACCCCGGGGCCACACGGCCAACACAACAATCAAACCCACCGTCGTCCGGGACGCGTTTACGATAAACCACTGGCCCACGGAGCATCGAACCTTTGCCTTTGGCTCTTGCCAGCCGGGAAAAACTTCGGGAAAAACACGGAGGAAAATTAGACATACATACACACACACACACATACACCCACCTAACTGCGCTTCGGCCAGTACAAAAACGAAAACACCCGTCGTGGACGGTCGACGTTGTTTGGCGTGTATACACAGAGCAGGCAGCGCAACACAAAACGCGAAAACCCGAGGACGCACGCAGTTGCCAAAACACAACCGTACGCTGCCGGGTCGGAACAACGAATGAACGAAAATGAACGCGCGGATGAACGTGAGCCGAACCGGGTGAATGCTTCCAGTGAATGGCGCGTCTCATCTCACGGCTCACGGCTTTCTCGTCCCTCACGCGGTTGTTTGGTGAGTTTGAGTTATTATTATTTTTTTTTTAATGAAGTTGTAATGGTGTGATTGTTCATGTGATTCGAATAATTATGTTGGGATGGATAAAGACGATTGTTTAGGTTGGATTTTGTAGAGTTCAACGTAAATGTTTACCACCAATAAAGCATACGCGGGAGAACATTATTTACGGTTGTAATATTTGTTTTTCTAAACGTCATTTATAGAAAAAAGAACAAGCGTATCATACGAAATAATGAGCTACAACACATTAACATATTACAAGCTTTCAAAAAAATCAACACTTCAACTACATAGTAATAGTAAACAGAACGTGTGTTCATCGAAAATGGGAAATTCATTCGCTTCCCCAGGAAAAGGGCTTTGCGAAGAATGAACAACCCACAGCTACGAAGGAGAAATTCCAACTGCTCGAATACTTGGCTCGACTACAACGGAGAAAATGGTTGGGAAAATTCGTTGTAACGCCTAAAGGTTTGAATTCAACGGACAAGTCGTTAATGAAAATAAACACACCGAGCTTGTAAATTAAAAAAAAAAGAAACACGGAAGACAATTTTGAAGTTCCAAGCGTTTCCTTCGCTTCTACGTTTCAAACGTTTGTATTTCATGTCCACTTTCTTATTTGAGCAAAATTTTACCGGGGAGATGTAAAGCGAATTCATTGCAGCAGCAGCAAATATACTCTTCCATAAAAACAATCGCTACCCTTACCTTACATTAGATGTAGTTTAATACAATTTAACTTTATACCAATCGGTATATTGATATAAGCAGTACCATTCAGAAACGTACCTGAAAGTTAGCACAAAGGAGTTTCAGTGTTGGAAGCACTTACCTGGAAATGAAAAGAAGAAACAAATGTTTAATATGATATGTTTAACCATTAATCACTTCATGCATAAATGCGGAATTTAAGAACTATAGAAACGATTTGATCTCATCTGGTGGTACAGTCGTCAACTCGTACGACGTAACAACATGCCCGTCATGGGTTCAAGTCCCGAATAGACCGTGCTCCCATACGTAGGACTGACTATCCTGCTATGGTAACAATAAGTCAGTGAAAACCAAGCTCACTTAACTAAGTGATACAGGCAGGCCTTGACCGACAGGCCTTGTTGTGCCAAAGAAGAAGAAGAAGAAGAAGAAGAAGAAGAAGAAGAAGAAGAAGAAGAAGAAGAAGAAGAATAAACGATATTTAAAAAAAAACAATAAAACCTAAAAACCCCCTTACCTCACACAACAAAGAAACTATCAAATCTCTCAATTTTAGCTATCATCACTCACGTTCTAGAAGACGCTGCACTCTCCTTGACACCACACTCCACGAGAATCATGGATTTGTCTGTTCCTCTTGTGGCATTTGGTGTTGCACCGATGGGTTCTGTTTGATTTTCCTACCCAACACCGAAGACCTGGCGTCTTCTCATGCCTCAGAAAGCATCCGTTAGCCACACACACACACACACACACACACACACACACACACACACACAATGCACCCCGACTATCGTCTAACACGTTCGTGCCCAAACCGTGGCATCATGCATTGCTCGTTTGATGAAGCAAAACTAGCAACCAAAAAGCCATGGGATATCCACAATTGAATATGAATCAATTCATGCCAAGACAAAACCTTCTACCACCTGACGTGCTTGAACGGAAACTCTGTGTAGCTGTGTGTGGTCCCAAAGCAAGTGGTTTATTTTTTCACCTTTTACTCCTGGCTCATACTCCTTGCTGCACACACACACACGCGCTAGTAGCAGCATCAGGGAAAATGGCGAGCGAAAATTTCCATCCCGTAAACTGGATCTTCTCACACTTGCTCTGCACCGCCCTAGCACTTATCCCTTCGTGCACAGCTGTGATTTGATTCACCATTCGATGAAGTTGTGATCGTAAAATGGCATCAATATCAATATAGCCAATTCCAGCTGTCGCATACAGTCGTGCGCATTCTGCTTTTCGAACCGAGGAGGCGAGCAAGAAAAAATAATCAGCGCCGAATGATGGATTTCAGAAAACCACAGAGCAACGATAGCTACACTTCCTTCTCTGGCGCGTACGTGATACGAACCACTGGGCAATCATTTCAACTTTGTCAACCGCAAAAACCATTTGCCGATCGATGGTACATGATTTGATGAGTTGAAGAATGTACCATTTACCATACTATTCTCTCAATATTTGCCTACATCTTTCAGATAAGTTATTTTGATCCATGGAATGCGATGGTTTTGAAAGACAACAGTAATTTATACATGTTATGCATGATTCCTACACATGCCTATTCATTTGCCTACATGTTCCTTCCTATGGAACGAAAAACCAGAGTAGAACTGGAAAGATACGATGAACAGAACACGAGTACAAGTAAACTAACAAATAAATTGTAGCATGGTAACGGATCCAAAGTAGGTACCTATTCTCTTCGGTTAGTTTTAAACAGCATCTTGGTTCCAACTGTTTTTTTTTTTTGTCTGCAAGTTGATCCTAGATCATGAACGAGAGGACAAATTAAAATTTCAAACCACTCAGAACAAATTAAGGGTTCATTTGCATGGGATAGCGATTCCGCAATGAAAGCGTGCAAAAAACTCCTTTTCTATGTACACTCTCTCAATCGCCTGGGCTTAACTGTGAAGTAGATCCTAGCCCAGATCTATTCAGAAAGTGCCTACAGTATATACATACAAGTACAGACACACAAACCATGTCTCAGTTCAGGTTCTAACGAAAACACTAAAAACGGTTCCAATCGAACTTTTTTTTCCAAACAGCCCAACCGGTTTCAGTTTCAAGTGCTCTTTCCATCGACTAAGATACGCCCTCTCCCTTTCCCTTGCACCTGAGATCTTGAGAGTATAATTCTAGCCCCATGAACTAAAGCTTTCACACTCCAATCTACAGCGGAGTTGATACAAAAAAATACAAAAAAAAAACAAATTCCTTGGAAGTTGTTTGCAACTGCTTGCACAAGCAATAAAAAACAAACGGCATGAAACCGTCTAGCGAAACTAATTAAAATAGTTTTTTTACGTGTACATCATACCGTGCTGCTATACTTGCGATACAGTGTGTACTCTGCTTTTGGGTGAAGGTTTGTTTTTGCCCCCTGTGTTGTCCGGCTTCTTACTCGTGTTTGTGAGCGCTGGTTTGCCACGAACATTTTGGTAAATAGAAGTAATTTTTCGGTACTTGAGTCTTGTTGCCAACTTGCTCGGAACAGTGAGCGCGGCAAAAGGGTTGCGATGAAGAAATTAAAACGAAAACAGCTAAAACCGCACAAAACGAAACACGGGTGGAAAGCAAACGAGATCATCCGAAGGAGGAAAGCAGAAGTTTAAGTATTATTTTTTTGTAATTACACTGGATGCGATACACACTGAGCGATACAAACTACAACCACTTTTCGATCGATCGGTTGGTAGTAAAATTAGCAAAGAGTTAGCGAGCAACACAACACAACGAAATAAAATGAATAAGAAGTAAAAGATATTTTGAATCCAATTTAAGGTTAATTTAATGCTTTACCTACTTTAAATAAACGAATTAAACTATTGCGTAACATAATCTGATTCTATTATTTAAGTTAGAAGTTGTACAAAATCACAAAATCGGTGTGTTCATCATTTTGAATTTTTAATTATTTTTTAACGTTTGTTATGCATTTGCAAATATCATAAACTATGTTTATTTTTTATTTGATACCTTAATATTTTATTTTCTATGAAGTACTGTCATTAGTCAAAATGAATACAAAAAACTTACTAGAATCGAGAGAATCAGTTTTAAATATAGCCATAAATGAGTCCCCACCTTTGTTTTTACAATCGCAAGAGCAAATTTGGTTACCATGATTCAACCATCGACCCTATGGATGACGTCGTTATTAACAATTAATAGCGCATTTAGGGCAGAAGACGTCTTTAACGACACAATCACTTAACAATATACATATTGGAAGTGATTTAACAATAAAAACCCATACAACAGACTCTAAATTAAATTGATTAATCAAATCGTTCAATCGCATTGTATGCTTACTAATTCCGTCAAATTGGCCACTGGTGATCAAAGCATTTTACCTCGCAACCGGATAGGCTATTCTGCATATAGGGAAATATGTAAATTCGTGGTTTGAAAACATCAAAATCAAATTAAGTCGAGCTTGTTGACTACTACGGGAAAGAAAAAAAACTGCATAGCTTAAGTGTAAAAATAGCCGATTACTACACAATTAGTTTTGTAGTTTGTTTCTCAGTTGAAATTAAGGTGATATTAACATAATAACATCATTCCTGGACCAGTTAGCAACATAATTAAATCCATACCTTTTTAATATCGGGGAAAAATAGCACATTAAAATGCAAAACACCCATTCGCTCGTTTAAATATTGTTTGTTCATCAAAAATAAGTTTATCAAATTTGCATCGTAGGGTCACAGGGACAAGTTTGAACAACAAACAAACCCCCCGCCTAACAGCAAATTTCCATTATCAGTTGACCCTGAAAGAGCGAGAAACAGGGCAAAGGAGAGAGTTTGCAAAGATCACTTCCAGGAAGAAGCCGGAAAGTACCTTTTTCGTCCTATCCACGGCTCTTATCTAAGTCCCCACCGTAAGCTTTGCATACCTTTACGCATCTTTCTTGCCCATTTTCCTTACGCAATAACCTTCCGCCGGTGTCTACCAACACTACCGGGAACACTAACGGTTATCCAATCATTCTCCAATTACGACACACAAACGCATCCCACACCCAGCACCTGGGATCCTTTCGTACGATTATTCCCATGCTCACTCACACGCACAGGAAGTGGGATTTTTTCGGCCGACATTTTTTTTCCAACGAAAAAAATCCAATCAAATGCGTTCTAGGACGCGTGAAATGCGACCATCCGTTGCTATCCGTAGCAGACCGGTGCCCGGTCATAGTCCTTCGGTATTTCTTGTACAGGGCCACAACCGAGCGTCACCAGTAAGTTTAAGTGTAAGGTGGGAAAGAAAAGTAACAGAAGAAAAGAGAGGAAACAACAACAAAAAAAACACTAAGCAAAAGCAAATTAAATCTCTTATCAACGTTCACCGGGCGAGCTAACGTAAGGGTACGGCGAGCCAGCCATTTCGGGCGAGAGTGATCCCGCTGTGGTGGCTAGTGTCTTCGATGGAGTTTTCTTTTTAACTCTCTCAAGTAAAAACGGACAAGATTATGGAACGCAACTACTTTGCCTAAACATTTTTTCTTCCGTTCCACGAAACGTTTAGAGATGCGCTTTACTCGTTCAGGCGTACTCAAGTTGATTCGCCTTCGCCGAAGGTACGCTGCCTGCTAACGGTCGGAAGTAAAAAAATCAATTGCATAGCCGAATTAAACCTGCGTAACAACAACAAAACAGAGAAAAAAAATCAACCAAACAACTGTGTAAGGAAATGAGCAATACCCGAAAGGAAGCAGCACCGGGCAAGTAACAATATCGCGGGAAATTAAAAGCAACTTTCCTTGTGGAATTTTTCTTCCTTCCTTTTCATGGTGCGCCAACACCGAAACGCCTTGGTCCCCCCCAATCACGGCCACCAAGCGGCTATTATCAAAAGCGCACCAGGCCGCAGCAGCGGAGAAGGAAGAGCAAACGCAAAAACCTATCACATTGGCGATTTTATTTTGCATTTTAACGGGAGCCCTTATTTCTTCGGCTTTATTTTTCTTAATCTTCTGCCCAGGAACCACGAAATGGACCACCTTAAGAAGGTGCTGTCACACCCGACCCCACACACACACAAACTCCAACACCACCCGATTACATGCAACGGTACGGCTCTCAAACACCTGAACGGTGGACCAGTGTCCGTGTCTCTCGCTCTCTGCATTCCCTACTCTCCCCCATGGGGTAAGTGTTACACACTTCAAGGATGCCCCGAAATGGAATGTAATGGCGTCTTTGCGCTCCAGTGTCCATGCCGCGATGGTGTTGGGAGTTGGGAACAAAAAAATACCGAGATTCAACTAAATTTACAATCTAATTTACATAAATTTAATAGGAACGTGAGTTTAAGTAATGGCCAGAACAGTGTTGGGCGTACGGTTCAAGATGCACATACACACACACATACCTTGCTGAGAACACGGGATGGAAAGGGGACCTGAAAGAAAGCAATCCGGAAGGAAATAACATCCTTCGGCGCGAACTGCTAGTGGCCAGTAAGCCTGCACAGACACTGCACCACTGTGTTCCTGTGCCTTGTGGCAGCCGCTTGAAGCAGTTGGAGTGGGTAGAATTTTTGTTTTTTTTTTTTTTTTGTTCCTTTATTGCGATTGAAATTTGGTTGGAAAACAATTTTAGGAGTAAATCAGGACCGTCTTACGTCTTACCGGAGACGAACGAAGGGCTGGCCGAAGTTGTTTATCTCATACTTGAAATAGGACCAAAACCATCGAAACCTCTTTGTTGCTTGCAAAGAAAGGCAACCAATAGCTGAACACACACAGCACACACCACACCTGAGAGTCTCGCGGCGCTAAAAGTACGCGAAGCCTGTGTTGCGGAAGGGTGTTGTGATGATGGTGAAAAAGTTTTGCTCGAATAAATACGCTTTTAATGCACTTCTTGCTCGGTCCCCTTCTCTTGCGGCAAAGGAGGGAGAGAAGGAGGGTGGAGATTAGATTGAACTTTATATACAAACACAAACGCGCTTAACGTGGTTAAACTTATTCTCGCTCCCTGCTGTTGCTGTAGGGGTTGGTGTTATCATTACACGCTTCGACTTGCAGTTTTGAAGATTTTGCACTCTTAATGTGGAGATAAACACACAACGCAGCTCCTTAAAACAGTTTTCCCAAAAAAAATACACCCCCCCCCCTAAACAAAAAGTTTGCAGTCAACGCTGTAAACGAAATAAAAAGGTACTGAGCACAAAAGTTAAACGCTGTAATTTACTGTGAAGCTATTCAATTTACACACATTGGGCTTGGATCATTTCCAAAGCAAAAGAAAGGATGTGCAGAAGACCATGAACTATAACGTAAAGTATTTGCGCTTTAGGGGACCCACAAACCTACAAACAGTGAATGTGAATTATCCAACAAAGATATTAAATATATTGTAGTGTAAAGGCATCGAATAATATGGCGTACACCTACATAAATACATAATTATTATCCATTGCATCAAACTTACATACGTAGTATGTATAATCTCAACTCCAAAAATTATTCCTAAATTCAATTTTTTTATCTCTCACTTGGACCTGATCTACATTTCAGAAGCGTTGTTGAGGGCTAACAGTGTTTAGGTCCTATAAAGATCAAAACCTACATTGCAATATTAATATACATAATGATATTTTGAGATATTCCCTCTAGCTTTAGTACAAACAGTTGTACATTTGAATGATAGCACACAGTTAAACATTGTTTGTTTAGAGTCAATTATATCTTTGGCGATAATAATCTTAGGAGTAAGTGATAATAATTTTGACAAATATACCTCTCCAAAAACGCCCAAACATATTAGTGCGAGTAAGTCATGGCTTGTTTGGTATCTCTTTTCGTTAACTAGATCTTGATTTTGCTATCGAATATTATTCCGTATTATAGCCTTCATTTATTGAACTTAGGATTCTAATCAAGCTTTCCAATAACCAAAATCTCGATTATTTTAGATGCTTTGAATAAAACAGTGAACTCGACAAGAATCTTCGTAGCAAAAAAAAATCTTCGTATAAAAGTCTAGTAAATATTACACCACACAATTCGCATTGGGATGTAGTGTATTGAATGTAATTCATGTTCTCCTAGACCTATATTCCGACATCTATATTCCGGAAAATAAATAGACTAATTTATAATTGTGAACATTACATTACAAAGATAACATTTCTTAGATTTCTTTATTCGAAAACATTGAATAAATAATACCCTAAATCCCAGCTTTATTATTGTAACATTACACTAGAAATCCAAGAAAACGCCATTTGTAAATGCTTACCTAATTCACAAAGACGAACGAGTTAAGCCCGCATCTAGGCATATTGTTCACTTTTCATCAATGCGGCCGTAAGCTCTATTATAAGAAGGCATTAGAAACGTTAATTTACACCAATAAAAAGAAGTTTTCCATTCCAGCATGGCCACGAGCTGATGAGGCCAGAACATTGCCAGCAGCAACAATATACAACTTCAGGCTAATCAAAAGCGGATGAAAGGTTTCCCTCCGGTTTTGGGGGAAGAAGACATACAAAGCCCGCGCGGACTACCACCCCTCCTCTATGCCATAACTAAGCGCCAGCGAATCACTTCTCATGCCACTCTTACCCAAACCTTGGCCGCCTAATTTCCTGTTCCAATTTCCTGCAGGCTTTCCAACTTTTCCTTTGATTTCGTTTCCTTAATTTTGATGAACAATGTTTTAGCAATAGCCTCAAACGGTATAGTTTGGGAAAAGTTTCTCCCTCCCAGAAGTATGCACCGGAGGCACAGCGGAGATGCAAAATAAAAACTCCAATTTCCTCCAACACTTTTGGGTAGCGATGAACTTGGAAACTCTTATTGTGGAGTTTTACGAGACTCAGAAGCTGCTTTGTACTTATCCTTATCATGATCAAAGCACAGCTTCCTCAGTGATGGGTCTGGAGAGGCAGTTAAGCAGCAGTTACTAATGATGATCTCTGCACACTTGTGCAATTTACGCGAAATGTCATTAAGTGTTCAAGTGGAACAGGTGTTAATTTGGATAAACCAAATGTGCTGGTTTTCCATACCGCAAACTTAATAATGCGCGCAATCATCACAAACGACCTAAGCCTATAGAAGGCTCCGTGTAGGAGCAGTGCCCTCTATTGCTGAGTGAGTGTTGGCTGCTCATTACGCCCTAACATCAAGCCTGTAGTGATGTACCACCAGGAGGTTTTCATTCATAATCTCACAATAGCACCTATATCGCCACTTCAATGCGCTGGGTGCATTCTTAGACACTTTTTAAGAGCACATTCTTGAGGCTCACGTTGTAGCTTATGCCACCTGCATCAACTATATGCACAGGTATGACCCATGGAGTAGTTAGGCTCATCCATCCACGAAACAGCAAAGTAGTAAGATTCCACCATCCTCTTTACAACACAATAATTGCATTTAATTATACCTCCCCACCGCACCCTTTAAAAATAATTGAAAAAAAAACTACACTAAAACACACACATCACCAGCAGTACCAATAGGGTAACGCCTGCCGTGCATGGTTTATGGTTCTTCTATGTTTCACCCTCAGAAATGGAAGGAATCATTTTAATGAGACAAATTATTCTTAATTTGATTTTCACACTTGCCCACTTTCGAACGTTTTTGCCTAGCGCAATGCATGAGGTTTTTTTTTTTGTTTTCTTTAAGATTGTCTCCCCATCACAACATGAAATAATGGCTGGCTCCTCATTGCCGTTTTCTCACTTTCACTTACATCCATTGACGTGCTTATTGTGATGACAACGAGGTAGCTGTAAAAAGTAGGCTTGATTTGATTTGAAAGCAGCACCTAAATTAAACTCTCCTTACAGAGGGCGTTGTTGTTGTACGTCTCGCAGGTCCGAAATGACTCATCGTTATATAAAAAGCAAGCATAGCAAGAACAAAGCCAACACCTCTAGGCACGTGCTTTGCATTCGCAGTCTGTACGATGGAGTGCGTCTGTGAACCCCAGGACATACCCGCGATCTTACGAAGGCTTCAAAAGATACCATAAATAAGAGGAGATGGCAAAAAAGCTCTGTTCATAGTATAAAAAGTTCCAACGCAAACAGCAACGGTCGCAGGTAGGCAGCCTCTCTCTCACACACACACAGCGGTATGACTCAGTAGAGTGTGCGGCATGATGTTGTGGCAGTGTAAAAAATCAACACCACCGCAAAGCAAAGCACAGAACTAGTGATCTCGTTAATTTATTTATACTGCATGTTTCATTCGTGCAAGAAAGGGCTTCTTCTTGCTTTTGCCACGTGAGGCCACAGGGTAACGAGGGCCTTGTCTAGCAAGGTTCGTTGGGGATAAACTGTATTTGCCTCGCGCGAGCTGTACTGATGGTCCGCGTGTAAATTAAAAGCCGTCTCATGGAAGCACTGACATAGAGTTACTAGAAAGAGCGTTTGCTCCTAACATATTACTAACCGAGGAGTTGCACTGCTGCAAACGACACTCGAGCCTAGTTGTGCTTTTCCCACCTCCAAAAGTACACTCTTAATGAAAACTGCATTTTTTGCGGTTTGAAGCAACGGTAGGTTTGCGTTTTAAAATTATGAACTTTAAAGGGTACTTATTGAATACAAATACAACGAAAAAGGTACATAAAATTGGTACTACCTTTTCCCAGGAATAGTACACCTTCAATGGTCCAAAAACTGATTCTGAATTTACGCTAGTCTAAAAATGCTCAGTTTCATTATTTTAACGTTTTGTGGATCTTTTACCCCAGCACCTCTATTAATTGCATTAGTTCCGGTGCAACGCTTCCATGTGCTAATACTCCCACACGGACTCTGAGCTCCCAGTCTGTAAAAGGAAGTGAGGAAATACTGCAAACAGAAAAAAGAACAGATAAAACCACCAGTCCCAAAATACCGCAGAGTTGGACCTACTTAAAAATCCATGAGCAACCAAATTCAATATATCCATTCCCTATGTTTCGAATTACGCTTTCCGACACGACACCATCAACACACCCTAGCCTTGCAACTACCACTGCGGCATTCACCGTACACTGCACGGATGTCTAGCCTGATGTGTCGCTACTTGTCTGCAGTGTGGTAAGCTTAAGCCCCTCGGAGGATCCTGAGCCACTTTCAACACCTAAAGCAAGCTCCCATTGGACTCCAACCGCCCTGCCGTTCGTTGTTCCGGGGTTTCGGTTCGTTGATTTGTTGCAACTTTTCACTGCGGTAGTTTGTCTGCCCCGATCCACGCCTAGCTAAGAAAGGAAGCAAATGGTAAAACCTTGTCCGGGACTCACCTCAAATCCCGTAGCAAAAGTTCCATTCCATCATCATCATCATCACCACCATCAGGGTGTACGGCAACGGCAAGCAGGAGACTAACGCGGTAGACAGGCCTTATTGGAACTATCCCACCATTCCCCGCTCGTAACCCGAAACAGGCTCATTATTCAAGAACCTCAGAAACCGCATAAGCTTAGAATTGCTAGCACGGTGGGATGTTGAAAGGAAAACCTCGTCTCCGGCACTCTGCGATGGGTTGCAAAATTGCATGACGATCTTCCATATCGTCCCGCCGCTCCACCAAAGACACTTCCCTAAAGGGGGTCCATTTCTTTTTAACCTACCAGAAACGGCACCACCGTCACTATGCTGGCGAGAGGGTGGCACGCGTGTGCCGCAACCAAAGTATCACCGCATTTCAATTTATGGCTAGCTTTGGGCGTTCTCAAATGACCATTCTGTGCCACACCTAGCAGGAGCTCGCGCGCGCGCGCCTGGTCAACCGTTACAGGTGATTTTTCGAAACGGCTCACCACCGCGCGGACGAGAAATTGTGGGCCTAGCACTTAGCAGCCCTTCCCTTCTCTCTATGGCGCAAATAGATAAACTTTCACAGCAGGAAAAATGTTATCCATTCATCTAGCAGACGTGGTTGGAAATTCGGAGCTAAAACGGTGGCCTCTGGCGAAAAGCGTAAAAAAGCTGGCGTGGAAAAGCAAAGATTGAATGCATACTCGGCTCCTCCGGTTTTACCTATTCCAGCGCGAAGGTATATCATATCCTACCGACAGCCACAAGCACGGCAAACAGAAAGGGGCACAAATTATGCAAATACCAACAAATGTCTTCGTATAAACTAACCCTCGCACGAAAAGATTCCAAACAGGCAGTGGCAAAACAAAAAATCTCCACCTCTTGCCGTCTTGCTTTGTGTGCCAGACAAACACGTACCGAGCCGCAGTGGAGTTGCGTATGGCAGCGAGTAATTTATGACTCGATGAAGTGTCCCGTGACCTGCCGGTGGGTTTGATTACCCGGAAGAATTCGGGATCCAACGCACGAGGCAGCGCAGTAGCAGCAGCAGTAGCTAAACTGACAGAAATCGGGAAGGAGAGAGATTGCGCCATAAACTGCACGTGAGACAGTACCGTGCGCAACAGGATGGCCACCGAACAAGCATACAAACCCCTTGGTTGGTAGTGGAAAGGCACATGGCTACACGAAGCTAGGGTAGGTGCCGTACAAGATTAAGAGTTTTTCGGGTCCGAGAGGAGCGGAGTTTATGGCACAGGGTGTAAATAATTTGGCCTCACCTTGCTATAATTCCTGCAGCAACCGGAAACTAATAAACTCGTCAGATGGTGAAGCAGTCAATGAGCTATTTCTTGCAGCACAGTGAACGATTTGGGGGTTGCAAAGTAGAAGGAAAACACAACATTCTCACCACTCTAGCCAAGGAGGGACGCGACAGCATTTGATGACTTTTTCTGCTGCGAAACATCTTGTAATGAAATAGGCGTAGAGAAGCGTCTACTAAAAAACCACCGTTATAAATCATCCCAACCGTGTTCCTGATGGTCACCAAAAGGTGCACAGGTTCGTCATGGAATGAAAGATCCTTCCAAATCTACCGGTTCCATGAACCGGCATGGTTTTTTTTATGAAAAACTCAATGATATTATTAGTGCCTCTCAACCAAACAAAAAACGAACGAACGATGGCTCGTGCCTGTAACAGGTGTCCTTAATTGAGGCCGGTTCCTACAAACCATCAGAACCAACCTCTGCTGAGACATAATCACGAATACAGCACCTTGCAAGGACCGGCAGCGCAAGGACAAAAAAGAAATTGAACCACCGATCCCAAACAATCACCCAAAGATGTACCACAAAGCCCTCTGCAAGCCTCAGAGCCGAACGGGGACCGCCCCGCAGTCGCAACTAAGTACCATTTTTTTCACAATTCCTACTCCCTCCGCCTGTATTTAGTGGCCCTAAAAAGTAACCAAAGATGTTACACTCTATCTATTCTCTCCCTTAACACGCGCAACCACACCAAATGTTGTGCTGCATAAAAATTCAAATTTTATTCACTCGATTTGCATTATGAAAATTGACAACTGCCACACCATAGCAGACAACAAAAAAAAAAGAGAACAGAAGCTCCCAGAATAAAACGCCCGGCTTAGCGCACGGGAAGGGAATGGCGACGGAGGTGAGCCCTTTGGTAGACGAGAATTGTACCGTACAACATCAAATGAGCCACCGAAAACGAAAACACGCGTTCGCCCACATCCACCACTGTGCTCGTTTGTGGACAGTGTTTGTGGTCAATTGGTTTGAGAAGGGACAAATATGCAAAAGCGGGAGCAGCGAACGAGCAAATTAGACAAACGATATGCCCTCAAAGCATTCGACCGGGTGGCGCGTGCACGAATACACACACACACACACACACACACACACACACACACACACACAGCAAATCATCACAAACAAACGCTTGCTTCATTAGCCACAGTTTCACTCGGTCAACCCGTGTTTAGTACATCGACAAGCCGTTGGAAGCGTATTGCTGGGACATAATGTGGTTGGTCGCTTGCGTGAAAATTGTGCATGAAACACATGAACGCTAGGGGTTTTTATTGTTGGACGATTCATTGAAGGTGTCCCGTGAGCGGATTTACAATAAGCATAGAAATTAACCCTTGTGAAAGCTAGTGAATATTACATTGTGACGATGTCGATGCTAATGGCTTTGAAGCAACCGAGCTGCTTATAATATGGAACGCATTATCCCAGAACTAAAAATACACATTAACATCTCCGGGATAAATAAAGTATCACGTTTGAGATCTGAAAGTAGAGGAAATGACTCAAAAAGAAAAGAAAAATGATTGAATAATTCCAACAGACAGTTTCCTCAATTATGTTCCTTAAACCCAGATAAACTTGATAAACATCGAAATCTATTCATAGTCAAAAAAATCCTCCTGAATTTCCCCGCCTAATAATATGCAATTTACCATTTAGTGTTGAACTTGATATTGAAACATTCAGTTGTAAATGATGTAAAACTTCCTTACATGTGGGCGTCAATTACGGCATACATCTTCCAAAGGGCACCACTACTTTTTTGATACAAAAAAGGCATAAATGAAACACTACACATGAAAGAGACGTGCTTGATCAATGCTTCGCAAGCCACCGAACGGCCCTAGCTCCGTTACTTACCATACATACATTTCAGCCAAAAACCACAAACTGTACTCAGCAACATGTCCGTTGGGCTGAGATTTTCGACCTTCTACCAAAATTGCAAAGGAAATTGCGTTGCCGACTTTCAATGTTACCAATTTTTGAAGTCATCCCATCAACTGAAGTAGGATATCTCGAACCCACATCTTAAGCGCATTCGGTATGGATGTGCTTCTTCGAAGCATGTGTGCGTTGAAGTTTCGACTCGATTTGTTGTTTTCTTTCTGCTGTGTATGTTTGGCTTTTGTCGAATATAAAGCAAACGTTAAGCAGATGGATGAAATGTTCACTATTCATTTGGTAAAAATTTGCCACAAGGCCTGGAAGGAACCATCCGAGTGATTTTAGTTGGTCAAGAAAAGCGTAAGAGAGAGAGAGAGAGAGAGCGAAGGGGAAAGGGGGTATGGAGGAGAAACTCCCTCTAAGCTGACCGCCGGCAAAAGTAAGGCATAGTTGAAATTCTTTCATCTTTCAACAGTCGAGTCAGATTCACCGGGACCGGAAGCGAATCGGTAGCCGTAGCCGAATTCCAACCACCTTACCCGGCCCTTTCGCTTCTGAATGTTCAGACGTGGTCAACCGCAAATGAAATGTAATCGATTCATTCCTTTTCCATTTCCCAGAATGCTGACGTGGAAAGGGCAGAGCACTGTTCCAGACTGCTTGTCGTACAAATGTATGCATGAAGGCCACGCGTGTAAAGAACAAGCGAAGGAGGGTTGAAAAGCTGCATGTGCAAAAAGGGCGACAGCAGTGTGTGTGTATCTGTTTCGAGTTGCCAAAAGTCATCAACTCGAAGGAGGAGAAGCAGTAATGGAAGGGAGCCTTATATGTGGTGGGATGAAATTTACAAATTCATTTCATCTCGACTGTCCGAAACAGAATCGCCCGGTGAGTATGTAGTCAGGAATTTAATAATAATAATTCTCAGCCCCCCATTCTACCCGTGCCTTCAACATCCTGCTGCACTGGCAGACTCGGCAGACGGCTCCGTCATCATACTTCAAATCTTCCGGTAATCGGACAATCGTTAGTTTGAGTTAAGATAGAAAACGAGCTTGCCATCTTTGCAATAAGTTGACTTTTAAGATTATCATAAAAATAGCAAACAACAGATGATTTTTCCTGTGGTCACTGTATCCCATTAAAAAATAGATCCTAAATAAAGGAAAATAGATTCAAAAGTGCGATAATTTCAGGGAAGGATACTTTTCCGCGCATTGGTTCTCTAATACTGCCTAACTCTGCATGAGCAACAGAACTAACAGAAAAAAGAGCACCAATAGCAAACCCGTACTACATTCTGATTATTCAAATCTTATTATTATCCTACATTCAACGGGTCTTCCACGGTGGTTGTGCATCTTTTTGCACACCCTGGAAAGGAGAGGACTTTAAAATGTTGCTCCTTCCCTGCAACTTAAAGGGCACATATTCGTACCACTTATCCAGATGATCTTCTGCGAAAATGGAAGTCTTACACCCAGAAAATCCTTCCAATACTCCCCTTCAGCACCTATGGGCCACACCTGTCCAGAAATAGGAGCGAGTGAGAAGGAGTTGATAACAAAACAGCGAAAGAGAGAGAGAAAAAATTGGAGACTAAAATCCTTAACGCAACGTAAACCTTTACCCCCATTCCAGCAAAACCAACGGCGGTGTGTGTCAATATCCGATTGCCAATATCCGATGACACTGGCTATTTGGGAGATGATTCCGAGGGGAGGGAGGGAGAAGGCTTGCCGTTTGTATGCATATGGATGGAAAACCCTCTTCAGGCGATCAAATGAAACAGGCCCTGCAAGTATCACATGGAGAAGGGTACATAGATCGTGCAAGATTTGAAATCAATTTTCATATGTATATCCTTCACCGAAAACAGGGCGTTGTGGGGTCGCTGCTAGGTCGACCGCCCTGGCGCATTAACCCAGCGGGCTAAGGGCGCACTCTCCTCTCTACATCACTCCACACAGAGCGTCGAAGTAATGCACATCGAAGGGACATCGGGAAACCGACTCCCATCAACTCGAGCAGCAGCAGCGTTACTTCCTTCGGAAGTGTATGAGCTTCGGTAAACATTCGCTCCAATAGGCTTACCGATCCAGTATTCTTCATTCTTCTTTCTACCCCAGATCCACAAATCTCGCATCACTTTCCTTCCTTCCATCTCGTTCTCTGTCTCTCTCTCTCTCTCTCTCTCTCTCATTCTCACTCTCTGCTCTGCTCAGGAAAAAAACCCCAACCGGCCATCACATTTCATGCCTTCACATGGGAGATGGCGATACAGCACAGCCTAACGGTACGACGCTCCTTCCAAAACGCATCGTTGTCGCGTTTTCACCAATTTCGAGACAAACTCATGGAAAGGGATCCAGATAGATTGGACTGGGTGTGTATGGACGTGAGTGTGTGTGTATGTGTGTGTGTGTGTGTGTGTGTGTGTGTGCCTCGGGACGCGAATGACTAGGTAAACAGAGACTTTGTGTGCCTCATCTCAGCCCCTCTCTCTCAAGTGCCAGGGCCGTCGTCTAGGTGGTTGTGGAATTTCTATTACAAAATACCTGACGCTTCTCCGCTTCGTACGTGCCATACACCAGGGCAATGTTGAGTCGTGCGTGTGGGAAAAGCAAAGGGAGCTCGGAGAGCTCTATAAAACTCCGCTTGCACTCCACACTCCGTCCACTCGGACGATGTCTGTCCTCTTGCTGCCAGGGTTAAACTCGCCTCCTCGCCTACCGGGTGTGTGTTCTCTCCTTTTTCCCTCCGTTGATGAGAGCCCCGTACGATGACATTTACCGGGATCTAGGGACTACAGTAGTAGCTGCGTGGACGGTTGTGTGTTTGCACTCCTTTGGCCAATGTCCATCCCCACTAGCTAGTAGACGTTAATAGAGCTCGCTCGGTAGTGGTGGCGCTATGGTAATACGACGCTCCACTGATGTCCCCTTCGGCCAGGACGCATCATGAAGGGCAAAAGAATGCACTGCACAGCAGCCCTTCCTTCCCAACCTAACTTCCACCCACGTGTCCTGAAGGTCGCAAATGAAACAGAAGGGAACTCACACACTCACACACATACATACACACGAATATACCCACCGACCGTGAAAACCGTCCTGTCCGGTCGACCATATTTCAAAACGCGTCGCCCCGGTGCGTCAGGATTTCTTCCGGGGAGGGGAAAAGGGCAAAAAATCGTACCTGAACACACAAAGCAACAAAAAAAAAAACGGTAAACCAACATGCAAACCAACATGTCCCATTTGTATGATGTCCTACCGGCCACCCGGAGGGCGGGAAGTAAAAACATCAGCGCGAGTGGGCAACGCATTTGCAAACACTTATGGATACACGCCTGTGTATGAACCCGCGCGGTCGTGGTTTGTTCGATTTGGAAACTTCAAAAACTTCCGTTCCCCCGAGTGCACCGTTTTGGGACGAACGTGGTCGGTGTTACGCTTTGTAAAGTGCGTTCTAGCGCCGCGCTGACTCTCGCTTGCATTCAACAGAGAGGGAAAAAAGTATTGAACACACTAGTGCAGGATATCAAACATAGGACTGCAGAACCGTCCCGAACACAATCCCCACCCTAGTCGAAGGACAATCGGTCTGCTAATGCTCCCATCCGCCAGTGAGTGTCAACGGTTGCAGCGAAAGCAAAGGTTGCTTCTAGTTTCCCTTCCTTTTGTCCTTGAAAACGTCGGACCACGGTCGCGTCCGTTGGGAACTCCCGCGTGGCGAAGGTTTAGAGTTTTATTTGTTTCATTAGCATATTTCCGGCGCGTATTCCGTTTGGGCAAGCTAATTGGTTTTGGTCGCTGATTTGATTTGCTAGTTTTGTCAGCTCGTTCGTATAAAGCCAGTGTTGCACGGTGTGTCTATGTGTGTGTGTGTGCGTTTGCTATCCCGTTCTCTTCTCCAAATTGCAGTGAATTGCCTGTGTTTGGAGCATCGGCATCAGGGAGGGAAACGGACGCATCGACGTGAAGGGCAGGTTGGCCAAATTATTGGCAAGCTAGGATGTGATTTGTCAGCTGCAATGGCCAAGCTGCAATGGCGAATGCACGAGCATAAACAGCAATAGCAGACTTAGGGGAAAAGGCCGCTGTGGAGCCTGGCCGGTGGTGCTTGATTACTTTTGGGATTAGTCATGTTGATCCCCCTGCGTTTCGTTTCAGCGGCCCTGCCTTTCCCACTCCCTCGATGTATGTATGCGTTTTATCCTAATTGGCACTGAGACCAAGCCGTAACGATTGGGTTGGATTTACATGCCATATCCTAAAGTACGCGCATACATACGCACTCATACGGTAAAGGAAAAGCAAATTAACGTAATCGTCAGATTCGGAAGCGGCCTTGTTTGTGTGCTGGATAATCAGCAAGGGAAAAATTTGGCTTCTCCACACAAACACACGCACATACCCACACACACACAGGCGCACACACCGCACAAATCCGGAAGTGGTTACGGAGCTTATGTATGCGCTCGTGGGCTTTGTGCCGAGCTAGTTAACTTCAGATACTAACGCTTCGTACACTTTCCCATTGCCCAAAAGTTGGTTAAGCTGTTTTGTCCATTCTGCTTTGATGTGGTCAACGACAAACCCTCCCACCACACCACCTCAAACAAACAGGGACTGGACACAGAAGGAATCAATTAAACTTGTTAATTTCAAACACCTGTACACACCACCATCTGATTAAATGCGTGCGCGCATCCATTTGTATTTGGCAGTGTTTTTGGTAAAACTGCACTTTACCCATTACCGAAAAATGGAATGTAATGCGTCCTCTGTTTCGGGATTTAGCTCGTTCGATGGTGCTGTTGATGATTGGTTTGAAAGGAAATTTATTTGCATCTGTCCCTCGCATCCTGCGCTAATTGGATCGATTTGTTTGATGGAAGTGTGGAATCATTACAATGTTCCACTGCCAAGCAATCCTCACTTCCCGCTAGGCAAACGGGATTAATTGCTACACACAAATGGCAGTGAAAAAACAAAATCCAGCTGCACAGCTAAATTGTATTACGCTTAATTTTAAAGGGTGTGAACATTGGTCAATTACATTGATCGTTGGAATTCTTTGGCGGGAGATTATTTTTTAGAGCGAAGAAAATAATTAATTTCAACAACAAATTGAAATCATTCTGCATGTGTGAAAGCTTTTGAAAGATACAATTCCTGTTGTACATCTTAACATGATTATTTTTCGATCTTTTCCTTTTATTTGGTCAATGATTTATGTATGTACTCTTTACATTAATTTTTCATTGGATAACTGATTGATGTATTTGATAATAAAATAGTTCATTTATGTAGACAATTTTCGTTTCTCGAGTTATTGCTTGGTACAATCATATGTTTATTTAGATTTATATTGATTTTATAATATTTATCAATTTACCAGCCTTTAAAGATTTGCCCAAGTTGTACTCGGGATGTTCCAATAGAATCCTAAAATAAAATTTTATAAAAATACTTTTAACGATTTTTTTTTTGCAATGACTTGTAGTCAATTTATTTAATCGAAATCAGATATAAAATCAGGTGCCAATTTTTGACCTATTGTATCTAAATCGCGAGACTGGGATGGTGTTAATATACATTTAGTTCTTTAAATTAGTCCTGAACATAATACTCGAAACAATTAAATATAATAATAAGAAAGCTGAACTTAATACGAATCCTCAATCGTGCCAGAAAACGTATGTTTGTAAACTAAAAAGTATGTTTTTTTTTTTAATGAAAAGCCTTCATCTTTTAAGAGCTCAGCAACAAAACCACAAAATTTTAGCACGTTTGCTCGCTTAGCTACAATCATTGAAGGTAAAAGATGGAGGTAAAAGATGGAGGTAAAAGATAGTTTGCTTTAAGAATCTCATCAGGTTCGAATTTAGCGATAAATAAAGCCTAGAAAGTAAAAACCCGCGTTAAGAAATGTTTCTTACATTTTTCATACATACATCCAAGCTCAAATTTCCATTTCAGTCTTTCAGTGGAACAAAATTTATCATACGGGCTGTATCCAGTTCACAGTCACTTTCAGCCAAATATTCGGTAGGCTGTGTTCCTATTTTCAGCAGCATTTAGAGTGAAAAATAACTTGTTTATCCTGATATTAAAATTACAAACAAGTTAGAATAAATAAAACAAGCATCCAATATTTCATATAAACCAAACTTTCATTGGTTTACTTCGGCTGGTTTTGAGATTAACAGTTGACTATTGACTGACAAGAAATCTGCCGAAAAATGTATTGCTCTGCACAATTTATTTGATATTTTAGAAAATACACAATGGAATGATGTGAAACTTCGTACATGAATAACACATGAATCCTTTCAATTAGAAATTGTTGTCATCGACAGACATTTTTTATAGAATTTGTGCAGAATTTCACGTTTTTAATTACCCTGCCGAAAATAGGTACAGTGCCGAAAACTGGTACAGTTGCACTATAGAACTTTTAAGAAGTTTGAACATATCGATCCAAACAACTTGTAACCTTTTTTGATAAAATATGTATGCTTTAGCAACAAAAATTCATTCATATAAGAGCTTGAGCCTGCAAAGAATAGGCGTTTGTTTTCTCTTATCATAGGCCAACATAATCTACGCTGGAATACTGAGGCTAGTTTTGCGTGTGGTTTTGTATTCATTAAGCGATGCTGTTGACAGGACATAATAGGGCCAGTCTCGTGGTACAGTCGTCAAGTCGTACTACTTTGACAACTTGCCCATCATGGGTTTGAGCCTACGTATGGACTGTGCCCTCATACGTAGGACTGACTATCGTGCTATGGGTAATCCATAAGCCACTAAAAGCCAAGCGGGTAGAGCAGGCAGGCCTTCACCGACAGTGGTAGTTGTGCCAAAGAAGAGGAAGAAGAAGTTAACATGATTTCAGTCGCCAACTGTCAAATTCCACATAAAATATGGTTAGTAATGTAAAACTCCCTATAATTAGAAGAGACGTCATGTCGAATCATTCCCATTTCATAAGCCGGACTGAGCAGGATCCTGCCTTGCGTCAACCAATTAAGTCACCGATAGTCATCTCGCATAGGTGGCTACAGCCAAGTCTAGACCTACTACGAATGTTACATCAACCGAAAAAAAGGTTTATTAAAATTGCTATAAAAAACAACCACATCATTAAAATGCAAAACAAAACCAAACTATTATAACTAAAGAATTAAGTAACAAAAACATCCCCCTGCAAGAATTCCAAACCACAGTATGGAACAAAACACACCATCCGAACCAATCCACACGACAGAAACACACCAAAGAATGTGGCCTCGGCCCGACCAGCACACAAACACGCGTACAGCCACACATATCACCGATATCACATTACACAAGTGTATTTTCACACTTTTCGCCAACACAAAAGGACACTAAAATCCCTTTCTTAAATAAAAAAAACCGTATTTATGCCTCTTCGGCCCGTACGGGAGTTTTCGCATGTTCTCCACGCCACACACCACCAGAGCAAGAGGCAAAGGGGGCAAAGGGACTAACATAAGGCGTCACACACCAGGCCCCGATACAGCACAGACACACACACAAACACGTATGCTCCACACATTCATTCTGCGGTGTGCTGCTGTTGCCGCCGCACAAGCGGACATATCATTGCAACTGGCAGCACACAGCACACTCAGCTCAGCTTTCAATCGACGTCTACACATCACCGTTTTGTTGCACATGGGGGGAGGCACCCCCTGTTGCGAAAGGGGAGCGAAAAAAGGATGCGTTTTTTTTTTCTTTCGTTTTTGTTCGTTCCTTGCTTGCGAATGTACCTCGGCATTGTTTTGTACCGTTTTGTCTCGCTTTCTGTGACCTTTGTTTTTCCTGCTGCTGGTCTGGTACACTCCTTCGTTTTGTCTCAGGATCACGCAGGAGCATGCTTCCGGTGGCTGGCTGTGTGACTGGCGCAAGGTATTGTTGTTGCGTGTATGTTTGGTGTTTTGTTTGCAAAACTTTCACGCGCCACGACGAACGAACTCGGCGGCACACGATCGGCTTTGCGGCCCAAACGCATTCAAAATACAATCTTGAGAAGGACACATGGATAGAAAGAAAAAAAGAGCGAAAGAGAGAGAGAGAGAGAGAGAGAGATAGAGAGAGGGGGAGAGAGATGGGAAAGAGAGTGGGAGAACGAGGGAAGGTAGATCATTGCATTTATGAGAATGCATAAAGCCCAAACACAGCGCGTAGCAATTATTTCTATTTCATTGCATGCAAAACACATGCCCACCGTTTCATTAGAGGCAACCACGGCCGAGTCTAGACATGCAGACACTATATGTGTCTGAATGCACCACACACACACACAAACAAACAAAAAAATAGACGTTAGCCTTTTTAAACATTTAAGGCCCTGAACGCCTGTACGCTGGCTACCGCACGTACGTGAAGTTACGTTTCTCAGCTCGCGCGTAGTAAAATTCTCTACCATGCACTCATGCCTCACAGCCTGCTGCCCCTACGTTTTGCCAGGATCTACAGAACGGCCGGCCCTGGAAGGCCAGTGAATGTTATTTTATCCTGACCATAGCCTGCCGAGCGCCAGTCACTGCCCTCGTTGGCTGTATGTGTGCCAATGCTTTCGTGTAACACACGCGGCAGCAGCAGTGGTGGAGTTGAAGGGATGAAGGTTGTCTTAAACCTCAACAAAAGCCCCCACCCGTCCGCCCTGGGGATTGGTTGCACCGTTCGTCCTCTTTCGATGCGTTGCTTGATGTGGTATGTGATATTAATCCTCCAATTTCCCGCCACCTTCCCGAGACCATCTCGTAGTTCTGCGTGGTTTCTATTTTTCGGGCAGCTTCCACTGCTGCGCACAGGGAAGAGAACGATACGGCTTTAGTACTGAGACGAGTAGGTTACGAGAAGGTTGGTCAACAAGGAAGAACACCAAGAGGGAAAGAAAAAGTAAGAGTGAACAAAATGCTAACATTACCCTGGAAGCTAAGGTCTTGCAGGATCGGCTCCCGGGACGGCGATACTTCTTCCCGGGGGACTTGGTGTAAGTGTGTCTAAGACCGTATGTGAGACGTCAGCCATACTGAAGTATCTAAAGAGCCACCCATAGACCTACACACACACGTACATATGTCTTACAGGCACGTTTTAGTATGTGTGCAGCAGGTGTACATGAGCCGCGCTCAGTACAGTGAAGGTGCACGGTTTCTTTCTAGTATGCGTCTAGCAGTTACCTTTTTTTTCAATTCCGGCGCTCATGCATGGCACACGACGTACGACGCCTTGCTGAATCAAACCAGCGCAACGCGTCGTCCGTCTCCACCCGTCGCCACACGTCGCCAGTATGCAGATCGATGAAGAAAACGGAAACGCTGCTGCACAATGCTGGCGAGGAAACCTCCTCCTCCCGACATGGCCACGACCATGCGAGATACCAACGAGCCGAGACACACTAGGCAGGCAGGCTGAGTACCGAAATGGGAAATGAGAGTATTTGCTGGAATTGCGTTAGAGCCATGTGCGAAAAAGTGGACTCGGCGTCACTGGCTGAAGAAGAGGAGCTGTGTGAACCGGTGTGGAATGAAATGGAGAACGATGGGAAGGACGAGGCACTGGGTTGATTTTTTTCCGGGTCCGTTCTATAAGGATCTTGTTTTGTCTGCAAGCTGCAAAGCGGAAAAAACGACGCGCAAACATGCTTACACACATGATGCAAAACAAGAGAGAGAAAGAAAGAGAGAGGGAGAAACAGAGAGAGAGACAGAGAGAGAGAGAGAGAGAGAGAGAGAGAGAGAGAGATAAAGAGCGAGAAAGAGAAGGGGAAAACCAGACAAAAAGGTGGCGATGGGTTCGTATTTCCATGCAGCAAGGTGAACATTCAATCTCCCTAAGCTTTTTTGAACGTAGTTAACGCCGTTAAAAGCGAAAAATGCGTACTTCTATGTAATAAAGATAGAACAATAATATTTTGAAACAGTTGAATACAATGATTGTGTACTTCATCCAGTGCAAAACTTATGGAAGTTCTTTAGGCCGATGATCGCCTAAAATTATGCAATGCCAATTTTTTGTTTTATTTTTTGTTGTTTTGCACATTTGAGTCAAAACCCGAGTTTCATTAATTGAAAACATTTTATAAATCATATAAGCAAGTAACAAGTTATTCACAAGTAACAACAACGAATAAATTATTAGATGACAAACTTTGTAGGTCGCCTTAATGTATGCAATATAATTGTTGCTAGACTTTTTGTACTTATTACGTTGAACATGATGAGATATGCAAAATAATTCAACAAAAATGCTCAGCCAATGAACTTAGTGGCATCAGCATTCAATCAGCTATCTGCTAAACATGTTCGCTTTGAGAGTATAACACATATGGATGTAATAATTTATAACACACTTTAAATTAATTGCATACTTTCAGGCGTATTTTGCGATACTTTTCATCGCAAACGTTCCAAAACCGTATTCATCAAGGCATGCCATTGGTGGAAAGCCTCCACCCTGTTCACTGTCCATGGATGAACGAACGTACGGAGCCGTACACACACTCACACAAAATACACCCGTTACCGGGCGTTAGATCGATGCATATATAGCTTCACTTCCGATGTTTTGCAACTTAAACCAAAACCATAAAAGCAACCACGCTGCAAGGAGGATGGGAGGAGTGGGACAGACACAAGCCCGTCAGTATGGCAGAAGGCGAGACTGGCGAGTGGTCACCGAAGTGGGATCACCACATGTGTGTATGTGTGTGTGTGTGTCAGAGACCATACACACCGAAGGATTGCTAAAGTGGATATCGGAGAATGGAGATCTCGGTTATGCAAGTCCGCCCAGCCAGCCAGCTGGCCTACCGACCAAAGGTATGCTACCAGTACCGATACACGTACCGGTTAGCGCACGCCCGGTATAAGGGAAGGAAAGGAAAAGGAACCGTTCATCGTTTTACGTTCCCTCGCTGCAAAAGGGATAAGAAGCCAGGGCTTGTGTGTGAGCGTTTTCGCCCGGCCGAAGGAAGCAGCGCGAACGTCAAAATGTGTGGAGAGACGACGGCAAGGAGCCGGTAACAAAACCGGCGAAAACCGAACGACGAGACCAAGTGTGAAAAGCTAAAACTGTCCCTGATGGATTTGCTGGTAGCATGTATGTTTGTGTGCGTGTATGTGTGTGTGTGTGCTTGTATGTTTGGTATTTTCGTGCACATTTTTCCGTCCGTGAGGTTTTTGCGGGTTTTCGCACCAAGCAGCGACGGGAAGGTTTGAGACAACTGCTGTCTAAAGGCATGTGGTCATGCGGATTGTCCCTTCCCGGCATGGCATGCGGTGGCTGCTTTCACGCCCCTCGCTAGCAGAGCTACCTTATCGGAAAATAGTAACCATAGCAAGGTACCGTTACCACTTTCGGGCGTAACAACACCAGCACAAAACCGAACGCGTAAGCCCGATAAACTTACTGCAACAATCACAAAACCACACTGTAGCTGCTGTGTAATACAAACATGCGGTTTGCTGCACGGTAAACAGACGCAAGTTTTACAACAGCACCAAGCGTTTTTTTGTAGCAAAGCTCAAGCTAACAATCCCGAAGGTGGGCAGAGAAAATAATATTAAAAACACAAAACAAAAACAAATCCTTGCCATGAAATATGATACGATTATTCTCCGGCGCGGTTCATCGACTCAAGCGATGGTCGGGTCGTGTTCGAATGACCATATTTACTGGCGTAGCACGTCAGAAACGCAACCAAGCATGCAACACGGGTCATCTTAAAAGGCAGAACATGTCATCTCAGGATGTCCCAGGGGTATGGAGTAAGAGTTGCCCATATATCCTGTAAAAAGTTTCCCTGGCGTAATGCTGGCTGAGCGGTTTAAATTCCAGGTAGCACCCGCTTTGATACGTTCCCACATCAAAACGGATAGCAGTAAGCCGCATCGCGTATCCTGGGCTTCGTCTCCTGTCTCCCTGTACCCCCCCCCCCCCCCGTAGAAGCAATTGATCGGATGAAGTTGAAATTCGTAGAAACTGGCACGCTAGCCCTCTGTATTCTCCAGCATGTTGGGTCGTTCTTGCTGCGCCACTCGGCCACGTTCTACGAACGGGGTTTGCAGATGGATCGAACCGTCACACTGCAGTGTGCAAACATGTGGCAAACAATCTAAACAACCGATGTTTGCATGCATTAGTGTCATGTAGGATCGCACTTGCGTTTTGCACGGGGCAGCCACGATGCGGTGTGTGGCATCAAGCAGATATCCATCGCTTCTATTCTATTTGGAGATACTTTCCGCCTCTTTACAGCACTTCGCAGTGGAGCTGAATCGCATCAGAAACAAGTAGAGCATGCGGATGTGAATGAAGTAATTGTTGTAAGTGATTTTCTTGGTAAAATAAACCAATTTTTGTTAACAGCAATGTTGACCCATTCGATTAGCGATAATCGTCTTCTACATTATGTTGTCCCTTACACATCATCATCATAACCAAACGGAAGCGATCTGTAGCCAACGGAAACTCCACAACTCGCCCCAAAAATCTATATCATACCGGACGCATCATAAATCTACTTTCCATTCCGGCTTTTCAATACTGCTACTGCTACTGCTCGAACTGCATGCTTACCACACACACATACACACACTCAGACTAGTGGTGGGAGTTCGGAATCGGATTCGCCCTGGGAATCTCAATTTGCTTGGGTAACGGAATCAGGATTGACTCTAGAAATGGAATTAGCTCCGCAATGAGAATCAGATTTTGAAATGAAATAAAAAGTTTCAGAAGCGATCTCAGTCCGGGAATATCCATCAGAATGAATTGTTTACTAGTAAATTTTGATTTTTTGCGGCTATCAATACATATTATCAATGGACCCAAACGCCTATTCTTATGCAGATGCCAAAACCGACTCCGTTTCAAAGCCGATTCCGATTCCGGCACAAAATCCGGTGCCGATTCTGATGGAAACTGATTCTGGACCTACTACCCGGAATCCCAGTTTCTCGAAAACTTTGGAGTTAGTCGGTAGCGTTTCCGACAAAAACTTCATTTTTCCCATCACTAACCCAGACACGTCCAAACTTCCCGAATTCATTCCAGTTCGCGCATTCGGGGATGTAATAATCGCTAAACTGGGCGCCCCAGTGTTTCCAAATCACTCCCCAAATTGATCCCAATCAGCGCCTAAACCAGTAACCTTGTCGATTCATCAATCGATTGGCAAGGGCTCCAAAAAGGGAGGAGCGGGGGAGGGGGCTTTGCCCAGTGGCCCTATGATGACGTTACGCACAACGCGCCTGGCAACGGGACAGACTTTGCCAATCCCCCGTCCCATGATGGGCTATATGAATTATTTATTCCCTCTGCCGGTCGGTGCCGCGTTTCTTCCCCGCACCACGAGGCGTTAGTCGGTAAATCAATCGCTGCCAGTTCCTGGCAGTACGAGTGAGCTGTAACATTGGAGAAGCAAGGGAGAAGTTTAGTTGGGAATGGTTGTGGTTCGGGACTCGAGTGATCTACTTCCGGGGCACATGGGAAGACTTCACGGTTTTGAATCGATCCAAAACCGTTGCGTAAAAACATACGCACACACGCGAGATCTGGGGGATTGCGGAGGATTCTGGTGGTGTTCCCCCCAATGTACCAGGATGCTCGAGGTGTGCGTGAGTTGGTGAGCTAAGCTGTTTGAAAGTCTCGTCGGTCGAAGAGGTGAAAGGCCTGACGCCATACTGTTGGCCTAGTTGCTTGCCTTTCTTTCTCGCTTTCTCGCACTCGCACACACACATTGGCGCTTCCGCTTTGACCTCTTCTCCAAGGACCTTTGGCCTGTCATTTGCAGTGCCTTGCTAGGTTGAAGGGTTGGTAAAGGGAGGTTGAAGTCATCAATCACCATTCGGTGTCGATGAGTTTTTTTTTGCTTCCGCAGAGCGCACAACCATTGCGTGATGGCGTGCTGCTGCACCATGCTGCCAGACTTAATGGCGACCCTGGAATACAGGAGGGGACTGCTGGAAAAACGGGAATTTTCACAATCGATTTTGGTGCCGCATCGCGCCACCGTGTAGCTGTGGCCGCTATTTGACTGGCGAATTTTAATGGGTAAAAATACCTATAGAAAGTAGCCCAAAACAGGTACATATATAGTACAGGGGGTGTTTTCTGGGTTCACTCACCTGGGGAAAGCTCCTCGGTAACGGCCGCCGCCAACCCGATGCCGATAGCGATGCATGCCAGCAACGCAAACCAGCGCTCCCTGCCCGCTCCCAACGGTTCCTTTCTGCACTGGTGTGGCAGTACCGCTGCCATGCTGCTGTTGCTGCTGCTGCTGCTGCTGTGGGGAAAATCCGATTGAAACCGAAAAAAAAGCAGCACACCCCGTGACCCGGATGCCGTCTCTGCTTGCGTTACACGTCGTTAGCACCCGTTGTATTCGAGGGTGGGAGATGTGGGCCTGCTCCAGCGGCGGGCACTAACAGCACACTCAAGCACACACACACACACACACACACACCACAGAGGGAGCCACAAAAACAAGCACAGGATTGGCGAAGTATCACACACAATTTTCACACTAGAAATGGCTCACACAAAAAGATGGGCACAAAAACATATACACACGCGCAAAGAGCCTTTTGGTATACCGACAGCACACTAATTAGTGTGCAAGTACACACGCAGGGCACATACGTAAAAGGGGGTGGAAGGGACGAGACCCAGTAAGACTGCCAGCCTCAGTCTAACACATAAAACGCTTCGCAGCGCAGGTCAGGAACGTACGATGATAGTATTTCTCTGTTCTATATTCCACCCGTTCCAAACAGGATTCAAGTCAGGCTAGCGTTTTTTTGTTTTTCTGCAAACGAGAGAAAGAAAGAAAGAGAATGAAAAAAGAAGGTACTTAAAATAACGCACACAAAGCGGAGCAGACTGTACCGTCGAAAAGGGAGCACGGAAGTTAGTGATTAAAATTAAATCCGAAAAACGGTTGCCAAAATGATTGATTGCCCTTGTGGCTGCCGAACACTGGGAGGACGACTCGGACCCGGTTTCGGTGTTGTCGTGATTTGATTGAAGGTTCGTTGCGTATTATTTAAGGGTGGTCTCTGAATGTATGTGTGAGTGCGTGTTTTTTTTCACTTGAAGCCTGTAGTCCTCGGGGTGAAAGGTTGAAGTACCACAATTTGCAATCGGTCGGCTGAAAGGAGCTATGCGAGCCGGGACGCCCAATAGTGTTGGATAATGTTTTATGACCACTTTTTTTGTCAAGCTTTATATTTGATTTGTTAAACACATTTCACAGCGTTTTTAACATCATTTACAAACAATTTTATACAAAAAAGGTTGAAGTAACACAATTTTTTTTGTCACGTCTAACCTTATCCACAAATCCCACACTGTAGACACTCTACAACGATCAGCAAACGCTGTCGACGCAAAGCGGTTTAATAAACCCCGTTCGGTGGGTGAAATTTAATCGCACGCATGGCAATGACAGCTCCGCAACCAAAAATCCGACAGCTTCAGCAGGTCCACGTGAGTGCTGGGGCAAGAGGCGGGCGGTTTCGTCTTCGGGTTTCGAGCTGACCCACTCTGCTCGTCAAACAGCACTGGCTGGACGGCTCCAACTCTGTCCGAACACTCCTGAGCCTGTGAGCGCGCCCGGAGACGGATGGTGCCAGTTTGATTGATCTGTTTCGATTACTTTGAATCGTCGTCATCACACGGCTGACAGTTCCAGAGTACCGTACAGGACACACCGGGGGAGGGGGGGGGGGCGGTGACATGTAAGGCAATCCTCGGGCAGCCTCACAGCGCAGCAAGAATAGCGAGAAGACGTCAAAAAACATGGCAAAAGCTGCACGACCCAAGGATTTACTTTAGAGCACACCGAAAAACCTGTCACTTTCATACGACTTCCGACGACGACGACGATGGAGACTCCTTTTTCACGCATCAAACGCACGAAAGGTAAATATACAGGGGCACAGAGACATACACACACACACACACCTCCATCAAAGGCTCCATCAGTGGCCTTCTCTTCCGGATCGATTGGGCGGATGGTGTGTATGTGTGCCTGGTGTTACATCGAAACGAGATGTATGTGTGGGAAAATTCAGAATCTTTGCACGAACTCTCTTCAGAGTTCTTCCGACCGGAGCGCTCATTCCTAGCCCGCTGTTGCCTCGCCTAACCCATCAAACTGAAAGAACCCGACTGGCATACGTAATATGGTGAACTATTTTCGCCGGCACATGTCAGCCGCAGTCGGGTGGGAGATTAATCGATTTTTTATTTGATCCCCACCAAAAACGCCACCCGCTCCCGGTGCAGGTCGTCCGCTCCAGTCGCGTTCTGACTTCTGACAAAGATCCAAGGCCCTTCCCGCTTCATGCACTCACACACATGCCACTGCGTATTACACGGTTACGCGTACACCCGTAAGGAAAGCATCAGCCACGTTCTTCTTCCAATCCAGAACAGGCAGAAGGTTTGAAGGTTTGATGGAACAAAGCAGCCAGAGCACGCGACGTCAACCACACCAGCAGCGGAACCCGAACACACGGGGCTGGTTTCCGTACCGAGTTTGTTGTTGTGGTTTCGTGTCGGCAACGCAAGGCAACAAGGCAGCCCACACACACACACTCGTGACGGCAGCAGCATCAACTGCCACAGTAATGGGAAAGGTGGTACGTGATTTTTGCACAGCGAAAGTACCCGGGAACGAAATTAGGATCACCGGAAGGAAGCTGCCCGTGCACACTACAACACTCGTGGAAGGGACTTTCGGGAGCCGTGATGTCTCAAAATTTGGAAAAAGACTGGCAACACTGGAAAGGAGCAGCCACATTAAGCGATAAGGAAGCGGGACACGCGAAAAGCCCGCCCGATAAATGGATGAGTGAAAGCAATAACCACGACGTCATTGCTAGATCTGGCGCACGTCCCCGACGTACGCACTGATGCTGCTGCTGCTGAGCGTAGCGTAATAAATAGTCTGGTCCTTTCTTTCACTTTTGCAAACCTTTGCACGAAAGAGGTAAAATGCCTTTGATAAGATGAAGAAGAATAGGTAAATGCATAGCAAATTTAGTTACAACTTTGTATGCGTAGATATAGTTGCCAAAAACATAGCACAGCATTCCAATTTGGCGACAGCAAGCAACAGTCATGAGCCGGAGTAAAAACCCGCATGAAAACAGGTTGGAAAGTTTGAAAATGTTATGTACAGTTCATAGATGAGATCCACCTGAGAAGCGTTGATTGGCAAGGCTCAGAACGCCACATAACCGACCGGTTGCAGCAATGACACATCCTGTCTCTCTACAGCGCTCCACAGTCTTTCGGTTCCCACGAAACCATATTTTAATACTGTGCGCCACTTAGTTTGGCCCCACCGGGAAGTTAATAAGCATCCCGGGATAAGCGGATGGATATTAATACTACGGATAAATATTTCATCTCACCGTGTGCGCGCGGAACCTGCCACTAACCGAACGGCGGGAACGAACGGCGAAGGAATGCCGGGACTGGAATTCGCCCCCGTTACGCCAGCACGGAGGAATGGAAGAAAGACGAACAGCAAACAGAAACAGGAAAATGTGTTTGATAAAGTGGGGCGCCAGCCAGCGTACGCGAGTGTATTTGATGCAGCAGCAGCAGCAACAACTATTCGTTGCTATTTTGTGTCGAATTAATAAAACGAAGAGCGCATTTCAGCAGTAACTGCAATACGAGAGGTTGCTTGGGTTTAATTAATTGAAATTTACAACAAAATGACGTCCCCGGAATGACGGCCAAATAACTGAGAATATAACGCTGTTGAGCAAACAAAATGTATGAAATTATATGTATTGCTTTGTAGTAAATAAACAAGGAAACCCAATTATTAAACATTGTAGCAAAGTGCAATGAAAAAAACAACAGAAAGAAAAATATAATGAGAGTTGAAAAAAGAACAAATATAGTCGAGCAACAGAACACAAGTGTACGACAAACATGAAAACCATAAAAAACAATACATATAAACTGTAACAAAATCAATCATTAAGTAAATATCTAATAAGAACAATCAAAATAATAAAAAAATGTACGTAAAGCAATTGAACTGCATAAACCAAGATAAAAAAAAAACAAAGGAATATTCAGTTTATTATTTGGACACTGCGAAAAGCTAGAAATAGTATTTTCGTGTTTCGTTGGCTGTTCAAAGTTCGTTTGATTCATCCGATTTTTGTTACCTTTTCTTATTAACCGTCTCTCATCTTCTTTAAATATTTTATTTTACTTTGTTTTGTTGATTTTTTCCTTATTTTTTATCTTCTTTATGGTTTTTATTTTATTATATTCCTCTCAATATTTATGTTTTATTTACTATGATTCTTTCTCGTTTCTTTGAATATTTTTATTAGATTTTATATTTTTCTGTGTTCGATTTCGCTTCTGTGACATGTTTTTCTTGGATGGATTTTGGATTTTTTTTTCAGTTTTTATGTATCTGTTTTGCTGGGATAATCTGTTCTACACCAACTTACCATTAGGTTTAAGGATTTTTTCGACTATAAACTGCATATTTGATACAGACCCAACCGGGCAAGGCTAAGTTAACCAGCAAGTAATAAATTAGTGCCATCGGGACAACACCAAGCACGAGCCTGACATTACAACAGCAACAATGTTCGACTAACATATTCACATTGAACTAATCGTACCTTTTCAATAGCAATAACACACCCAATTTACCCGTGCCCCTCTTCCAACGGCTCAAAAACCAAACTCCCACCCGAATTGTGTAATGGCCATTATAAATGGACGCACGCCACAAATTGACGGGTGCAGTCCGACGGGGGCACCGCTTTGTCCTCTTGCGTTCGGTGCAATTGATTATTCTCGTAAATCAAACAAACATTACACACACACACATTCGGTTGCGAAACCAATTCACAGCGCGCGATAATTTCATGTATAATTCACTAAGCGCTCTTCATTTATCGTTCGCTTAGCAGCTACAAAGCCGTACCTGACGTGTCACACATTCCGACGGCACCATCAATTCGGATTCGAATGTGTTGCTACTTACAAAACACCAAATGCTAAATCACCAAGCCGGGGTGCCTTGTGCCCGTTTTCCGAACCCCGAAAACCGCAAAGACCGACGCCGGTATTGATTGTAAGAATAAAATATTGGCGCCACTGAAATGCGCGAATAGGTAGAGCTATTAAATGGCTCTGACACGACCGCGACGACCATCAATTACAATTAGCTCGCTGCAACAGGGTGTGGTGGGAGGCAAAGAACCACCCCTCGAGTGTAAGAAAGTGGTAGCTTTCCACCAAACCAGCGGGCTGCCAGCACGTTGAAAAGCTGTTGAGATAAGCGGGACGCTAATGCGCAACGTCGTCGCGTTGTTCTGGTCGTTTGTTTTTCGGATTCGGTAGCGAGGATTCGAATTAAACTTTTATCAGCAGAAACAGAGACCGTCTCCACTTGGGCGAAAGGGTGTGCTGTGTCGATCGTGTCGCTGGAGTAAGGTGAATTAATTAGGAAAAGGTTTGATTTATTTTGCATCGTTAAGCGAAGCCATGGCTGAACGGAAAATTAAACCTGCTGGAAAATGGTGCCATGTTTTGTACCGAGGCAAGGCAGACCGTTGTGGTTTTACCCATTTTCTTTTACCTTCCCTGCAGATATGACGATTTGACGAGTGACCTCAATAAAAATGTTGCAGTTGGCGTTTCGTATGATCTTGATGCTTTCTTTGAATTCGTAACGACAAACACAGCAGAGCTCGCAATCAGCGTACCAATGCGATCTATCTAAATTATCATCTGAGTGAGTTTTTTTTTTTGCTATTCATTTTCACCAACCGCTCCATTTGTATAATACTACCCATTGAGGCGAAGGGAAACCCCGCAAGCTTTTCCTTCGGTTTGCTAACTCTTTCTTCGAGCGAATGTGTTTCACCGTTTGCCGCACCTGAGTTCTCTGAGATGGTGGAAGCTTTACGGCTAGCGGAAAAAGAAGTTTCGCAAACTACTTATTTTGATAACGATCACCATATCGGGCACTCGTCTCAGCAAACGGGTCTTGCAGTGTGGGGAGGTAGTGGCAGAATGGGATAAACACACACACCGGGCAAAGGGCGCTTCAAAAAGCCGACACAAAACTGCCCTCGAAAACTTTCGTCCAACTTGCCACTTCTTGCCCGTGTGGGAAAATCACGTGGAAGTGTGTATGAGTGAGCTTTGCTCCCGCCCGGTACTGTATTTCTATCCACCCAAGTGCAGGAAAGTGTGCGGTTTCCTTCAAGCCCACGAACAAACAAACACGCAGAGCAACAAAAAAAAACAGGCCCCGGGAAGCAAAACCGTTAGCCGCACATCCGAAGTCACCGGAAAACTTAGCCCGGATGATACCAACACACCGCAGGCAGCCCGGAGGGATGGGAGAGAGTGCAGCATATGGTAAAAGTTGTTGTTTCTTAGTGCTCGCTCTGCCAGTCAACTAGCAACACGGAAAGCATCCGTCCGTCCCGGACGACGGTGGTCTGCAAACTCATTTTAAACACTCCTCGAAAACTATAAACAGATCGGCTGCGACATGGAAATGTTTCCTGCTGCTACACTGCCGCCGCCGGGGCTTCTTCTGTCGATCCGATCCTCTACGGCAGCTCCCCAGCCAACGCAACGGCAAAGACGACCTCAGGGCTAGGGGTAATGGAGGTACATAAAAACTTTTCCCCATTTGTAGAATCCCCTAGCATACGCCCGCCATCGAGCGCTTCGAGTATGAGGTGCCAGTTTTCCCGGGACGAGAACGTCCTGATGGTACAGATACAGCGGAGCAGCGAATGGTTACTCAAAGCAACTGAAGACATCATACGGTGGAAGGGAATGTTCCCGTTTGCATATGATAAGATTGATTGAAATGAAGTGACGGTTGTTTTCGGCCATTCATACAGAACCTTCAGTGGACAGTGGTCAATGGCCCCGATGCACCGTTGCAGTATGCGGGGAACTCCGGGAACGTAGCACTGGATAGACCTTCATTAGTTTGATGCCTCTGGCGAGCACCGAAAACTTGAACATCTTTTTAGGAGGGTAAAGTTTGTCTGGCAGAGTTTCTGGCGGTTTTTATCTAACAAAAAAAAAACAAAAATATAAAAAACTGTTTGAAAAACTTAATGATTCCCTCGATGAGCCACAGCACATTCCTCCCTTTGGCAGGGTGTATACTGATCATGATAGGCTGTCAAATTGCAGATAAAAACCTACTCAAACCCCGCTCAGGGCGAAGCATAAAGTTGAGCCACATAAAGCATTCAGGTCACACAACTGGACGGTCGTAATAGAGCCTGAACAGGATGGGCTACCTACTTTTATTGCCGTAGGTCATGAACACTCTCTCAAGTCTCTACCACAACACGCACACACACATCGTTTGCCAATACTGGTGGTGTGCTGGATCCATAATTTTGCCTTCGCAATCCGTTCTTCGCTCAATCATAACGTACTCACCCCGTTGAGGTTATCCGTACTTTGCGAAGGGATTGTTTGCCTAATCCTAATTCCAGTCGGAAAATCTGTACAGCAGTGTAAGTAATCCGTGCCGAGAAGCCCTCAAAAATGTATGTTAATAGATGCAAAGTAAACAGAAACTCGGCAATAAAACGGAATGGCAGCATACAGTGGTTTCAGGATACCAGTTAGTGGCAACCTACCATCAATCGAATATTGAGGGTTTGAGGGTTACTAAGGTTCAAACACACAAAGAAAATAAACTGAACCGGCAAGTCATAATTACAACTGCACTGCACACACGGTCCCGTCGTGGCCACTCACTCCATCCGTCACTGGTCGCAAACATCAAACCTTCCTTCTTTGTTATTCTATTTCTACAAAGCATTAGTCCGACCGGCCCTTGGCGGAACCCGTTGAACGTGGTACAAATTTGATTTAATATTCATAAAAGGATGAATTTCAGCCATCGCTTCCATGCGGATCGTGTCTCGGGTTGGCAGCAGTCGGCGACCGGATGGGTCGTCCGCCGGCGTCACACACTGCAGCAGTTTGTAATGCGGTAAGCCCGACTACTAGGAGTCAACAACCCAGCCCAGAGGTCGCTCCCGACTTCCGAGGTCGGGTCGCAATTATTTGCACTTCGCTCATATCCAAAACTCCCCGGGGAGCCCAATGACCAGTAGGAAATTCAGTCCAATTCGTTCACGGTACCAGTGGTAAGGACTGTTTTCCATTTCCGTTCCAAATTCGAACGTTCCCTGGACGAATGAGTCATTCGTTTTCGTATTAGCAACATGCAACGCTCTATAACTGCATTATGACAGATGTAGTATAGGTTGAAGGTTTCTCCTAACTTTAAATGGAGTCTATGGGTTTCATTTGTTGGCCGATTTTTGCTCCTTTTATGATTGTCCCTAATCACAAGGCGTTTGCTCCATCATTTGGCTCAATTGCTTTAGCAGTATGATATCGAACAGTATGTATTTAAGGTTGTACTAGGTCAATGACAATTGGTGTAACTGTTTTACACGAAAGGACAATTATTTCGACTTAAAGCTACCCAATTTCACCTGCGTGTTTGAAATCGATTCCGATTCCAAAATGTTGGTCCCGAAAGTAATTCAGATTGTGGAAGCGATTACCATTCTCATTACGAACCCAATTCCGATACAAATTCCGCAAACCGACTCCATTTCCTATTGCGAAACCGAATATACCGAAGTAATCCGAATATACAATTCTGCAATCAACTCTGAATTATATTCTGGAAACGGCTCTAATTCCTATGTCAGAACCGACTCTGATTCCCATTCTGGAACAAATTCGGAGTTATATTTTGAAGCTGATTTGGATGGCAATGACAGAACTGGAGCTAGTTTAGATTCTGGACTTTCTGGATTCTGATTGAGATACCCGAACCGAATTCAATTCCGATTTCTAAACCAATTCTTATAATTATTTTAGAAGCGTTGCTGAGTCAAATTCTCGATTTAATTCCGATTTCATAACGGATTCTGATTTATATTCCCCGATCGAATTCCATTCCACATAGCGAACACATTATGATTCCTCTTTTGGAACCGATACTGATTCAAATTCCGAAGCTGGGTTTGGTTCCAATGGCGGCATCTGATTTAGATTCCTGTTCAGGAACCAATTCTAATTCCTGTTCTGGAGCCGATTCTGATTCTAATTGCGAAATTGATTCTGATATCTATTCCGGAAACTTATGTTAGGTCCTACTCTTCAAAATCGTATCCAAAAATATTTGGAGCTACCCAAACAATGATGACACCCGACCCAACAAACCCAAAGCACATAGCACATTCCATTGCAAGCAATTCTAACGCCTAAAGTTGTTACCCACATAATTTTTCTTATCATTTATTCTTTCATTGGCAAATCTTCAGCCTAATAAAGCGGCTGCTAAATTGCAACGAATTTCGCGCCCCGCTAGGCAAGCAAGTTGCCCATTAAATGACTGTCGGTTCAGATTTCGGTAATTGGATGCCATCCTTTGCAGCCATCCTTCTCTCCTATCCTTCCTGTCATTTATTCCTCTCTCTCTCTCTTTCTCCTCTGTTTCTATGGGCTCCACTTTCAATGATTCGAAACATATTTCCGCACCATGCAAGACGATAGCGTGGGTTTTGTTTTTTTTTTTTTTTAAATTTGATTAATCAACAAACGAGCGACACGGACACGATTCCGAAACGGTTTACCGTCACGAACCGTCCCACCGTTCGCCGTCGTCATCGTCCGTTACGGCGTGTATTAATCAAAACAAATGACCGAATATTAGGCATTATTTCACCGACTGCTCTACCACTGGCTTCACGCGCCCTAACCAGAGCCTTTTCCTTGAGCCGTGGTAACCGAAACCCATCATCATTTTGGGTTGGAGGGCTCCACGCTTTCCTTTCGCTTCTGCGGGAAGCGTTCAGTGAACGGGCCGAGGCGTCGAAAAGACAGATTGTAGCTCGTTGACACAAATCGCAGCAACAAGATTTTCGGGCACGCAGGGCTACCAAAACTCGGAAGAATATTCAATCGTAGAGTCTCGAACGAGCAACATGCCAGTGGAACATACCACAGCGTGTGACGGTGTTGTGGTGCTGTGGTTGTCGGTTTGGGGTTTTGGGGGGAAGCCGTAATGAAGTGTCTTCGGCTCAACGAGTGCCAATCGAGATCGAACCGAGCCTCTATCGGGTTGACGGAGTTGATAAATTAGCTCAAATCTGCTCCATAAATGGATGATCGATCGATGCCACCCATTAGCATCAGTGTGTACGTGAGCGTTGCTGCTGGCACTCGTGCCCCGATCGATATTTTTAATGTACATGTCTGCTAGCCGGGCTTTAATGTGAGGTTAATAATTTGAAATTGAACTTCGCACAGCTGCTCGCATATTCCACAGAAAATTTTATTGATTTGAGCATTCCGGAGGCTACAATGTGAAGCACTTTTATCCACATTTGCTGTTATGCTCAACCGATAAGTGTATAACACGATAATAACATGCCAACGATAAACACTTCTCCCTTTCTCGAGACGATGCGAGGGCATTTCTTAGTGAGCTGCAGAATAGACAGTCAACATTAGACACTTAATCAACGCTGGTCAGCTTCGGCGTGTTGTTGATTCTTAGGATATGCTGCTTTAATTCGATGTCAAGAGTCACTTCTCATCATCGTCATCATCATCATCATCATCATCTAGAGCGTCGACATGAGACTCATCACCGTCATTGCCAGTCATTATAACGCCACTAATGCAACATTCATTACGGTGTGATGCATGATGATTTATCAGCCCGCTCGTTCCACCTCCGGGCACGAGTGGAGAAAGGCAAAGAAATGTAAACCCAATTACAGTGCTGGATGCTTCCAGCCGTGATACCCTTTTCTTGCAACCTCGTGAGAGCTTACAGCCCCTGATAGAGACAAAACAAACGGCGCATTTCGTAGCCTTGGTCTGTTAATGAGGCAAAATGCAAGGAAAACGTGCCAGGTCTCTCATCCGCTCCCTGCGCGGTACGCCATGGCAGTCTTCTAAGCAGCATATAAAGCCGTGATTACCGGGCAAATCCTATTACAAGCTAGGCCCTTCCTCTCTTCGTGCTCTGCCCACTCTCTATTGTGTTTAGTATTATTAATGTTCTTCCTCTGCGGGTGGAGCGCGCACGATGCAAGCAAGCGGGTCGGTTTTACTAAAGGCGCCCTTTAGCAAGCGGGAGGCTTGTGCTGTGTGTGTAAGTTTGAATAGCTGGGAATGTAGGAGGGGGACTCTCACTGCCTAGCAACAAATACACACCCACATACACACACACGCATCGAGATGCCCCCCATGTAAGCTCGGAAAGGAATAGTACAAATTGATATTACAGCCGCATTAACTTTTCCGGAAGGAAAATGAAGACAAAGCCGTGCTGGCCGATTTGGATGACTTTTGAACCAACCGCCAAAGACAATGGAAGGGATTGTTCTTGGTACAAAAAAGCCAGACACACACACTCATAAGTGCAATTCAAACACAGGGAACAAAGCGTGATTTGTCCAGCAGCGTGCAACAATTAATACAAAAACCAAAGCACACCAAACAAAGTAAAAACTATTGAACAAAAAGAATGAATACGTCATGGTTATATATTTCATAATTCATAGAATTCCACCCACGACAGTTCTCGAACAGAGAGACACAACACAGAGACAGAACACAGTGAACCAAAGCGAAGGCGGGAAGTGCCGTGTGCCCGGTGGTGGTTTCGAAGCCATTGTACCATTGTGGGGCTAGCATAATTCTAAAATACCATCCAATCAATATTTCACCACCGAACGGATCACTTTGCGTTGTGGAGCGTTGTGGCCACTCGAAACACCGCATCACCGCGCGTGCATTGATGGTAAGCCGGCGCGCTATTTACATTACGTGCTGGAGCTTCCCATTCATATTTTCACTCGCGCAAACACAGCGAGTGCGCGAGGATGAGAGCGATTTTCTCGATATTTACACGCATCTATTATACAACTTGTGAGCAGTGCTGCAAAATGTCATGAGTATCACGAGATTTTCACCAACGAAAACAATGAACATATCCGTGGTAGCTTGAAGCTCATTGTTGATAGTCAATAAAAGTGCATCATGACATGCTGAACACGACATGTTAATTCTTGAGTCCAACGTGATACTCTGACTGACAAGCTTAGCTTAATGCCCGCATAAGCATAATCATGACTATTGCTGGCTGTGTACAGTGCTACCAAATATCACTGTTTCAGTCACCAACGCTCATGACTGAAACGAACCTCAAATCAGCTCACGTACACAAGTGCGATGATCAGACGCAAGATGAACATAGTCGTTGTGACGTGTGACCAGATTGGTGACATTGCAGCAACCACCTCTTGGTCGGTCACTTTGACGTGACTTTGTTTGTCTGTGATCAATTTCGAAATGTCACTGGTGCTATCACCAGCACTCGTGATTGAAATGAAATTCATTTCGGTTCACGTACACATGTGCGATGATCAGAGGTAAGACGCACATGGTCGTTGTGGCGTCTGATCTGATTGGTGATATTTTGGTAACCAACTCCTGGTCAATCAGTTTGTCGTGATTTTGTGGTATTTTATTATCGCGATAGACTTAGAACATACGTGGCGCGGGCGAGTGGTGTTTTATTAACCATGTGCATATGATTAGAATCAGTAATCGGTTCTGCTAACTGGTTAGATGATCCGGCATCCTACATATATTGCCAGACTCAGTTTGCTGATCCAAACGTTTATGTATGAACTCTCGTAAGCAGTGCACATGCAAGGATTACCGCTTCATAATGTATTTATTAATTACTCTAGAAAAACACTTTAGACCCACAAACAGCCGGCACCGGAATTTGAGGCAATTTGGAAGAAGGGAAGGAAGAGACAGTACGACTTTTAGCGGACATTGCCTAAGTTTCTTGTCCAGATGACCAATTTTACGCTGTTCGATGGTAAGGGGAATCCTATGTTAATGGTGATCTCCGGAGGCGGATACACGGGCTGTTGTTGGTGGCAGTGGATAGACGCTAAGTGTCAGCATGCCGTGCCCGTTAGAAAATCCGTACCCGTGCGCGGTGTCAATTGCGTCAAAGGTGGATTATGAAAGGTGCTGGAATTTGGTGGCTTTGTCTAGAATAAGTGCTTTCGGATATGAAAATAATAAAACCAGGATATAAAACAAAAACTATCTACCTTTTCATCCATCTACAAAACATCTTTTTATATTTGCACTATGGAGAAACTAACAAATTACACGCCTCGTATGCTAAGAATATCACCGATTCGATTAAAATTATTACACTAACAACACAGTGAATGAGGAGGTGCCGCTGAAGTGAGTTCACATCCGAGGAGCTCTGCTTGATCGTTTTCCAGCCGAAGTCGAACGCCGACGCAAGTACTGGAAAACTGCCTACTTTATCTTTTTGAGTCGACCGGATTCTTAGGCCGGTTCCTTGGCCAGACACTTTACTTCGTTTTGCCAAAATTCTCGATCGGGCCGACCATGTAAAAGGCAATCTCTGTCAGTTGGTCGAGTTTGCCGTTCATGAGCATGGTGTAAACCTTGATAATGTTCTCTTTGTTCACCAGCTTGCTGGCATAGCCCGTGAACAATTCTGTGACCTGAAACGCCTGCAATTCGAAACGCTGGAAACGGCGCATCATGCGCACAGCACATCATATTATGCGCGCATTACAACACAGCGCTTAAAGTACGCGACTGTGCGGAAAGTTTTACGTGGTCGTGGAAAAAATGGAGACCAAACCCCAAGTGCTCAAAGAGCGGACAGGGCTCAAAAACTCAAAGCGCATAGCACGTTAAGAGCACAAAAAGCGCACCGTTCTCGTAGACCAAACTGAGCGAAAAGTGCTAGCACAATGCAATATGTGCAACACTACGAACACAATGCTCATTCATTGCCAGGATGGGAATTATTTCCTGGAGCGTCCTGTAGTTCTACAGGATCCGCTGCACGCCACGGTAAATGTTATAATGCTCAGTGTCGGTAATGTTTTGGGTCCATTATACGCGATATCGAATCCAGTGGATTCACAGCCAAGTAGATGCTTATTTCGATGATAGCATGCAACAGCATGGTGACATCAAAGCGAGCAAATGTGGTAGTCAAAACTGGATCGGTCAGAGAATCAGCCGGCACGTCAAATGGCCTGCACCGTCGTAATCGTGGCAATGCACTCCTGTATACATCCAGCGTTGGTTAGTATCACTTCCCTTCTTCCAAATTGCCTCAAATTCCGGTGCCGGCTGTTTGTGGGTCTAAAGTGTTTTTCTAGAGTAATTAATAAATACATTATGAAGCGGTAATCCTTGCATGTGCACTGCTTACGAGAGTTCATACATAAACGTTTGGATCAGCAAACTGAGTCTGGCAATATATGTAGGATGCCGGATCATCTAACCAGTTAGCAGAACCGATTACTGATTCTAATCATATGCACATGGTTAATAAAACACCACTCGCCCGCGCCACGTATGTTCTAAGTCTATCGCGATAATAAAATACCACAAAATCACGACAAACTGATTGACCAGGAGTTGGTTACCAAAATATCACCAATCAGATCAGACGCCACAACGACCATGTGCGTCTTACCTCTGATCATCGCACATGTGTACGTGAACCGAAATGAATTTCATTTCAATCACGAGTGCTGGTGATAGCACCAGTGACATTTCGAAATTGATCACAGACAAACAAAGTCACGTCAAAGTGACCGACCAAGAGGTGGTTGCTGCAATGTCACCAATCTGGTCACACGTCACAACGACTATGTTCATCTTGCGTCTGATCATCGCACTTGTGTACGTGAGCTGATTTGAGGTTCGTTTCAGTCATGAGCGTTGGTGACTGAAACAGTGATAATTTACAGTGCTGCTCCTGGTCCAGAAAATTTCATAAGAAAGTGATTGACTAAAAGTTTATTCTCAAATTGTCACCAATCATATCACTCGTTACAACCCCTTGAGAATTTCACCTGTGATAATGGCATTTGAGTACGTGACGCTGACAAGGTTTTTGTTTCACTCAGTTTTTTTGTGATATTGATGGTGACATTTTGCAGCACTGCTTGTGAGTGCGGTTCGGGAAGTTGAATTTCTAAACTGGAACGTACCATACCGATGCCATATACGCCTGCGTGTATGCAATTCGCTTTGCATGCGATCGGTTTTAGGCTAGCAAAGCTCATTTTTAGAACTAATAAACGGATTTAAAACGATGTTTTAACGGCATAGTTTCCCTAAAATTAAGCATCTAAAGCTCGTAATGAGTCCTGCAATAAGTGTGGAAAACGTTTCACACTATTCACAACTTGCTCTAGAGATCGTAAACACGTATCAATTTCGTAGCCCGGAAGGAGTCTTAAGCTGCTATTTCCAGACAGCACAAATGTGACACAGAAAATTGGGCCATTCGCTTGCCACTTTTCCACCTCTGCGGAAGTAAGTTGCTGATGGAAAAATACAACCCCCTGCGAAACGAACAGAAAAGAAGGGGCACCATATAGGCTTCCCCGGGGGAACAGCTCCCTTCCAACAGTACATCCCGGCAGTACATCATACAATCAAACGTGCGAAACGCGATTGCACAACACCAAGGGCAGGGGATCCTCCCGGTTTTGGCAATGTGTCAAAGTAATAATTATTTCAGGTCACAGCAACACCAACACCACCAAGGAACGGAAAAAACAGAAGCTCCCCCCTCCTTCTATCAGGATCGATATGTGTTGCGATGAAATCCGGTAAAATAAAACCCAACCGGTTGGGGCGGAAAGTGTTTCTCGGAGCGGCAAAAGGCGGCATCACATGTGTGACCCCATCACACCACGCCCTAACCGTAACCATTACTGCCGGAAACCTTTCGAAACGCGCCCCGAAGCGAATCGGTAGCCCAATTTCTATAATGGGACCATCAAGCCACAACTTGTTCCACCGGACGGGGAGGGTAATGCTGGACTGGATTAAGCGCGCAAATCGAACAACGAATAAAATCAGGAATGGGGGGTAGGGTGTAAATCAGGAGCCTTTACCGAACATAAAGGGCCATGGAATTGGGGAGGAAGGGCGTAGAACGTGAAAATGGTGTAACTGCAGTACATTAAACGCATCCCTTCACCTACATATAGCCCGTGAAGGTGCGTAACGTGTATGTCAGTAGTGGTGGGAGCTCGGAATCGGACCTACCCGATTCCGATTCCGTGTTCGGAATCAATTCCGGACACGATTCCAATGCAGGAGCCAATTCCGATTCTGGAATCGATTTCGGAGTCGATTCCGGGATCGGAATCGACCTGGGAAACGCAATTTGCTAAGGTAACGAAATCAGGATTGACTTCAGACTTCAGACTTCGGAATCATGAATTAGCTCCGGAATGAGAATTAGTTCTTGAATTCAAAATAAAAAAGCGATATCAGTCCGGGAATCTCCATGAGAATGCCTCGTTTAGAAGTATATACTTAGCATGATTGGACCCAAATGTCTATTCCTATGGAGATGCCAAAACCAACTCCGTTTAGAAAGCAAATCTGATTTTGCAGCCAATTCCGATGCCGAAACTGATTTCGAATCCGGTGCCAATTCCGGAACCGATTTCGATTCCGAAGTCGATTCCGGAATCGATTATTTAAACTGATTCCGGACCTACTATCTGGAATCGATTCCAGAAAACATTTCGGAGCCAGGCGGAATCGATTCTTCATTTTATTATCTTCATTTTTCTCATCACTAATTCACACATTCACAAGTGAGCCATCCCAACTGCCCTTTCCCTCCAATGCGTGTATAAAAATCGCGCCAAGCGACCACCAACCGCAACTTGTGAAAATCGACTTCGTTAAGCCACGAACCCATTAGCAGCAGCAGCAGGAAATGCTGGGCTCGTCCGGACGCCTTTTCGCCGTATTATGGCCTCGCATGCTTTTGCTAAATGTTTCCAACGCTACCAACAGCTCAACCGGGGCCGAACATACTTTCCCCGTTGCTGTCCCGGTTCTGCAGGTTCCCTGCCGTGGCATGTATGAAAGACAACAAACGGCAAGCCCTCAGTGCTAAAGAGTTCTCAGTTCGGGTAAAGTCTTACAACTGCTGGAGGTTGTCAGCAAACCACCGTGCAGCAGGGAAGTAGAGCTGTTGTCCGGGGGTTTGGTAACCGTAGGTCAATCTCTTGCTCCTTTCGTCGGGTGTGCCTGAGGCGGTGGTGTACGTGTAGGTTTCTTTTCCCTGCTACTGTAATTCCCCTTTTCATCGGCGTCGGGGCGGGAAAGCTGCAAATCTTTGCTGCGTATCTCTCTCTCTTTCTCTCTCTGCGCTCTGCGCACGTTACCTTCTTTTATTAATTAGTCGAAGCCACCCAATCACACAACCCCCTTCTAGTAAAAAAAGTCCCCCCGCTTCCCAATGAAAATGGAACATCAAGACCAGGGCGGAAAAACGCAACGGCACACAAATGACCTTTGCAAATGCTAAGAACACACTCTTCTGCGCTTTGTTGAGGCAGCGCCGTTTTGTGCAACGCCCTGAACCCGTGACACTTTAATTAGATTTATTTACTGCCCTGCACTCCCCCCCCCTCCAGCCTTTTCCAGTGTTTTTGTATGGGTGTCTGCGTGGTGCAAGGGTGCACCCACGAGCGACACGCGCGCGCGTGCTGCGAACACACCCCAAACCCTTTAACAATCCATCAATCAAGCAATTTTCCGACCGCCTGCCCACCCGGTTAAAGGCATCGATCGTGGCATTGGGCAAATCTTTTCACCCAACCCGTGTTTGTGGGGAAAACAAGGAAAACATGGGGGGAAACCCCCGTTTGAAAATCAGGAGCGTGTGACTCCTCGAGCGCAGCCCGGCGAAGGTAATGAAAGGCGCATTGATTTATGTTCAATTAATTTCCATCATTTCCCCCCAACAGCTCGGCCTGTGCCACCGGTGCTGGAAGGGGGTAGGAGGGGAAGGAAGGAGGGTGGTTGGGGGGTTTCTTTCATGAGCATTTTCAACCGCGATGAGTTGATTAAGGCCAAGAAAAACTTCACTCCTTGTTTCCAAACCGTAACTGCAGGTAACTTCAAGCACCAGGACGGTGGCAGAAAAACCCGTTCCAGTTGCGCCAGCGAAAAGTGTGGGTGTTGGAGGGGTGAAATGGAGACTCGGCTGCACGGTAGTGTATTAGCCAGCCGGGCGGAAATGCCGTTACACGGCCGTGTTTACACTAATACACCAAAATAGCTCACACATACACACACACAAACACCCAGGAGTGCCGTTACGCAAGGGGAAATGGGGGAAAAGTGGTGTGCGGATGGAAAATTGCCTTTTGTTTTGTTGATATCCGCAATACGCGCGCGTCTCACTCGCTTGTAAATATGACTGGCGCTCTCTTTCTCTCTCTCTCTCTCTCTCTCTCTCTCTCTCTCTCTCTCTCTCACTCATTCACTCCTTCTCCTTCTCACTCACTCCGTCTGTTTGGCTCTTGCTCACGTGCTCTCGTCTGCTGGTGAATTTGATTAGCGTGCACGAGAGAGTGAGAGAGATAGAGAGAGAGCGACCACATTGATAACACGAACAATCAAGAGAGTGTAAATGAGAGATAGAGAGTGAAAGGACAGGGAATAGAAATTGCAAATTGCACAGCACATCCCTGTGCACAAGCACGAACGACCGTTTTCGAGGAACTTTGGCATCACACACACACACACTCACACAAAAACACTCACAAAAATCACAGCGCAGTTCCGTGAATGGAAATACCCGTTCACTCACCTGAGTACCGCCGTCACGACACACCTCACAGCTTGCACGAAATACTGCCACACACACACACACTCACTCACACTCCACACGCACGCACAAACACTGTTTGTTTTATTATCATGCGCACAAATGGCCCGTTTTCCGGGGACGGCACAACATCCGCAGCAAAAAAAGCCGTTGATAAGCGGCCGAACACAAGGGGCCGTGTTTCGGGTACAGGGCTTACAACAAACCAACCACTGTACCCTTTTGCACAAACATTCACCGGACGGTGTTGGTTTTCACGACCCGCTGCAGGACGTTTTGGTTGCTGCGTACACTCCAACACGCGCTGGGACACTTTTCGCACCGCTGGGCAACACTTTTCACCGGAAAATTGGCCACAATCCGGACACGGTACGGCGTAGGCGACCGAGCGCTGCAACAAACGTCACACACAAACGACAGCAAACTGACAGCTCTCCGCTTCCGGCCCTGCTCGTGCGCGTGTACGGCGTAGGCGAGAGCGAGAGCAACCGACGAAAACCCGAGCAGCAGGATTCTCTCCAGCTGCCAGCCCGATCGCACGGCCCTGTCTGGCTGTGTGCGTGTGTGTGTGTGTGGCGAAAGAGACAGTGTTGCGAGCTGTTGCAGATGAGCAAGCGAGAGCGAACGCGCGTAACACTCCGGCAACAGAAGCACTCTCAACGCGGCCAAACTGTCAAACACGGCTGGACAACGGCAATGGACTCGCACAATCGCTGTTGTTGTTTACAGTTTACACTCTGCCCCTGGGCAAGTCCTTTCACACACCACGCACGCACACTCATTTAGCAAACAGCAGCAGCAGCAGTTTCGATTTCGTACGAGCTTTGCCTCAAGAACATCCTTCACTGGTAGCTTTCAATTATTTTTTTTTTTTGGCGGAAAACACCTGAAATCACACACCGACGGGGTTGGAAATTGGCTGCACACCGCTCGTGGAAAACCTGAAACGCGCACTGGACGTCCGTTACGTCAACCGTGACGCGAGGAAAATCTACGCTATTTCCCCGACCAGCAGCGGGCAGTTTGGTGAGACAGAAATTGGCTCACCCACAACCATGGGATGGACAGGGAAGGAGAGAAAGCAAGAGAGTGAGATTTTTTGCACACTACCGGGAGAGATTGTGCACATTGCGAGTGTGTGTGAGAGAGAGAGAGAGAGAGCGCATTTTTTTCAGGACACGAGGTCGCGTTGTGTAGCTTGTATTGGTGTGCGTGGTGTGCGATTTGTTGCGCAAAAAATCGCCAAAACATCCCACAGTCTGGCATTTAGGGACAGGGCTAGTACAGAAAGGTAGAAACTGAACGAGACCATCTTACCCCTCACACATACACACACTCACGAGGACCCGTTTTTTGGGGGGCGCTGTTAGCTACCGAATTACCTGACGAGACCGTCCATCGGACCTACCAAACTGTACTGCGGCAAAGCGAGATAGCGGATTTAATTACCGCACCAGTGCGGGTGAAAGAGAGATAGCACTCCAACACATACACACACACACGCGTACGGTTGCTATGGTTGGAAAAACGCACGACGTGGTGCTGCAGGTTTTGCGTCTCAAGAAGCCGGACGGGTGGAGGTGCTTGTGCGCCTCCGCCGACTGCACAGCACTACCCGATGGATGGATTTCCAACTACGGCTGTGGTGTGAAAAGAAAACTGCAAAGAGTGTCTAATGGGGTTGTACCGCTTGTTCCACGCTTCCCCTTTTTGTCGACGTCCTCATGCACCGTACAGGGCAGCAATCGGGAAACCGGCGGTAAGGAGGATCAGGAGCGCGCGTTCGTGCTAAAGTCTGCACGAGTCCGCACTCCGGCGAGTGGGACGCTAGCGAGACAGGGGAGGGGCAGTGTGGAGCGGAGTCTCGACAGCGAGCCTTTTCATATGTCCTTACTCACACCTCGCTCACCCAAACAATGGGATGAGAAGCGTATTTGCAGGAGTGGATGGGAAGGGCGGGGTTGGATGGTTAGGGTGAGTGAGGGTGAGGGCGAAAGGGTTGCTCTGGTTTCAGCTTACCGTAGTGAGCGTAACTGTAATGCGTTCGGTAAAACTAAAGAAAAAAAATATATTTTTCCCGGTTCATTTTTTTGTTGTAAGTAGGACAGGAATGTGTTAATGGGAATTGAAACAGACATTCATTGTTGTTTTTAAGAAGTTTTGGAAAGACTTCTTCAGTTAAAACCATTGTATTCTTTAGTCAATTAATTTAAAAATATATTTAAAAACTTCTGATAGGTGTCAAAAATGAACTTATTTGAACTATTGGATAATTGACTGCTTCTGTCCCGGTTGAAAAATGATACCTGAATGACATTTTTGGTTTAATTTTTAAAAGTATTTCATCATGGTTACTCAAAGTGGAATTCTCCAAAATTATCTACGCATCAAAGCTAATCTTAATAAAAATAAAATAAATAATCTTAATTTAAACCACTATTGAAAAAAGTTCTAATTACTAATCAATTTTCCTCAGTATAAATCCTTACTATACTGTCAGTTGAGTTCCAAAGTTCCAATTACTCATCCTTATACTTCAATATAAATCCTTCGTATACTGTCAGTTGACACCAACAATGACACATGCCAATGATAACAGTGACATGCCATAATAATTTATCGGGTTTTTTTACTTTAGTTGTATCGTTACTAAATGTCAGCTACGAGGCAAAGGCTACCCAAAAACAATAAGACAGTGATACAATTTTCACAAAAAAAAAGTTGATTTCAAATTTTTCAGCGCCACTGTTTATCAAAAGCACACACTCTTGCTTCCATTTCCGTTGTGCACTGTCTCCGACGCCGTTTTTTGTTTCTTCTCTACCTTCTTGTGTGTTTTGTGCCTCATCATGTGGTTTGACACAGACAGCACGTCTGGTTGTTAGCCGTGTCTCATCACGCAACGAGTAGGGCAGCCATGGATAGGGAACCGCAAACAACATCGAAACCGTGCGTGGAACTCATGCTTTGTTTCTCTTTATGTTTTGCCCAGTGGATATTCCCTTCCCAAAACACATGGACGCATAAACATCCGAACACGGGCAGGAGTATTGATCACAGGTAAAAGCTGTCCCATCACCAGCTGATTATTGCGTTTCACTTTAATGCGTTATTTTTACCTTACTTTTGCTTAATTCAATGAAAAATATGAATACAACACCCTAACCAGGTTTATTAAAAACTCTTCCAAACCCGTTCCGTTACCGGTAGTTAAATCAATCCACACCCACACGTGCAAATTGTGTACTTTTGCTCTTAATTTGATCGCTTGCTCCCTCGCGATTAAATATTCCACGAGCGCAGCAGCAGTGAACACGCCGTCACGTGAATCTAAAGCGCCATCCACCACCGTAACTGCAATTGCGGATTCCCAGCAATCCCTTGCACAATGCGAAGGGTGTGATTCTTACACACACACACACACACACGCCCAAAGTCGTGTTTTCTTTGCCGATAAAATTTTCTCAGCGCGCGCGCGAAAAAAAAGCGGCTCACCCGAGGCGGATGAACGTGCCAAAGCAAAAGTACAAATACCGGGACCGTGGTGCAAATGTTTGCACCAATGAGACACCGAAATTGGGCGGGGGGAAAACGCTGAAAAGAAAACCCCAAAGTGAACCATCCTTCAAGGGGTTGGGGGAAGGAGAGAGAGAGAGAGTGAGAAAAATAAAGGGGGAAAAAGTGCGTGTCGCTGATAAGCGAATTTCCAACACTGAAGTGTTACTCAGTCACACCTTTTCTTCCCAACGGCGACCGCGAATCGTTTACGTTTGCTGTACGCCGCACGCACACATGCACGCGCCATCGAGCATTGAGGTGACGAAATGCAAGTCCCCCTTTGCCGGTGCGCCTGGTACCGGTTACCCAGTGCAGCAGCCTTGCAACCCCGGGCGGGGTGTGTTCTTTTTTTTGCTGCCGGCACAGCGAGACCAGTTTTTCTTTTCACACATTAGTACTGGCCGGGTTTCACCCGGCTTATCTTGCGTCTTCCTTCCCCCTGTGACTGTGCTGGGCGTGGGGTTTCGCCGAGGAAGATGAACGTGCAACCCTTTCACCGTGCAAATACCACACGATGGTGTAAAGCCAAGGTAAGTGTCATTCGGGAAATTGCAGCCTCTTGTGCTACAATTGATTGTGTGCCAGCGTGTGTGTGTGTGTGTCTGTGTGTTGCAATCGGTGGAATGGAACGAGCCTCCGAACCCCCCGTTCCGTGAGCGAGTAGCACGAATTAATGCATCTGCAATCCGGGTGAGTGCCTGTGTGCAGTGGTTCTTTTGTTCGCCATCCCTCTGCTATCCTTGGTGCTAGTTTTAATGTTCTTTCTTTAACATCCCGCAGTTACCGAATGTATGAATCATACACACACATATACACACATACACAAACACGCACGAGCGCACGCACACACCTCTGGTGTACTTTAACGAGGTGCATTATTATGCATTTTCCTCCTCCTCGCGATTTACACTACACACTTACAGTATATATATATGTGCGTGTGTGCGTGTGTGTGTGTGTGTGCAAGACTAGTGTGTCGCTTTCGCGGAGTGTGAATCGTGCTGTTAGCTTGCCGTTGGGGTGTCCTTACATTCATAGTGTCGCGTACGAGCATTTTCCTCTCCCAGTCCCTCTCTCAATCTATTCAAACGGGTTTTCCCCGTTTTGACGTACCCCTCACACGACGATGCTATTGTGCGCGGTTGTTGTTGTTATTTGTGCCGTCCCCTTCACTCCCCCCTCCAACCCAACACAAACAGTGCACCAAGTCCTCGCGTCTTTTGAAATTTGCTTTCCTCGGTGCACCGCCGCCGCCACCGCGCAGGTACCAGAGGCGTTGCGCTTAAGTGTGAAAATTTATGTATTTATCAACATAATAATAATTATCGTCACGTTTTTTTCACGCGAAGGGTTGAATGGTTGGCGAATTCGCGGCCCCTGGTACGAGGTACGCTGGCAGGCAGAGAGTGAGCGAGGGAAATGCGACAGTGAGAAAGCCTTTTCAAGGATGCAGCGCGGTGCCGAAAGCAGCTGTCGAAGATTGGATACAAGAAAAGAAACATCGTGTCGCGATGAACGGGAGGTACGCTGAGATGTGGTTTAATGTACGTAGGTGGCACATGCTTGAATGAAATGTCCCTTGTTCCTGCCCCTTCCCTGTTTCCGGCTTCCGGAGTTCATCGCAGTAGCCTTATGCAGTTGGGGCGCGCTGACTGACTAACGGCGTAGATTGCAGATTCTTATCGCTAGCGGAACTATGAGCAGGGGCGAGCGACTTGCTACTTACTTTACCATCGATGGAAAGCGAATGGTCGTTGATGAGGACTCTTTAAGATGATGAAGCCCTGTTTGGGGTGCTATTTTTCACTATTTAACCAGTTTTTCAAAGACACATTAAGCCAAGTGTGCACAATGTGGTGTGAAATTTACAAAGAAAGGTTTTTTTATGCATGCTTTCTTTCCTGCAAAAGTAATTTTATGTAAGTCATTTGGGATATTGTTTTGTTTTTATCTCCGCACTGTCCATTTTTATTTCTTACCAATTGTTGTATTTTAACTTGTTTCATTTTACAATGAACTTTTCTTTAACTTGGTCCTTCTTCGGGGACAATGTTATTTTTTCATTTTTTCTTATTATGTCATTGAGCCGTTTCTTTTCCAATACTTTTCAGTACAATAATAAAGGCACAAAGTTGTTTAAAAAACATACATAGTTTCTTGCGTTTCAAAACTAAATACAGAAAAATAGGGCAACACAAATGTTTTGTTATTATAAATATCATACACAAAAAAAAACTACGTGCTTGTTTGAAATCAATCTAAGTGTTTTCAGCAGTTGAAGTAATGGAAAATATTATAAACTTTGTACATGAAATTTTGGTTAAAGTTTTAAATTGTTACAATGGGTCGGTATTGATGATTCTCCCCATTATTATTGTCTTTGCTACTTTCAACTTTGCCGAGTTGTATTTAAGAATAGTTTAGTGTCTTTTTTTCTTCTTGTGTTTCTATTACAAAAAAAAGCTTTTCTTTAATCTATGTTCATATTATTTTTTATATTTATTTTTGAATGTTTGTAATTTATTATTTATTTAGCTATTACATACAGAGCAAATGTTCATACGCAAACCCCATTAAAAGTATTTTTTTCCTTTTTTGTTGCCTTTGGCTCAGTGCATAAGTCCGGTTATGAACGGTTATATCGCATTTAACTTGAAATAAATTTTCAACTCGACTCTACGACTCTTCTTCTTCTTCTTTTGGCTCAACAACCGTTGCCGGTCAAGGCCTGCCTGTACCACACTACTTGTGGGTTTGGCTTTCAGTGACTTATTGATCCCCCCATAGCAGGATAGTCAGTCCTACGTATGGCGGCACGGTCCATTTGGGGCTTGAACCCATGACGGGCATGTTGTTAAGTCGTACGAGTTGACGACTGTACTACGAGACCGGCTCTACGACTCTAATAATAATAATAATAATAATAATAATAATAATAATAAAAATAATAATAATAATATTAATAATAAAAATAATAATAATTATAATAAAAATATCAATAATAATAATAATAATAATAATAATAATAATAATAATAATAATAATAATAATAATAATAATAATAATAATAATAATAATAATAATAATAATAATAATAATAATGTAAATAGTGAAAATCGTTTCAATAATCTAATCTTCTTCTTAATAGCTGTAGGGGAACTGGGGGTAGTTTCGACACCTTAAGGTTTTCCTCTGATTGCAATACTTTTGCCAATGTAAGTAAGTTTAGTAAGTAAGTAAGTTTAGTAGACATCGAAAAAGCTTTTTTGGTGTATTATGCACCATTTTACGAGAAACTACGGTTCCTAGATTGATTTTGATAACATTTTGATAAAAATAAAAAAGTGTGTTTTTTGTTGCGTCACGACTGCAGTGCGGGTAAGTTCGACACCATGATGGGGTAAAATCGACACCTTGGGGGTGATTTCGACACATTGGTTTTAGCTTTTAAAATAACAAACTCTGATGGCCTGTAGTTTTCATTGAAGTTCAACAAAGTATTTCGTACCAATTTTTCTTTTTTTCATAAAATCGAAAAGTGTTTAATTTTATTTTTCTCTGCCAACTCAAAAGCCAAAAGTCGAACATCGGCCAATGTGATTCCAAACCAGCGACTATTTTTTTCTTCAGTTAAGCCTACCCGGCCTAAAGTCAGCCTAAAATACGGTCAAAGCCATAACAATATTAATTTTCATAAGCCTAAACCATATACAAAGTACATGTTTTGAGTCCGAGTTTCTCAAACGTTCTGTGAGAGAATAATAGCTAAATTCTATAATTATAACTTCCTAGGTTTGTTGACATCTTGAATTTTAAAGCTTCTACGGTATTTTTAAATGCGTGTGTGTTCAGCTTGATTATTACGTTTGTCGTACATCGTTAAGGGACATCTGTATAAAATACAGGCACTTTCAAATTAGGATATAAAAAAGTTAACATGCTACAAATAAGCATTACACTACTACCAAATGGGGTGTCGAATTTACCCTCATTGGCCGCACAAGTTTTAGTGACATTTTATATTATATAGTTTGATATAAAAATTACGCCCTGTGATACAGAACTAATCAATAGTATTTATAAAACAATACTATTCGCACGGAAACTATAATTTTGTTGAAATACAGGGTTTCCCACGATTTATTGGTCAGTTCCCATGATTTTTTGGTGCGTTCCCACGATTTTTTGGTCGTATCCCATAGATTTTTGGTTCGTTCCCATAATTTATTGGTATTTTCCGATTGGATATCAATACAATTGGACCAACAAATTCTGGGAAACGACCAAAAAATCGTGGGAACGCACCAAAAAAATATGGGAACCCACCAAAAAATGATGGGAACCAACCAATAAATCGTGGGAAACCCTGTAACGCCACAATTCCTTAAGTCCCAGAAGTAAAAACTTACATCGGCTGTCAATCAGAACCACCATGTGTTTATTTTGTTTTGTTTTTTTTTTTGACAATTGACAGGTTTCTGATCAGTGAAATGTGACTCAAATATTCAAAACAGTTGACATAAATAATATGTATAAGTTTTTTGTCTTCAAAAAGTTCTATAAATACAAAAACGGCAAGGTGTCGAACTTACCCGCAGTGCCGAACCAACCCCGACTTCCCCTACTACTACCTACTACTGAATTATGAATATCAGTTAAAAACTATTATGCGGAAATAAAAACTATTATGAAATCTCCAGAAAGAAATTCCAACCAATATCCTTTTTTTTATTTTTTTATTCAGGAGTAACGGTCCAAAAAGGCCGTATTGCTTATAACCAATATCCTTCTGTCACCAAAAATCTATAATCCCAATAATATTACAATACGATTTTTTCTGGCCCGCCAATGCTTGTATTCAAAAGTTTCCCATCGTAAATTGTCCATCCGTGGCAGTGGTGGCGCGTTAATTTGTTCGGTTCCCTTTGCGAAACAAACCCGCTGTCGAGCGGTACGCATAAAGCTGCCATAAAGCTTTGAATAATGGAGTGCTGATATCCTTCAACAATTTCACCCGATAACAGCCTCGGGGTGGGCCAATACGCGAGAATTGTATGCCCGCCTGCCCTATCAATAACCGGGCGCGCGCGTACAAATAATCCACGATCACACCGGGTCACTGGCGTAACGATTGGCTGACGATGACCGGAGGCACCGCGAACCTTTTCCGAGCGCAACGCTCCAGAGTTCAAGAGCATTTTTTCAACCATTCTAGCAGCAGGACAGGAAAGCAAATGGGAACTGGGTGGAAGGATCACTTGTAAACACATCAATCCCATTCCCCCATTCAATTGGCTGCCAGCAGGGCAACCAGCGAATGGCAACGATACTCTGCGGCCCTTAATGCTTGCTAATAGTGTATCATTTCACTTATCGAGCGTGCCCGACCGCAGTGGGGTAACGCGGCACGAGCTGTTGTTGCACCTCTTCCACTTCGGCGCCTCGTGCGTGCCCGCGTCACGGGGAAATCCGTGCTAGCCACGGGGTCGATGTTGCGACTTTTTCCCCCCGGCAGCGCAGCACACACAAAAGAGCACCACGTCAACATTTTCCGCCAGCATGGTACGGTCGTTATCCGGGCGCGTTCATCGGTTCGGCAGGGCAGGAGCAAGGCAACAAACTCAGGCAGTTTACAATGTCGAGCCATTGCGGGTGCAATTGCGCTAACCGTGCACGAACCGAGGGGAAGGAGAGAGGCAGAGAGGAGTGGAGGTGTACAGATGAGAAGCCGGATGCATTAATTATGCAACTGTGCTTCGCGGTAGCCCTCTTCATGGCCGGAAGCGACCGCGAGGCAAAACCACCACTCGAACGACTTATCGCACTTCCGATCTTTGGCGGCCCCAGCGGCGCTGCGCTGCGTTTTTGGTGTCGAAGCTGAGGGGGAGGCGCACCGTGGGACGAAGGTCACCGCGTGAGGATTGGGGGAAAATGGGCGCTTCGGTACCGCCCGGTTGACTATTTGACGACATTTGTCAAACGCTGGACGCAGCACGTGACGATCGCGACGAACCGTTGTTGCATCCGCGTTGGCAAACGTACTTACTACCGTTCGGAATCGCGATAAGTGCAAAGCTGCTGATGAACGAAAATGCTTCATTATCCTGTTTGATTGCTAAAGTTTTGGCTTGGCATTATACACTGGATGAGCAAATTTGTTGCACGGGTACTCGTTAAGTTCAAATTATGTGCAAACATGAGCCAAATTTAAAAATTGTTCTGAAAAGGCTCAAATACATGGTTTAAAAAAATGCTTTCATGCTTCGGCTATATTTCCATTACCTTTACCTCCATTACCATTTTTATAATTATGACACACTTTTAAGAACCTTACTACATTGTTTCAAATTTCTTCTTTGTATGCCAAAGCTTCATCTATATTGTTTCTTAAATTGAAACTCTGTTAATGTATGTCTTATTGTTTTTGAAACCCGCAGCTGCATTTATTAGAATCAGACTTACTTAATAGGTAGCTTGGGGTGCGGCGTGTGTGTCCTAATCAGATTCTAGGAGGCATCGCTTGCTCATAGTGGTTGTATTTTTTTAATTTAAGGAATACTTTTAACTAATCTACCTGTACGGTAAACTTAAACTTTAACTTTACTTTTACTAATTAAAGCATGGTTTCCTTTAGTTTAGTAATCCAAATCAACAGATAGTTTTCTGCGCCCAATCAACCGTGTCCTATCCGAACAAATAATATTTGTGCATAGTACTGTTTTCGATCATCATTCGGCTGCTTTGTCTGACCTTTTATGCCCCAGTGGCCTGAAACCCAACAAAAGAAAATGTTTAGCCCGGAAGCTTTTCCAGAATACAAGGATCTTTACAACTTTTTCGCCCTAGCGCTGCCAATACACTAGTGAATGCTGTAAAAATAAAGTTAGGTTAGGTAGAAATTGTTGCTTTTTCTATTAATATAATACTGTCAAGCGCTTCTACTCCGCACCGAATCCAACGGTTCAATAATGATTGTGATTTTGGTATGTACTGTTCAGTAGCTCCATAAAAATGTTGCTTGCTATTGCCAGGTTTGGCATCCTTTTGGAATCTATTTTGTATTGAACAATTAACTCAGGGGCTGTTGTTGGCACCAAAGTATATCCTCATTCGGTGATTTTCTTGCAATTTGCGGTATCCGTTGTCTCGTTAGCTCCAAGCATGCATTTTTAGCTCGTTCAATAAACGCATAAGCGTTTATATCATTCTCCAGAAGACAAAAGCAGCTGTAACTTATCTGTGTGTTAGGATTTTTAAGAAAGGAAGCTGTTCACTGCTCTCACAGATCAGTGATGGAATAGGAATGGTTATAAAGGAACCGAAAGAATTGTTGGAAGTAGTATGGAAAAAAAGTGATGTTTCGAATTTATTTTGGTTTATAGACACTATAGTGTCGATTATCTGATTCAAACGGAGAAGTATCAAACAAAACCGCGCTACACGAACTGAAATGAAATCGGTATTATACAAGCTTGTTAGAGACTTCTTTCGTTGACTCGAGACATTGCTACCAAATTGATCTGAAATGGGTTTGTTTGTCAAAACAAACTGCAACGCGTAACGCAGGAAGTATTGTACCAATTAATAATTATGTATACATGTGGCATATTATTGTTCTTTAAATGTGATTGGTAATGTCATGAAAAGTAGCGCTTGTTAAAAAAACACAAAATACACAGAAATCATATCTAATTTTTGTGTAATTTGTTGTTGCCACCCCTTTTCCAGTGAATAATAACAAAAAATCTCTTTTGAATGTAATTTCATGCAACTCGTGTGGTTAAAATATTTTTTTTTAATAGTTAAACCCCATAACAAAACGCTTTCCGTAGCTTCAACTTGAAGGAAAGCTGTTGGACAAAAAACGGTCTCCGTTTGAGTCAGGTAATGCAAATGACCTTCGTTCAGTTCGATGTATCAAACCAGAGACAAATCGAGTGCTCTAACACGGATCATAATAGAGAATGAGCATTTTTGATACTTTTTCTAAAGCAGTTGAGTCACATAATCGGTACTTATATCTATTCCGAATAGGATTTTTGGAGTAAACCAAGCTTTAAGCAGATTCTTCATTGGAGTAAACCAAGCTTTAAGCCTAATCTTCACCATATTCTGATGTTTTGAAAATGTTCATTAAGTTTTTAGTATAGTTATAGTTATAAATGCAAGAATAATAAAAAAAATAAAAAGCTGTGTAAAAGCATTTTGTTTATTGCATACTGCTACATGAAGCATAAGTTATGCTTAAGAAGAAAATTGTTTTACCTTTTTTCAATGAGTGAATTTGTAATACATTTTATATTAAACAACGACAACAATAACAAAAAGTTTCCTAACCGTGCATTTGCACTCACCAAACAATAACACTGGTTGAAAGATGAAGCTGCAATATTTGCTAAGGCTGGGAAAAGTCACTCCGGTAAGGTCTTTTACCTTTCACGCCATCGGTGCCATGTAAGCCACTTCCAAATTTGGACGAGCGAACGCGTTACAGGCACGGCAAACGAAAACAAACCTCAACCCTCCAGTCCCGAAATGACCCGGAGTAGAGACAGTTCGGGGTGGAGACCGCTCATTGTAACATCATCTCGTGCGGCATTGCAGCTGCAACCGGGCTGTAACAAGACTCATGAAGTGCATCACGGAGTGCACCAGAAAAAAAGAAAACACAAACAAACTCACACACACACAAACGAGCACAAAATGTCATAAAAACAGACACAGCGGACCTGATGATGGTTTAATGTTTCATGCTGCTGCACCTGGGGCAGAAAGTGGTTTCAACGATTTGCCCGCTGATGCCTTTAAACAGGGTTCACTTTCAATTGGTGCTGAACCCAGCACAAAAGCTGCTGCGCATATATAGCATCCCTGACAGGATTGCCAGCTCCCGTGCGGTGCGGTGTTCGGTTGCCTTTTCGCACATCAGGTGCTATTCCTGGAGAGGGAATTGGATATTATAAAAGTCAAAGGTGAGACATTTCACAGTTCAACGGGTGGCTTTTCTTAGCGTTCTTGGCAATTATTATAGCCATTATATGCATTTCCAATTTCAGCAAATTATGAAACACAAACAACAGTAGAAACGAAAATAAATAGGAAAAGTTAAAAAAACACTCTATCCATCGCAAACTGTGGAGCATAGCATACGAGGAAAATAAAGCTTGCCTCTACTGAGACGGACGTGATTATCGAGTATCGAGAAAAGTAAAAATTAATCACAAAAAGCAGCCCCGCGACCCATGGTTCCCCCGTCCCGCCGCGACCGGAAGCAAGATCAATCAAAAACAATTTGCTCAGTAATAAGCGAACCCCGGGAGCGCTACAGTTCGTTTGAAGTGTGCCTCAAGCTCGTGCCGGGCGCAAGCGAGAAGGTCGTTAACAAGTTGCCGTTGCACTAATGATGACATTTTCGAAGACTGACCTCGCACCCCACAAGCGGCTGCGGGAAGTGGGTGCCCGCGCAAGTGCTAATGAGAACCGCAGCAAAAAAAAAAAAAAAATACAGGAAGGAACACGGTGGCAAAGAAAGAAAAACAGTGGACGCGGAGGTTATTTTAACGTCTCACACAATTTGCGCAAACTTCCGAGGACGTGCATTAGACGCGTGGACAGTGGGCTACATCAAAAGCACCTGCTGAGAATTACAATTTTTAATTAAAAATTGTGAGCGCCGAGATGCAGCGTGTATTAACGCAAATATTTGTTTTCTTAGAACACATTACAAGCAGCAAAGCCTTGTTGAGAAAAAGGAAAACATATTTCAAATGGTAACAACAGAAGAACAAGATCGAATTACTAGAAACTGTGCGTTGAAATTAGCCAGCGTTCTGGGCAAATAGTCGTTGTCCAGAAAGCAATATACTCAACTTTCATCCGCGCTTCGAATTCACGCAAACAGGAACAAAAACGCGCACAGCAGCTTCGTGAGACAGCCCGGCCGTGGACAACGTTGATAACACAGGCTCCCACCGAACTGTGTACCGTTGAAACCGCCCGGCCACAAAGACCGACGAAATTAGACTTGAATCCATTAGCTTCGGTGGGCTTTGAATTTGAATGGCCCAAGGACAATGTGCGGGTCGGCTAGCGCTGATTCCAGCCCAGTTCGTCAACCCAGCAGCACGACCCGAAAGCAATCAACTCTATCCGTAAGCAGTAAGCAGCAAGAGTGAGCATGGAATTTCGTTCATGTGTAGGGTTGTTTGTATCAGCCGGGGAAAGAAAAACCACCATCTCGTTTCATTCGCGACTACACCGTGGCTGCACTTTCATTTCGGACCTCAAAATTGACGATGACGTTCCTAGGGAGAAGGGAGTTTTGTAACGTTGGAATGACGTTCGGGCTTCTTGCCGGTGTTGGTGACAGTCCGAGCTGGTCGACATTCGCTTTGGAAGATGTAATGGATTGGCCAGCGTGGGCTCGTTTTACTCTAGGACAAAGCAACACAAACCAGCCTATCGAATACAGCAACATCGAGTTGCCAAGAATCATCAAGAACATTTCGCTTAAAATGAGGTCACGAGCGTGGCGTCGCGATAGCCTGCAACACGGTTGCAACACCCGGAGGGTCGTAGAACAGAGTGCATACGATTTGTGCACACTGCACACTGTAAATAAATACTGCATGCTCTAGTTCATTGACAAGGATTAGAGCGTTAGCAGACGCTGGACCGTGTGACCAACTTTTCCCATGGTCGAGGCATCTTCGAGCCAACGAGGACGTAGTGAAGGAAGTACGGCTATAAAATAAATTGTGATTTGTTCTCTCTCTATCTCCCTCTCGTTTCATCTTCTCAGCATGCTTGAATACCGCCCAAGCAAAAGCACATCGCGAGAATACACTGCAATCTAGCGGGCAGGCATGTTGCAGCACATTAAACGGAGAACGCAACTACGACGGGAGGACGTCCCGAGCACGGGGAGTCAGTTTGATTGTCATAACAGTAGATTCTGGAAGGATAAATAGAGTCCTGCTGTGTTCTGTTGCCCACTCCAAACGAATGCCGGAAAAGCGAAGGACGGGCTTATCGAACCGGATGTGCCGAGATCTTCTGCAGAGCAGCAGGGCTCTACAGTTTTGGCCCCCGTATTGTCGTGAGAGCCCACCCATTCCCCAGAAACCAGAAACTCGGTCGGGGTTGTCTTGCGAGCTGTTGTAGAGCTTCTCGAGTTTGTAGCTGGTCCCGTGTTTCCTGCAGGCCGTGTACCTTGTTGATGAAATACATTGTTTAGGTACAGGTTTTAGTACCATTTTGGCCGCCCAGCCGCCCCAAAACCCTTGCGTCCGTCCCGCAACCATTCCCATCGCACACCACACGGGCACTGGTCACTTTAAGCACATTGGAAATGATGATCCGTTGTTGCTTCGGCGCTCGCCTGTCCAGGATGCCGGGAGAGGAAACTAACGGCCCTCCGTGTCTAGTCTTACCAAGGTTTTTAGGGCTCATAAATGCTAATGAATAGGAATGTGTCCTATCCCTCTCTTGCCTCATTTCCAAACCCTTGTTTCCAATTCTCCTGCTCCGGGGTAGCTTTAGGGAGAGAATTACCGACGTAATCTGTTAACATGCTGTGTGAGCCGCTTTGCAATTGTGTTGTGCGTTGTGGGGCGGGGATGAGGACTGCCGGACGGATGGAAAAACGGGTGGGGATTATAGGAAAAAGACATGCAATAACGTGATAGCAACTCGGGAATGCAGCACGCACATTGGGCCTTCATTGTCTTTCGTACCGTAAAACCCGGAAAGCTTGCAAAGGAGCTCCATAGAGAGAAAGAGGGCAGTTGTTGGTGGCGAGTTTTCGATCAGAAACAAATGGTACTATGTGGTGACCGCAACGTGTACTCCTAAACACGGCACACAACACACGAGGGGCCGCAGTGAATAAAGGAGAGAACGCCGGTGTAGAAGATGTACGGTTCGGCATATTGGCTGGACGGCAAATGAAATGCGGCTAAGCTCTCGCCAGCCATCTCGACGGGCTGCCAAAACGTTCGTTTCCTTCGTCCATCCATGGTTGGGTGAGCTCGATGAAATGAAGTGGATTACCGTACCCGAATATCGCCAGTTCGTACGTCGTAGTCAAGGATCAATTGCCACGTTATGTGGGAGCATATTATAATTCCATTGTCCATTGAGGTATCGATGTATCTCCATCCAGGAGCACTGGCACAGGCAAGCATCCCTGTAACGTGTGTAAAAATTGGGTATTTGCTAGTGATGCGGAAACGATGACACATTATACCGATCAACACGGGAAGAGGGAAAGAGCACACACGTGATTGTGTATGTGTAACATTGCGGGACTGGATTAAGCTGCAAAGGAGAACCAAAAAAAAAAAACGAAGATAATCCGATATATTTGTAAGTCGCTCGTTTGTAAGGCATTTACTCCATGACCAAGAGCAAATGAAGATGAAGATGGACATTGTACATTCTCAATGGGGTGGGACTACGGTTCGAGCAAAGCGCATCGTACAGGCGCTTTCCATTTACTTCTCTATGGGCTGTGGGAGAGCAGCTGCAAAAGTGGGAGATTTGAGGAGTCATTGTGAGTCAATGAGCAAAGAGGGAGGGGACAAACGATATAGTTTTGCGCATTACAAATTTATTCCACTTTATAAATGGCTAGTACCGTAGGATGAATCATACAAATTGACTTGGGCTAAATAGTTATGTTACAGTCAATTTGTATGACATATTTGTATACTGTGAATAAAATTTTTTTAACGTATGTAGCAGAATACTTTTGCTACTTCTGAAATTGTTTTCATTTGCAGTAAGTAATTTTTTTTAAATTCTGTTTTTCGTTTAAAATTTACAAACTACGGACAATAAATTACAAGTTTATTTAATATACACGAAACCAGCATAACATTTAAGTGCGTATTTTATTACTTCCACATCAATCGCAGTATTGTTGTCATCAGCAATGTGGATGATGTAATTGGCAAACATAGAGTATCGAAAGTCAAGCGTGAGAAAACAGACCAATTTCTGGACTGAGCGGCGAAAAGTTTTAATACGCGAGCGCCAATTCTAGGAAGGTCCAAAACGCTACTCAAATAAACTGATAGCTACATCTGTAGCAACAATTCGTTTTTATAAATTGTCAAATGTATGTCGAACGTATACCGAGCAACCAACGACAGATCATTCGAGGTAGCATCGTTATTGTTGAAATGTATTTTACTTGATTGAATTGATCGTTTCCGATGTTGAGCTGGTTGGAGAAACCGTGTAATTTGGTCAGGTGTCAGAGCTGCGCAATGTTAATTTCAAGGATACCATTTGCTCTGAAATGTACGCCGAAACTAAATTTAAATGATAAATTGATAACGGCCCCTTAGGAAACGTAAAACTGGTTTCGGAACTGATCCTATACTGGTCCAGCAAACGAAACTAAACCCGTATACTTCTGGAACCGAAACCGATAATGAACTCATACCGGACCTGGATAACGATGATGCTATGCTGGTTCTTTAACTAATGCTGAACCCATACCGATCCTCAAATAGCTCTCAATTATGTAGCTGATCGATCGAGTAACTGATTGTGCTTGTGGATAAACCATACTCGACAGAATATGTGCCCCGTAGGAATAGCACTGAAAATAGTGTAAGAAATTGCGTACGAATTTTAGCTTAATTTAGTATAGAGATACGGGCTTCAAACTGAAAAGGCAACACGCTGAATTACTTACTTTGTAAACACTTAAATACCGAGTTTAAACTTAAAAACATGATTTTTTTTTCAAAATTTCCAATTCTATTTGATATGAGCAGTTCCTAAACTTCTAGCAAACCTGATGTCCATATTTAATTTATTACTTTTAATCTACTTCATATAAGTCTTTTAGTTGCAGTTTTTGCATTGCTCTAGCACATTTAAATTTAAAGAATAAATCTGCCGACTGCCCAACACCGACACCGAACCCTGGCAACCTGGCACCGGCCACCCATCAAACGGTCGGCCACAAATTGGCCCACGCTGGTGAAAACTACCACCATTAGCCGTTTCGCCTAAATCATCTTTATTAGTCTGTTACTGTTTGCTGGCCCGGGTTTTTGCGTTCCGTCGTGGTTCCATAACTTCTAATTATTTCCCCGCCTCTTCCTACCAGCGGTACGGTGCGGTTTGATGCTAAGGGGAAAAAGTTGAAGCATTTTATGTAAAAGAAAAACTTCCCCAAAATGTAAAAGAAAGCACCGAGCAGTGCAGCGAGCAGACTGGCCCCACCAGTGCGACTTTAAGTTGTTGACGAGAGTGAAAAAGAGAGAGAGGGAGTGAGAGAAAGAGAGAGAGGGAGTGAGAGAAAGAGAGAGATAGAGAGAGTTGGAAGACGTAAGGGGATGGGTAAAAAAGAAACACACTCCGACTGCTTCTAATGAAGAAAAAGAAACTGATTCCGATTTCATGCTACTGTTTCCGTCTAGTGCAGCCTCCGAGAGGGAAGAAGCAATGTGTAAAATAAATAGCACGAAGAAATGGCCAGCGCCGGGGAATGCCTTATGGTCGAGCTTGAAAAGTTGAGAAGTAGTTCACGCTAGACTGCGCCGGCGACCCGGAACCGGTCGGTGGGAAATGCTGCAACTGTATACGGAAGTCATAGTTCATTTAATTAATTGCTACTTTTGGCCATGATTTATGCACCTCTTCCTCCTGCCTCCCGCGTTTCCTTTGGTGCTGACTGGCCCGGCCAGCGCTACCCGGGACGGCTCCGGATGAATCCGATTCAATAACTGCCAGTAGTGTTCATGATCCGTGGAGAAAGTGGAAGTGCTTTACGTGTGGGGCATTTCTTTTTCATCCCTACTCTCCATGTGCAGCTCGAGGCGATAGGTTGGCGTCGGCGGGATGGCCGGATCGAGCGGCCCTGTGTGAAAGTGCATGTTGTAATAGGCCGTTAGCAGGAACAATTCAATGAGGTTGATGCTGCGGGCTGTGTTTGCAAGTGTGTGTGTGTGCGGTGAAAGCTCTTAATGAGTTTTCGCGTTGGCATTTATCCCGAGATTTCATCGAATAGTTGCCGAATATCCTTTTTTACGGGGAGTGTTGGAGTGATGACGGGGATGGTGCTGGGGCATATTATGTTGACTGGAAACAATTTACCACATAATGGACACAATCGAGCCTGTGCACGATGGGGGGGGGGGGGGGGGGAGGCGAAATGGGACGCTCTCAATGGGTCGTCTTAATTGGTGGAAATGAGTTCCAAAGCAAATTTTCCTCTCGAACGCGCTGAAACAAAACCGTCATGAATCTTGTCAGCTCGCTGGCTGTGGAGAGACGATGTATAAATGTTGGAAGATGAGTGCTTTCAATGGCTTTATCATACATTCTTGTGGCTCTTTAAATACACTGAGATAAAATCATTCTACTTTAAAGTTCAGTAGTTAGTTTATGATCTATTTCAGAGTTGTCAAACTGGTGGCCCGAGAGCCAATTTGTGGCCCGCAACCGCCTGAGCCAACATTTATTTTGCATTTCTGCTTCTTCAGTAGATCTACAGTGGATGCTTCTACAGATTTTTCTAGCAATTGTCTGACAATTGGCAATAGCATTGAATTTTGGATGCATTTTTTTGTTTAGTGAAACGGCTACAACAATATTGAAATTTGTTTTCATCCAACAACAACCGCCAATGAATTAATTGTTTTTGTTAAAATTAAAATATTTGCGAAACATTTTTTTAAAGAAACAATTGACGGCTTAAACTCATAAAAACCGTGAATGTCTGGAATCAACTGGACCATGCTTTGTGCTTTGGTTTTGGAATACTACTTTTTTTTATTTTAAGAATTCAATCACGGTTGTACGTGAACAAAAGAGCAATTTTTATGAGAAATGTACTTGGAAAGTTTTACAAAATCGCACAACCAACAGGATTAAAAATTGCAAGCACTCACGTGTTTTGACATACTGATACATATTTATTTATTTATTATTTATTTATTTATTTATTGATAACTGTAATCACACCAACAGCAACGTAAAATTCTATTCTATTCTATTCTGCCATGAATAAATCAATCTATTTAGTCAATGCCAGTTATTGGCATTATTTATGCGTACTAAATCTGGTTGACTGGCTCACATTTTAGAAAATACTAAAACGGTCCATTCGTGTCTTAAACTCATGATGAGCTTGTTATTAAGTCGTACAAGTTGACGATTGCGTTACGATTCTAGGCTTGTAGCATATTATATAATATAACAAATAGGTTGCAGCCCGTGCTACTACTTATCGGTCAAATGAGTGTGACATCGTTGATTAATTTATTTTATTTATCATATTTAAACAAAGCAGAGATATGTGTTTTGGGTTGAATGAAAAATAGTTGCAGTAAATCCAGCGCAGTTTTTATTACATACATTTAAAGTAAAACTAGTGAATAAGATAACATGCAAAAAATCAAACATTATAGTACCTGTGTTTAAAATAGAGATTTATTGTGTTAGCTGACAAGTTGAACAGAATGTTTCGATTTTACTACCAAGAATCGTGTACGTATCTTCCCTAACACTTATCGCCTGTGTCATGTGTCTACAATCAAAACAGCCTATTCACCCTCTGCTTTTAGATAACTTATTTTTTACAATTTATTACTTAAGATTATCAAATGCATCGAAACATTTTAATAACTAATAACACTTAAGTGGCCATGACATGTTTTGAAATGAAGTGAAATGGGTGTTCGAATAGAGATAATTTAATTATTTTAGTCAATTTTAACTAAAATATCATATTCAAACCAAAGAAAAACTGATAAAAAGTGGGAAATACATAATAAAATTAAATCGAAGACTACTTCCGGCGACAAATGGAGACGCCTAGTCGTTCTCTCAGAAAAAAATTATACTTTTCTGTAGCAGCTAGCACATGCATGAAAGCAAAAAATTTAAACATCTTAACTGTAAAAACTTCCCTTTAATAACACGGAAGAGGAATCTACACACCTCCATTTTCATTTCTTACCAAATGTGCTCACAGGAAGGTGTAAGTAAGCCGCTTCAACGTTACACATTGCCTATGCATAAACTCCCACACAACATACACAGTAACGGCTCTAGCTCACTTTTACACCGTGCATAGATGTAAAGCAGCCGATGGTGATAATAGCATCCCCTTCCCAACACCAACACTGGCACCGGTGGCAGATCAAACCACAAAAGTGGAAAACCTTGTAAAAAGTCGCAGCAAATTGCTACTTTCCATGGACCGTCGTTTCTGTGCCATCCCGCTTCGCACCGCCATCGGTAGCGCGGAATTGGAAAATTTCTCTCAAAAGCGCAATACAGTGCTGTGTGACGAGCTGTTGTTATTCTCCCACTATGCTGGTCTCCCTCTTTCTTCCCTTCGATTCATCCTTGCAATATTTTGTGAGCTTTTCACTTTATACTGTCACCGTAGGATATTTGCTTCTTTACGCGTTTTACCTTTTTAGTGCAACCGGCACAACGTCTGTTCGCGTGCTGCTGCCCCCCCACCAAACCCTCAAACCGCAAGCACACTAAACTTGCCCCGTGGCCCGTGGTCGGATGATTTTTCTTTTACGCTTTTCTGGTCGCACCTCTCTTTAGCACCAGTTTCGTTCTTTCGTGCGGTGCGGTTTCTCCATGGTTACCGAAACATAAATTACTTCCTTTCGCTGCAGATCATAATTCGCATTTATTACCCACCGTGCCCGATGCAGCCATCTTTCGGCTTTCCGCGCTTTGCAGAAGGGTGGGTTTTGTTACCAAGGAAATGACGGAAGATGTCACTTCATCCTTTCAAATCATACTTCAGCATGTTTCAATAGAATGTTAATAAAATTAAATGTTGGCCTCTTTTTCCTTCTTTTCTTCGTATTCAGCTACGGTTGCGGCTTTTCACCATATCTGCTTTGGTGAGGATTTGAGTCCTATACTTTCGACCCATGATGGTTGCCGGTGCAACGAAACTGGCGGTGAAATGAATTCGAATATGCAAATATGAACGCTCCGTCGAACGTGCCGTCTCGTGTTCAACGAGTTTTTATTTCCACTTCTCTATCGGAATGATAATTTCGACAAAGCGTTAATAAAATACCTTCCTTCTGTGCCCCTTTTCTCTGTGTTTGTTGCCAACACTCACCATCTAGATACATACACACACACACACACACACACACACACACACACACACACGCACAGTCATCATCTGTATGCGCGCTGCACATGGTTTCAACGAGGCAAGCACACATTTACATCCTTCCGCTCCGTTTTCGTTTTGTTAATGCATCCACCGTCGACGTACGCTTTTGTTGAGCCTTGGTAAAATCCGAAAGATTCAATTTTTCTCCTCCGCCTTTTTTTGCCAGGTTTTGATCAGTGCCTTCCCCCCATTGCAGGATATCTTATCCTGGCGAACGACCTCGGAAGCGGACCCGAAACATGTTTCCCGTTTCTTAGCCAGGCATCGTCGTATGCGGCACCCCGTGTTAGGTTGTAAATGTTGCTTGTTCATTTCCATTTCGTGTTTTTATTTATTTATTTTCTCTTATGCTTTCTACCTCCGATGTTTCTGCGTTCTTTCCTTCCCTTTGCAGCGGGAAAAAACATTCCTTTCCCGCTTTGTCCTAATGCAATCGTTTGCCTTTTTTTTGCTTTGGTTTTCTTGTTAACGTTGCTAAATGTCGAATTTTATGCTCATGTGTTTATTTATGTTTATGCTCATTGCGCCCCGGTGGTTCCGTAATGTACCGGATTTTGTGTTCGCGGGAAGGGAAGCATTGTTTATTCGAGCCGCTAGAAAGCTGTACACCGGGAGTATTCTCCATGTTGGGCTTGCCGCACCTGATGGTAAGCGCAACGGCGCGGGGTAACAATACTTTTAGCGGGTGGGGGGGGGGGACAGGGCACTTTCCACTCATCTCCGACATTCGATATGCTTTGGTTTTGGCATTATGCGGCAAACGTAGAGCCCATTCTGTGAGGTGATATGTTTCCCGGCTGGAGGTTGGATTGGTGCAAAGGGACCTGAAGGGAAGGGGACGCAACAAGCGCAACGTTTTGGAGAAGAATGGATGCAATTGTGGTTGCGCTTAGCGAGCGCAATGTATGCGGAATATGTTTCGCATATTTTTCATGGCTGGAAGCACATTACGGATGTTTTGTTGTCGTGTAGAGATCGGTATTTTAGTTTTTTTTCTGTGCACAGCTAATGTTTTGTTATTTGTGTTAAGCAAAGGGAGATTGTAAATGGTGTTAGATTATCGATAATATAATAATATTCTTCTTCTTCTTTTGGCTCAACAACCGTTGCCGGTCAAGGCCTGCCTGTACCACACTACTTGTGGGTTTGGCTTTCAGTGACTTATTGATCCCCCCATAGCTGGATAGTCAGTCCTACGTATGGCGGCACGGTCCATTTGGGGCTTGAACCCATGACGGGCATGTTGTTAAGTCGTACGAGTTGACGACTGTACTACGAGACCGGCTAATATAATATAATATAATAGTATAGTAGTGTAAAAATGTCCTTACAGCAAATCTTTTGAAGTTCACAAACACATTGGCAGGTATTATTGAATCCGTTCGTAGCGGCGGCGTACGGCGCTCACATGAAATTCTAGGGATGGCAACACATTTCTTGATCCCGGTCATACAACGCCGCGGTGAATAACTATAGCAACCATCTAGTACTTTAGGAAAATGAGTGTCGGGACGTACGCCGCCGCTACGAACGGATTAAATAATACCAGCCATTGTAACGAGCAACACAAGAAGCTTTGTTTGCAAAATTGAGCCAGATTGAAATTACAAACCAGATCAATGAAATTTCATATCAGCTCACTTGCTTTTCAAAAGGTACTCTTGTGAATTACAAATAGCAAATAATAAATGATAAATAATTCTTAACTTACAATCATATTGTCACTTCTTCTTGCAACACACGTCTTGGATAGCAAGCGTTACATACATAATGACTCGTAAATTCAATGACACCATCTTTGGAGTGCAATCTTTTAATTTTTAGTCGTGATGAATGACGTCAAGATAACGCCTCAATCATTTTAGTAATACAAAAAATGACTTTAAATTTGTCTTGCAGCGTTGAATTAGGTCAAGTAAATATATACGGAAAAGTGGCATTTTTTAATATCTAGAAGCAATGCATGCACAAACACAAACTACACCTTCTCACAGAAGCAACAAATCCCTTACGCAGTACAGACTTCTCCCATCTGATGCACAATAACTGCCCAATTCACTTACCTCACTGAGCGATCGCATGAACAGGAAGCAAAGAATGCTCCCTTGGAAAAACGTATGCCAGCATACATTCCTCCTTCTGCATCGAGATCAATGCAAAGCCATCCCCCAGAGTTATTCCGCACCGTTATGCTGGCTATGCAAATGCGAGTAGCCATTTTTGCTAGAAGCGTCGGACCGTAATAGACCTTTATGAAAGCGAGCAAAGCGGAAGAATTGGGAAATAACTGAGGCTCCCTTTGAAGGTGCGTTCAACGGAACTGTACGGTGCAGGGATGGGCCTATTTGATTAGAGATAAATGGATATTGTACGGTTTGGCGTCTCGAGGGTTTCGAGGCTGGCCGATGGAGCGTCGATACGATGATGCGATGCTGTTTTTCGGATGCCATTTCAAACGGTTCGAATTCGTTCACCTCCGACCGCCGAATCGATAGTGAGCGGTAGTGTTGCTTAGTTGTGGCACCTCCGGTTCATCTTTAGCGGGATGATAAAATCGTTCAAACTATGGCCAGCATCGGATCGTAAGAGCAAATGCTCGCTGTAATAGAGGGAACAGCACATACAAAAAAATAACACGAAATGTTAAAAGGGAGAGCATATAACAACGTACACGGTGCACCGTTCGGCTGTGGCGGGTGAAGTAGCCACTTTGCTTCCGGGTTCTGGCATTCAGGCCATATGTTTTGAATAATTCATGCCTTCCAAGTGATGTAATTCTTTCGTCTATCTAGTTTTTTTGTGTGTCTTCTATCCACCCTTACCCACACTAGACTCGACTATCTGTCGGCCGATGGGATAGAGATCGGTTTTCGATGGGGTTTCCTGTTTCCGTTTTCAGCACGGCGTTTTTGCACACCTCGAGCAGCCAAGAAAGGGGATGTACTGATGGGAAGCGGCAGGATGAGTGTTGGACGTTCGCGTAGTTTGCACATCAGTGCGCTCTTTTAGCACTTTTAGCCGTAGAGTGGCAGTAAAGAAATGGAATTTGTATACGATAAAATGGCACGTTCGTGAGGGGACTGCCAACAGAGAAGGTTATAAAAAAAACGATAGCGCTGGGCGGAAGTGGTCTAGCATTTTCACTCGTAGTGGATAGTATTTATCGGGATTATTTTAGCTGGAATGTTGTGCACCAACGGCTCAGATAGTTCTGAGATGTTAGAGGAATATTATTGCATCAACGAGTAATACCTTTTTTTAATTATAAACTCTTTTTTGTCTTGCCACACGATGCAAATCAGCCTGTGATGTTTGACAAACCATAGTGGCAAAAGAGAAAGCAGTATTGTGGTGGGATTATGATTAATCGCACTAAATAATAACCACATGGCCGTTTACAATTAGCAAGCAATATGTTCATTGTCTTCTTGCTGAAAAGTGACCTGAAAATCGTTACATTGATGCGCAGGGTAAAACGTTTATTTTTGTTGTATGCGTTTAAAGGTAGGCAAATTTTAGCTTGACTCTCGGCTTACTTTCATTCAGTATCTTTAAAACATTGTTGCGGGAGGACATCAATTACTAGACTGGATTATTTGTTTTTCGAGAGCATTTCGTGACCTAATTACGATCAAAACACTCTATTGTTTATACGTACGATATGTACTTGAATAAGATAATATTATTGGTGATTTATCTACTTTTAATTCGAGTAATCGAATTGAATCAATTCGGCGGAAATCTACCAGGTTTGCCGTGAGACTCCTTCCCTACCGTCACCGGGTGATGGTGCTACCGTCGTACAATTCAAAGTGTCTTTTGTTAGAGCCTTGAAGGAAAACGTGAGATACCGTCCATAGAATTTAACGCTCCTAAAAGACTCTTACGAACGCATGAATTCACTATCGTACCTCGCTATTAAGTATTAACAAAGTATTCATGTCGATCACAAACCCGAGGATTTAGATGAATAGAAGATAAAATGATTTACATTAATTAATAAAATGATCTGATGAACTGTCACGAAATGTGAGACATGGATGTGCACGCATGACATATCAAAAGATTGTAGCTCATGCAAAGACTCAAACAATAAATAGAAAGTTGGGGTTTTAAAACCCTGTAATTACAAGAGCATAAAATTATTCTTCAAGAAATACCTGAACTGTAATCCAACTGTAACTTAAATCCTTCGATCAATTAGTATCATATAAAACTTCGAACTAAAAAACAACAAATTTTGGAAAAAGTGTCATAATGAAGCCCTAGGGCTTTTATCATTCCTGCTTATCTGTGTTCAATGAATCAATTAATTTATTCCTTTAAAACATCACGTTCTGTAAACGATCCACTGAAATATGGTTTATTTGTGTGTCACCTGTTTTCACACCTTGCGTTTTCAGGAACGCAACGCCGGGGCAATATTTCACGTTCATCCTTAAATTGGATACACATCCCAATCGGTTTCACAGCCGGTGTGTGATAAAATGTTAACGCCAACTAGCTCCAAGAATCGAAAGCCGACGGATTTTCACTTTAATTTAATTTCCTGCCCCATTCCGACACGCAAATAAAAGGACGCGGCATGCGGGGCCGTATTACCCCGTCAAACAAACAAAAGCGAAAGCCGAAACAACACAACCAGCAGCATCAGGGTGCGGGTTTTTTTTTCCACTGTGCAGGAGGCTTTAGCGAATCTTTTATTCCATCTATTATCATCATTTGATCTTAATTAAGAATTAAATGGGAATAAATTTATCTACCACTTCCGGGGTCAACTGTGCCGTGTCGCCGGAAGCCCCGCTTCATGCCTATGCCTTGGAGCGCGTTCGGCGGAGTCTGCGGGAGGGAATACATTCGTTTAATTGTTTTTTGTATTTTTCGCACTCTTTTTTGCATCCTCTCTATCGTGCGCTCTTTCTCTGTCCTGTATCATGGGCGGAGAGGAAATAGTTTGCTTTCAACAGACAAGCATAAAGTACCAGTTCCCCTTGTACTGTTTATTTTAGCATTTAGTTGGCGCACTGTTGCACTGTCTGGAGCCGTCCGTTGTCGTGATAATTGGGCCCGGGACTGCGGGGAACGGCGACGTATCGTAGTGAAATTAGAATTTATTTATGAACGTACCTTCTTGCATATAAATGGCCACATCAGGCCGGACTGTCTCTGTCCTCCGCTGCACCCGAAAAGGCCAATTGGGTGTTCGGCTGTTTGGCCCCGATCACAACAAGCCTTAACGACCCTTGTTCGGCCATAAAAACGCATCGGAAGCTAATGCTGTGCGGGCTCATAAAATCGCCGTTGCGGTGCGGTCACATTAGCACCGAGCTGTGGCCGATTTGGTCCGTGGTGATTGAGAAGCAACACTTACTTTGAGATGTCCTTACGGTGCGGCGGCTCCTTGGTGTACTAATGCGTGCGTAGCGTACCATGTGCGGCTAGAGAAGCATCCGGGTGGATGCCGCGCGTGAACGGAAAGGCACTTTGCCGCTGGGGCAGAGTGAATAGTAATCAGGGCTTTTGATTTCCACTGGGAAGTGGAATTAATTGAATATTTAATCGTAACGCGCTGTCGGTCGCTGGCAGTTGGACGCGTCGTCGATGGAAGCACGCAAAAGCCACGGTTCACATTTCAATTAGTTAATGGGTTTGCCGAAGCGCCGAATGGTGCCTGCGTGGTGATGGGAGAGGCAACTTTCTACCATTCCGGCCATTACTTCCTTTGCATGATCTGTACACAGTGCTGCACAGGGGGGTGGTAACTTTTCCCGAACCGCAAGACGTGATTGAAACTGTCAGGCTGGTCCAGAGCAAAGTCCAGAGAATTCGTGGCGTGGATGGGTTTTGCTGCCTCCACCCCCCGGACAGCCAACATCTCGAAGGTGGCAGGCAATAGAATTACTTCTCCAGCAGTGCACGAGGGGAAAACTTGACGGCCCACCACTCATATGGAGTGAAATATTAATGATAAACTTTCCGGCAGGCCAAAGCACGATACGTACCTTCGCTTGGAAGCAATTTCCATCGCCAAACCATCACAATCCATGGCATGATTTGGTCCGGCCCTGCGGAGCAAGATACTGTCAGTGTCCCCGCGGTGACGCGGTGGCAGAAGTCGTGACGCAAAGTTTTGGCCTTAATGTGCGTGTTCGCGCGCGCACAATGCGTCTTGCTCGGTGGGTTCCGTCTCCGTTCGGGGTTTGGTGTTTCCTTGCGGTATTAAAACTAAGTCACTAATTCATCTCCCGGGGTCCATCTTGTTGGCCGTGCACTGAGGAAGTGAGTGGGCTGTGTGTGTGTGTCCGTGTTATTGCACTTGGCCGCCACGACCAGACGAACGAAAGTTTGTACCGCGCGTGGAACAATAACTTTCGAGCTTCGTTCCGGAAAGCTTCTATTTCCCTCCCCGCAGTTCGTTGGTTTTTCGGGTTTTGTGGGTTGTGTTTTGGGATGTTGGTTGGTTGGTGTGGGTTTCCTGTTACCGTTGCCCCTTCGGAGCGGGGGCGAGAGAGAGAGAGAGAACCACCAAGTTGTGAACATAAATTTCAGCTCTAAATTCATTGCCACGCGTTGACAGATGGTGAGCAACACGGGCGTGCTGTGGTACGTGGACGGTGGACAAGATGTCTCAGCAGTCGGTGCCATCTGCCATCAAGAAGCTTCGGCAACGGGTACTGCACATGCAAACCGTGCCAGTGCTGCAGATAGAACCTAACCTATTCGCTTTTACGGTTGCGATAACTACGTACAGGGCAACTTTAGACGCAACTGAAGTGACTGAAAGAGTCAAGAAAAGGAACAAAAACGCCCGTTCACCGCAAAGGGGTATGAATCTTCAGTGCCAGTGTTCTGTCCAAGGCGTTTCAAACCCTACAAGACCCCTGGAATTGGTTGTTCAGCAGCGTGGCCATCGCGACACAGCATCTCGGAGTAAATAAATGGTGACGGGAAGCAAACAAAAAGGTCCACGGGCAACCATTAGTACTAATTAAGTCGAAGCATGTCGGCGCGTTTTTATCGCCTTGTCTGCACTTTTGTTCCGGGGCTGCTATGCCGTATCGAACGCCCGGGTGACGAGCTTGAAGCCGGTGCCGTACAGTACAGCTGAACGGAACAAACAAAAGCTTAAGCCATCGAAACGGACGGCGGTTGTTGGCGGAGCGCGTGATTGGAGCGTTCAGGAAGAACAAACCCCATAAACACTAGACGCTCCACCAGCACTCGCAAACACACAACCCACCATGCAGCTCGCAGCTTGTTCCCGTTTGTTTGGCATGTTTTCAAATTGCTCCCGACGGCTGTTTCTGGCGCGCCGGGTGCGTTTGTGCGGGATTCATTTCCGTGTTTTCCCCCACAAAACGAAACGTTCCGGTTTTTGTTTTTGTTTTTCGCTCTTAAAACTTTCTACACACATGTTCACAGTGGTGGCCCGAATGGGGTGAAAGAAACACAGAGAGAAACACACACACACACACAGGACGATAAAAATCTCATAACCGCCGGCCCTCCATTTCCCATCCCCGGTGGCACTGGCGCTGGTGACGACGTACGATTGATCCTGGGTCGTTTGCATCGTGCCGTTCCGTTTTTTCGGGATGCAAAAAGCGTGTGCGGTAGGATTTCACTGTTTGTATAGATTAGTATAACGAGAGTTTGTCGTCGCGATTTCAATTTCATCATATGCCATTTGCTAAAGCTGCTTTCGTCGTGCGATCGGGGCCAGGTACGCTGCATCATCCACGGCATGGTGCATTGTAGTGGTTGGCTGGTTGGCGGGTGAGGAAAAGAGGAAGTGCAATAAACATGATGATAATTTTTCAATTTTCCCTGGAATAGCTCGTTTCGGGTAAGGCGTAGCTGATGCTGTGCTGCGACTCGAAGTGTAACCATTTAGCAGCTGTGCGGGCAATGCCAGCTAGTAGGGGTTTTTTGAAAGGAGACATCAGGAGACAGGAGGCTCCGGCGGAAGTTGCCGATGCTGCAATGTTATGCTTTCGTTATTGCTGTTTGTAAATGTTTCAATCGGAATGGTAGTGTTGGCGAGGCAGATGTATTTGTTGAGGAAAATCTCGAAAAAGGAATGTTGCACTTGGATATGGCGAGAATCAGTAGCATATGTTTTTGTGTATGCTATAGTTACAAAACATTCCTAATGGGCCGGTCTAATGGTACAGTCGTCAACTCGTACGACTTAACAACATGCCCGTCATGGGTTCAAGCCCCAAATAGACCGTGCCGCCATACGTAGGACTGACTATCCTGCTATGGGGGGAAATCAATAAGTCACTGAAAGCCAACCCCACAAGTGTGTTGGCAGGCCTTGACCGGCATCGGTTGTTGAGCCAAAGAAGAAGAAGAAGATAGTTACAAAAATTAATGTTTTTTATAGGAGGAACACAAAAAAGAAATAAATAAATATAAATTAAATTACAATTTGTTCTTAATATATTTTTGTGGGGAAAACAACTCATCGAGGCTCAATAAGTATAGTTTATGAAACTTGAGATCAAAGTGATACCTTGGAATGTAAAAACTAGCACTAGAAGGGGACTTCTATATTTTATGCCAGAATGCTGAAATGTTCAACCAGTAAAATGGACAGTAATAATCATCATAGTTGTATCCTTGTTACAGTTACTGAGTTATACTACTTTTATCAAAAGAAAAGGCATCGATTCAAACAATGTTTAACCTTACTTCACACAATATATAACCTGGAGCAAACAAATTCAATCCTTTATAAGCTAACCTGATTGCGCGAGCGACAAATCGTAATTTCATTACATATTTTTCAGGCTGATCTAGGCCTGATAAAATAATTTGGGCAGAAAATCTGAGGCTATGTTTGGGGTTTTATATGTAGTGTTGTCATGATTTCAGCAAGAGTAAAACTCCATATAAAAAGCTAGCTCATATAGAAACCCACTTAAACAACAAACATAATTAACATGAGATAGCTACAACTGTAAGCTTAAAAGATGTTAGGATACTAGATCATTCCAATTGTTTAGAGCTATTGAGGAACTGCCATGTATAAATGATGTTAAAGGCACTGTTCAGTTGTTCATGAAACATGTCATAATAATTTTATTTAATTATATGCTAGAAAAAAAACATTTAAACCAAAAAATCAAACATCATTACTGAATCGCAAATCTGCCAAGAATATATTTTGTTTTTGTTGAATAATGTTATTAGAGGCCACTCTACCAAAGCTCTCAGAGAGTTATTTCGCTTGCTATATTCAATTATTATTCTTGTGAGGTATTGTTCAAATTTTAGAGACGCAGAACAGCACAGCTGCTACGTTGACTAATTTAAAGTAAAAGCCGTTGAAAATCGAATGTTTTCAACGATGGAAGGCTTCAGCCTGGGGCAGAGTATTTTAAAGAATGATTGTGGACCGGGATTTTCGATAACGACGCGCTTTCGTGAATAGTAACACTACAAACGGTAAAACCGTAATACATACCTGTATTAAACATACAAAAAAACCGATGCAAACTAGTTTACAAATCACTTTGAAATGCCTAAATATTTAACTCATTGCTGTTGCTCGCTTTGAACCCTGCTTCAACCTATTCCCCGCTGCCAAAGTAATCAAATCACGAGCTCCATCTAACGTGAAGCTATTAAAAGTTAGAGCGCACCCTTCCAGCAGACGGGGCGTGTGCATGGATTCATCAAGAAATGCACATCATGCACACGATTGGTGCTGTCTACCGGCGGGTACCGTAATTGAATCTATCCTACTATTTGACGACAGCTATCCGGCAAAACTTTAGCTCCCCTATACCCACCCCCATCGCTATCCACCTCAAATTACACGCTGTGGGATATTGTTTTACGAATTGCCATACTGCTTCCAGCAGCGCGTGTAGTGCCCCATCAAAAGGTGCTTGGCCGGGGTACAAATTGCCAGAAAGCTAGAGAAAAGCCACTCTCCGTCGTGTTCGGTGATCGGTGGTTTCGGTTACGAAATGAATGCCTTTCCCCGTAGGTGCCCTTCGGTTTTCACTTTTGTAAACGACAGTGGCCAAAAGATATTTTCGGTGGTATTTCGGGGCTGCCGATACGTGCCCGGAAAGTGAAACAGTGAAATTTGGAGGACATTCGCGTGCGCGATTGTCGTTTCGCCGGGTGCGACAAGGGAAGGACTCTGAGAAGCAGTCACTAGCCATCTCTGTTGCATCGTTTGGGTATGACGATCACGCGTGTGTGTGTGTGTTTTGAGGACATTTTGGAGAGTATCGGTTTCATACCAAGACGTAAAATTATTTTATTGTTGAATTTTTTTCCCTTACACTTGTTTGACAGGACACAGCACGAAATTATGACTACGTTCCAGTAGATCTAGCTTATTTTCACTTTCACCCCGAGAGCATCCTTTAGAAAGGCACGAAAGGGAGTGAAAATCAAATAAAAACAATTTCCCTTTTCCTAAATATTCAACGATACGGCACAAGAAACCGTATATCATTCATTCGGAAATGGAAACCGGGACCTTGTCTCCTGATCTTGCTTGCGCTCATAGCCTAGAAGTCATCGGCAAAATAATTCAATTCCAAGGCGTAAATCCTGTTGACTAGACGCTTTTTGATAGCGTGCTGTACTTTTTTTTTATTCTTCTCCTACCTTCCTGATTTTCCAGCCAGTCTATCGCGACTGCTTTTGTCGCGACCCAAAATTGACTGCCAAAAGTGACAATCACTCAAAGACGGTGTTGCTGTTGCTGTTGTTCCACTTGTATCCGCACCCTTCAGAATCGTGATCACACCGGTCGCGATAAGAGATCTATTCAGGGCGAAAAGGCAGACGGACGATGTGGCACGCGAATGCTTAAGCTTTACGGGTTCGTTTTGAGATGAATTTAGCAAAACAACAACAAAAAAAAGGAAAAGAACGAGAGAAAGCATTCATCCAGCGATAGCGACGGAATTTGGCTTTCCCGCGGTACATTTCCTACCCCCAGCATCTTCGATGAAGAGTCATCTGCACGGTGGGCGTTGACAGTATCGAATCGATTGTCGATTGTGTTGAGGATTTGAACCCTGGCGGGAAATTAAATTTCCGCTACAAAAGGCAGAGGACGCCAACGGTTCGCGTTGGTAAGGCCCCACGCCACGGGTAAAGGGCACCCTTGATATCTTGAAATGGAAACTCACTTGAACGCGTGTGGAATCGAGCGGTCCAGGAAATGGGTTTAAATTCTCGGAACTCGGCAGAACCTCCATCATAAATAGTCTGTATTTACACAGAACTGATTGTACAGTTTACTACCAGAAAACTATGAAACGATCGTCAGCCAGAGCTGTAGCATAAAATATTATAGAGCAAAATGAAAACACATGAAAATGCAGGGTAAAAACAACGGGGTATTTTATACGTTCAGCGCCCCCCCCCCTACTCTACCCATTTTGTTTCATTTGTACCTCGAAAAACGTGACTCGTGGTAAGATTTATTTCACATTTTCCACCAACCCCCGAGCGCTGCCGCGTGCCGCGGTACATTATGCTGAGTAAACAGCGAATGCCAACGGAGCAACGGGAAAACATGTCGAAATGTGTAAATCCTGCTGGGTGAGTTAAAATCCCCGGACGTTGCACGGTCTGCCGCCCGCGCCCACTGCACTGGCCACGGCACCACCCAAGCAAATGTTGTGGACTTTTCATCTCGCCCGCTGGTTCGAAAGCATCGGCTTGGGATTCAAATATTTATTCCCACTGTTTCTGCTGATAACGTTTTCATAATTACTACGTGAATTTGGGTGCTGAAAGTGAGCCCGAGCGTACATGCGAGGAACGTAGCAGCGTCAGCGAGGCAGCAGCACTGTAACTACTGCTAGTGCTGCGACTATTTGACAACTAGCAACGGCACACCATGAGGACGGACGGTTCCCTAACGCACCGAGGGCGGGGAGATAATCGTTTTTTAAAATCTCGTCAAAAGGGTGCGTCGGACGGTCTCGCTGGCGTTGTCTATTTGCATTGCCGGTCGTGAACGGTGAGCGCACCATGAAGGGTGGTAAAATGGGTAAAGCACGCGAAAGAGATTACCAGATTTATGTTGATGCATTGTATTATCCGCACTCGATGTTGCATGTAATTTACCCGAACCCTCGCGACTGTTGGCCTCCCTCTCGAGCGTTACAAAAACACAATCACTCGCACACACACACAGACACACACACGTTATGTCACGCTGCTCTAATCGGAACGGAGCTGAGCGCGGAAACACTTGTTCGGCATAGAGACTATCGCACGACCATGCATACCATTCTGTTCTGAGAGGGTGGAAACGTTAGGAAACGAGCCACCCGAATGTGCAATTCTGTCAACGGGAGTGCTCGTCCCTCTACTGGTGTTGTGTACTGTGCTGGTCACTGTTGACTTTTACATTAATTTCCAATTTTTCACGACGGAAACTGGCAGTTTAAAGTGGCCACGCTACTCGTACCACGACGCCACAAACAAATGTAGGGAATTTTGCAATGAAGGGTCAGAAAGAGCGAGTGAGAGTGAGGAACAATTTAGAAGCTAATTTAAAAACTTTGATCGTTTATTTGCATGCAGCTCGAGCGGTGGAGCCGGAACGAACGGAAGAATTCGTTCGACTTCACCTCGAACGTTACAGGGGCGCCGTCGTCGGAACGAGGGCACTTTGGCCGGGGGCGGGTGTGTCTTTCGTTTCGGACAGGAAGGTTATTAAAAATTAAATTGAGGAAATTACGACCGTCAGCACCGGGTAGATGGAGGGTACTGGAGCTGCCGCTAGGGATGCATCAGACGCCGACGGACCAGGAATCCTCCGGACACTCAGCAGGGATTAACATCCGAACCGTTGTAATTAATTGTTTTCCCTGTCTCGGGTCGTATTGCGAGCGGCGTTTGTTTTGGTGCGATGGAACGACGGTGTGGTAAAGAGTGAAGTATTTGCATACGAATTGTGTGCGTCGCTTCAGATTGCTGGATTGCTGTACAGTTCTTGAGGAGCTAGTCAGCCCCAGCCGGCGACCCGTTTAATGCCAACCTGCTGTCGAGAGTTGAGCATTTGGGTGGGGTTTAGCGTTTGATGCCTAGAATGGACTCGCAAATGGCGTCACCGTTGATCAGGTATACACCTGTGAACCTGCGTAGCATTGCTTAGTAGTACGGTTTGTTTCATGCATGTGTGTATGTGTTTCTCGCCATCGCTGGAAAGGGAACATCTTGGGATTAATTGCGAGGAAGTCGTTTCATTCTCGGCCACGAACTGACTGGACGCGTCAACCGAGCCGACAGGCGCAATTAATCAACAGCAGCGTACGGTTGACGTAGTCCAACGCGTGTACGGTTGACGTATTAGGATAATTTCCTTAACCGGTCCCGGGTTCGAAATTGCACTACGTCCGACCTGGAGCAGATTTGTTGCCCAGCCATATGGCAAGATGTTTGGCGAAGCGGAGGTTGCCGGGCACAGGCTAATGGGGGGAATGCTTGCGGTGATGTTTGCTTTGTCTTCGCCAATGAAGGGGGGGATTGATAAAAATTTGTCATTTGCTATCTTGGCGCGTAAATTAATGTCCGTGCTGTACGGTTACATCGGACGGGCAGGGAGCGTACCGCGAGCGGATAGGCGTTTATTGCTTGTGGTAGTGTTTAATGGCGATTGGGAAAGATTTACCTTTGCGATTTTACATCTTATTTTTGATATAATTTACTGATAAAAAACTGAATGAAACGCTCAATTTTATAAAATCCTTGTGACAATCATGATGTCAATCGTATCATGTTTTAATTCTACATTGATACAAAAAATGGTAAAATAATGATATTAAGCAGCTTTTTTTTTTATTTGAGGAAATGCGAGAAAATATTGCATTCTATTTACATCAGAGGTTAGTTTCCATATTTTTTTGGTGTGTTGCCACCATTTTTGGGCCGTTTTCCAGTTTTTTTTTTGGTTCAATTGCATTGATATCCAATCGGACGACATCAATAAATTATGGGAGCGAACCATAAATCTATTAGATACGATGAATAAATCGTGAGATATAAAAAATATATGTTAATTTGCTCGGAAGGTTTTCTGGCCGGTTCAAAGCATTCAAGAATAAAACTTGACCCACTACAAAGTAGGCTGGTTGTGTCGCCGATAACGATGATTGGGCTGCGCCAAAAGGTATGCAATCAGCATCACCAAAAAACAACAGCAACAGATGTCAAGGATCAGTGTAGGGTGTAGGGCCAAGAACAATGGATTTAGCGATTGCTAGAGCAGCACATAGTTGCAGGATCTACAAGGAATGAGACATCAGTAAAGCATCAGTAAAGATTTTAAACCCCCAGGGGTAGCAATTCATTTATTATACATCAAAATTGACCAGGTAGCGTACAATCAAATTAGAAAGGCTTTAGTCAGCATAAGAAACCTATATAGGCTGACCTAACTGTGTAGGCCGGTAAAGTCAAGAGAAAATGGAATAAAAGAGAGACACAAAAATAGAAAAAGAAGAATAACATGTGAAAGAAGATGACGATGAAGAAGAAAAATTAAATATTTCTGCAAAGCAATTGAATATTTTAAGTCAGATATGTTCTTTTTTTCGCCCTTGTTCTTTCATATATTGGCTTGTATTTTGTAGCCACTAAATATTGTACTATTATCAGCACTAGATATCTCAGCTAAACAAAAGTAAGCATAATGTTTTTTATATCATCAAAATTCTTTTAAATTCATTTAACATTGTCATTATTTGAACATGAAATTTATGCATTTACATCATGTTATATTGATTTCCAGCGAAACGTCCAACCATAAATCATTAAAAACGTCAAACACGTGAAAATTACATCCTCACATCGCTGCAAGCATACATCGCATCTCGTTTCGCTCACTCGCCCACTTTACAGCAATAAACGGTATATTCAATTATTGGCTCCTCATCTTTAAACTATCCAATAAACCGTTAACCTTTTCCGCTGATCTGGCCCGATTGTTCCGATCACCTCTCGCCCGGAGGGGTACGTGCGGGCCTGAAATATCGTGAAATTGTCATCGGAACCTCCGTTGCACTGCGAGCCACACACTCACCCACATAGACACACCGTGAGCATGAATATTCAATGCACAGATAACCATTTTCCGAAGCACCAACGCGGCAAACAAAACAAACGCATTTCTGACGGCTGGCGGCAAAAACAAGTGAAACAAATCCATTTTCTGAAAGTGGAAAAACAGCAGCAACCGTCGCAGCAACCCGCCGAAACTGGGTGACCGGGAAGGAAAAACATAAACAGTATTAAAATACGAAACAACAGAGAGAAAGCAGCTCGTCCCGACGAACAATTGTGGTGATGGTGGTGGTGTCGGTACCAGTGAAATGTTGTTGTACTGCTGTCTTTTTTGTTTTGCTTGGCAGCTTTCTGAAATCCGCTTCCGGGATTTTGATGGAGGGCAATTTGTAATTAAAAACACTCGAGAGTTTAATAAAATTTCCCAACAGGCTTGTAGCGGTGCGCGGTCGCGGTGGGTGGACGGCTGCGACGCGAAAGTACTTATGCATGCACTCGCGGAAATGCATATATTGTCATTCGAGATGGGCAGTGGTGAACATTACCAATCTGTGAGGGTAGAGAGAGTGGGGTAGTTTTTTTTATTATTATTTTTTCACGCTGATTTTCATTTCTGTGAATTTTCTACCATCCGCTTAACAATGAACCTTAACATAAAAATGATGTTGATGATGGTGCCACGAATGACAACGATGATGCTACTCATGCCCATGATCTTTGTTTACGTTTATTCTCTACAGTGTGTGGTTTTATCATTGTTATGCGAAAATTAAAGATATATTATTTGAAGAGCAGAAACGTTAATTGACATTTGATGTGAAACCAAGCGTTATTATGTAGTTTAAAACATGTTTATTCAAAACAGAAAATGGAAACATTTTGTCATACGAGTTCTTCAATAAAACCTTTTAAAATCACCTTTTGGTTCGAAGGTGTAACACGTTCAATCCCCCCAAGGAGGTTTAGCCATAATCCTGCATCCATTCGTTCCATCCAGAAGCATTGCGAGCTATATTAAAGAAAGCAAGAGAAGGTGATCGTAGCGGTAAGCCACCCTCCTGTCTCTATCCCCAACGGCTGAATGATGACACCTGTGGGAAATGTATTTATGTGTCTCGGTAGTGACGTTGTCGCATAAATTAAAATCGTTGCACTGCACTCGGTTCGGGCCCAACGCAACCGAACGCTTCCTACCGGCTCGACGCCGTCCCGGTCGCCATGCAGTGTCTGCCCATCCACTGGCACTGCCGCTATCATGGTTGGGAGCGTGAAATTGAATTCACAACATTTAGCATGGAAATGCAATCCCCGCCGTGCGCTTGCAGTGTGCAGTGCAGTGCACGATGGGCTGCCTGTGGCTTGGTAGCCGATGGGGACGGATAACGGGCCCGACCATCCATCGGGCATGGATTTTCGATGACGGATGTAGTGACATTCGCCCCGATACGGTACGGTGCCCACCTAACTGATGAGGGCTATGTGACTGTCAGGGCTGTGCGGCTGCTAACCAACGCGCGGGTTGAGTTTTTGAGCTGCTGAACGGAAAGTTAAAGTAAGTGTGGTTTTCGCGCTGTAAGGCAGTGGAGTGCTTTGCGGCGGGATGGATAGATTAGTCAGTACTGGAAATCGGTGTGCATGAATCGGTGGTGTCAGTGGGTGTGTATGGTAGTTTTGGATGAAGAAACTTTTAGATTCAAATTGAAAATGTAGAAAGTATGCTGTGACACCTTAAAGCTGTAGCCAAAGTAAACGTTAACGGCGAAAATTATCGAAAATGATTATTCTTAATACTTAAGATATTCAAATCCTTTTCTCGCTGTTCAGTTTTCATTTTAAATTTACATCATTTCGAAATTTTCAAGGTTTTTTTTAAAGATTTCTGCATAATTTTAGGAAACAGGAAAAGTCCTGTTGTAGAAAACAACGAGGTCGGCGAAAAGTGACAAATTGTTGTTTACAATTTGTGTTTATTGATAAGCCGTTGACAGCCGAACCGAAACGTCGCCGATTTGCCGTTACCAGAGGGAGCAGAAAAAAACATCGCCGCGCGAATCGAAAAACGGCCATCGCGCGAGTGCCATGAGATCAAGTCAGAAAAACGTAAGAAAGCGTACGTGAAATTTTTTAACCGATCCGCCGCGAAATTTACTTTGCTACGTTGTAAGATTTAGAGCAATAAAGTAGTGCAGTAAACTACGAGTTAAAAGATCACGTTTTAAGTTTGAGTTGAAGAAAGAACTTTGCTTCTAGAACAGTCCAAAAGGCTAAAAGGAGGGAAAAAACTAACCGCAGGATTCCACACAGCATAACACGGAGCGCAGCATAACAACTGACAGCTGCCAAACGCTTCACAAAACGCTTGGCAAAGGAGGTAAAGTGTTTCATTAACTGTCGGTCATCGCAGTAGGTTGGTAGCATTTCAACGAGAAATGAGCGGCCTACTAAGGATATTCAAAACATGGTACCGGCAATAAAGCGTTTTCTGAAGCGTTTGGCAGCTGTCAGTTGTTATGTTGCGCTCCGTGTTATGCTGTGTGGAGTCCTGCGGAATAAATGAGGCATACAAGGCAGCAACGACACTTTTTTATGCAAATAAATCATCACAGTAGGGTTGTTTAGCCAGAGATTTGTTAGAAGCAAAGGGAGTTGATATATCAGGTGGCAATGTCACGCCTAAAAACGAAAGGAGTAAGAAAACCTGAATTGACAGTTAGATTCATAACAAATTGAATGTTTTGATGATTTTTCTATATTCTCTCTCCTAAGTCTACCCCGAATTTTCAGAATTTTACACGATATTTGAGAATCATCGGAGTCTGTTGAAAAGAGCAAAAGGATATATGCACAGGCACTCTGATAAATTTCTCTCTTTAAGTATAATATCGTAGTTGGTTCGGTTGGTACATCACTCCTTGCTTACTGGCAGGACGGATTAAATAAGTATAGCTTGTGCATCATTTTTTTGCTACAGAAATGTTTTTTTTTGGAATTTTGTAACATTCAGATATTCGTGATAATTTAATAACTGGTCATCACGCAAGTTTTTAGGCTTCTATATTCGAGCTACACCTGAGCAAAATCGTCTACCATATCTGGGAGATACCTTTTTAATTTCAAGGTATTCCTGATTTTGTTATAGAACAAACTGTCAAATTGTGTATCGATACATTGGTGAGGAAGAACACAATAAGCCCACCTGGTACATACATTCACTTTGGAGATAGCATTTTAATTACAAGGCTTACCTGATTTTGTTTGGGAACAAAATGTCAAATTGTGTGTTATGCGTTGGAGAGGAAGAACACAATAAGCCTACTTGATACATATTTTTGGTTAGAAGTATGAACGTTATTGTAGCATACCTGTCATGTTCAAGTAATCAAATTCCTCCTAAAACGTCAACAAACACAATGCTTTAGCGTATTAGTATATTAAAAATGATGCCTATCGTCGAATCCTTAATAATCAATAACAGTTTGTTCTCAATATTTTGAATGTAATGTTGATGTTTGGATTTTTAAAAACAATCTTCAATAATTTTATGTTTAGTAATAACGTATTTTCTTAATGTTTCATAAAGAGTTTTAAAAGTCAATAATAGCAGCTCAGGAACAACAGCAACAAAAATCTGATCCTATTCCCTACCCGCCCTGAGTGCCAATTTGGTTTACCATAAAAGTATTTTAAAGTCAATATATCGCCCGCATTTCGTATCTTTTTGCGCCAAAAAAGACACGACCAAGCCCTTCGTTAAAACGATCAGCAAGGCCTAGGCAAAATATGTTTTACCTTACTTGCGACTTTTCCTTTTTTTTTTGCCCAAATCTTCCAAGTCCCGAGTTCTTCGAAAACTCCCCGCTTCCCAAAAACTCAATTCTTCAGTAATACTTCGATAACGAATTCACGAACGAGCGCCCAGGTTTCGCTTTGATCGTACTTTTCCCGAAAATCAGCCTTTCCTACACCCTGTCCTAAGCATGCCGTTTCACTAAAAGTTATCGAAAGAGGCAGCATAAATTTGATACGCATGTAAGTTTTACATCCCCTCCCCCCCTCTGCCCCTTGTCGTCTAAGCCAATTTTTATCTAGCGCCGGCTTCCTAGCGCAAGGGATTTGGTGGAAGTTTTGCCTTCAGAAGTAGCGCATGCGGAAGGGACAGGTAGTTTGTGAAGCTTGTTTTGGGTCCCTTTTTGGCATAATGCATCAGCCTACAGTGGAGCCGGGTGGAGGGGAGAGAAAAAAAGGTAAGTGACCCAATTTACGACGCAAAGTAGCTCCCGGACTTAGGTGGTCCATTTGGATCCAGTGACGGAGATGGAACTGGTTGAAATCATTAGCCGTACGAACTTGCCATACGGCTAAAGGTGTTGGATGTGCAGAACGTGAAGATTCCTTCACTTTCACGTAAATCTTCTCCTTTTTCAAAGGGAAAAACTTCCTTCCGCCTCGTCTTTTTCACATTTTCTTAAGGGAGGCTTTTTGTTGGGTTGTTTGTTGGGTAGGATAACAGATTTGCAGTGTTTTCCCTTTACTTGGCCGGGATGGAAGTTATTTTAATTTCCACTCTCCTCCGTTTGGTCGCTTTTTGTGCTGGCAACCGTTTATAATTGAAATTTATAAAGGTACGCCTGGCAACGGTCCGGGATCCGATGAGGTACCGAAAGGTGTAGAAATACGACGATGACCGTCGCACTAATTTTATCGTTATCTAGCAACAGAACATGGCCACACACACACACACACACACACACACACACACACACACACACACACACACACACACACAGGCATGCACATACTGAAATATGATACTGATTGCTATCGTTCGACGGATCCTTTCATCGAACCGTAAGATTGGGAACGGATGACGATGAATTAACACACTTTTAGGATGATAAATTACCTTTTTCCAATGCCTTGTAGGGAGACTACAAACTCCTGCATCTCATCGTGACGGGAGCTGTTCATTGTCATTAAACGATAGAAGGAAAAAAAAGATGTTTCCTTTATTACCAAAGGGTAGCTCGTGCCGCTGATATGTGTCCGAGCTTTCATTTCCCGTTGCGCTCAAACGCTTCCTCATCAGCTTGGTGTGTGAAAGCGACTAAGCACTAACGATTGATTTTCATCAACGCATCATCGGTCATTCTTCACATCACAAACTATCATCAAACTAACAAAAACACACTTAAAATTTCATCACTTTCAAAGGGCCATGAAACCCTTTTACGGAAGTAATTTGATTGCACGAACAAAACAGTGAAGTAGCTCGAACAGTTTTTTTTTGCTTTTTGTCAAGCTCCTTTCCAAATCCCGGTTCCCTGGCCACGGTAATGTTCGCTCGATGTGAGTTAAATTGACTAAATGTTGTTTTCATAAAGTGCAACGTTTACTTTCCCACCTTTTGCTTCACCCTGTTGGTTGTTCGCTACGCTATCGTGCGATTTTTTGGGTCGCTCTTTTGCGCTTTATACTTGTTTCGACGGGTATGAAAGAAATCTCCACAAAATGAAATAAGCTTTTTGTTGTATGTTTCTTTCGTGGGGCTACAGCCCTTGTTTTGGTTGTTTTGTGTTTGAAATTGAAGTACTTGAAATGTTGCTACCTCTTTGTAAGGACGATGTGGTAGAACACTTTTTTGGGCTGACTTTCAACAGAAACAGTCTTTAGGCAAGAGCTGGAGCACATGATGCATAGAGCAGTGGGTGACTACGAACTGATGCATGATTTTTAATTTTCAATTGCATAAGTTTGTAGCAGTATGTTGTAGTTTAAATCAAAATCTATTCATTCTATCATTGCTTAATAGTTATGCTCATTCTTCGTTAAAAAGTAATGAGGCAGTATTGAAACTATCTATCAGACAGCGATCATTGGCCCTGATGTTACGAAAAGAAGGCAAGAAAAGATACACTCTAGGAATTCGGATTGCTATATAGAATAAGCGTGATAAATAGCAAATAGCAAAACTGAATACAACAACCACAAAATGGTTCGTTGCTAAAATATTTTTTTCTTCTGTTTATTAGCATCTGGCAGAGTTGAAGTACATACTGTACAGGAATTCATATTATTGCACAAGATTTATAATAACTCCTGTACAAGCATAAATCGTCATTACTATCAGTCTAAGGAATTGGCGTGCTTGTAGCTTACGCTTTGGTCGCTATGAATTAAAACAAAGAAAGTTCTATATTTTTTACCAGAATCGTAGCATTGCCTACTCATGTACATCCAACTGCCCCACTGTTTAATACCCTCAGTTGGTGTGGGTGTGTGTTTGTGTTTCCTTTCGCTTTTTCTCTGACATACCAAACAGCTGACATTTTTTGTTTGCTTTGACAAACCCCGGCTTTTCCTTTCCTCGGCTTTTAATTACACCACGAGCTGTACGAAGTTGATATTGTTGTTTGACAAACACACTAGAATTCACATTAAATACAGGTCCAGTTTGTCAAGCGGGATGATAACAACATCAAGCGTGCCGGCATCATGTCCGAGTGAAGTCTGCTGTTTTTGTCTGCAAATAATTTTCATTTTCGACAAAAACCCGACTTCCCTGCAGTCAATGTTTAATCTACGGCGCCGGAACGGATGCGCCCATTCCTATCCTTAGGGTTTTGTGATACACCAGAAAGTGATTTCGATCGTGTTCTCGTTGCTGGATTCGGTGCCAGGAGCAGCTTCTTGTTTAATTTCACCGTTTTGCTATTGACAGTTGAATCTTGCAAGTTTATTAAACCGAAAGACAAAGTCACACAGAGAGTAGAGGACGCGTTCCGAAAGCATTATACATGGAAGCTATCGAATCCGTCCCGTGCATGGTGCAAAGAGACGTGGAGATGTGGTGCACTAGTTCGCTCATTTGCATCCCTCGTATTCCAACGGAATTGACTGGTGAGTTTATACCTCCCTTAAAATAATAATAAATTGAATAAAGCACCCGTAACTCGCGGGGGGTTTCTCTTCTGAAAAATTTCCCTTATAATTCCTTGCACGATGGAGCTGAAAGCTTCCGGGTTAATGCTGCCCCTCGAATAAAGATACTTAGACCGCGTCTGATGACGCATATACCATTATATAGACTTAACAAGCTTGCTCGCCGGATTAACTGGAAAAGGGTAAACTAAGCTTATGGCTGCTGTACGGTGCATGTCCCAGCAAACGTCCTCGGACTCGGAATGATAAGGTTGAGAGAGAGAGAGAGAGAGAGAGAGAGAGAGAGAGAGAGAGACTGCAAAAAGCAAGGGAACTGTTTTTCCCATGCTCTACTTGGAAAGCACTTGAGAATAGAAAAACTTTACCGCTTGGAACAGGTTATTTTTTATATATTTTTATTTTGCATCGCCCACTAATTCCTGAGCGCAGAAGATGCGTTTATGAGAAATGGGGTGGAAAACACAAGCGAGAAAACAGGGTTAATAGCTTGCACTTGGTAGTTTCATGAATTAGTTAACCCTCTTCCGCTTTCTTACGCTTGCCGTGTGCTTCGCTTTCTTTACGAAGGATTTGTTAACAGTTTATTAGAGCAAACTGTCAACGCGGGTCGCCGATGAGGTGGTGAACCAGTTTATATTTCTGCGCTCAACAGCGCAGAGTCATGCGGGTAGGTGTTTACCGGAGGCAAACAATTTAACCCCTCACAGGGAAGGACACACAACGAACAGAATATCTGGTATCGTCCGCGTCACACGCGCTTTTGATCAAGTTTCCATCCGCCTTAGAGTGGAGTTTGAACAATACGCGCGACGAACTTTTGCTACGTTGTGAGGCTAACGTTGTGAAGGTGAACGATTTTTCCACTTATTTCTTAAGTAATGCAGGGATGCAAGGGCATGTTTTAAGGTTTTAAGTCTTTGCTTTCAATTTGAAATGATTCACAAAACAATATGATTAGAGCCGGTATTCCACAAACAATGCTTGCTTCTAGAATGTATATGAGTGGATATTAAGAATCAAATTAAGATTAAAACTGTGTCAAGTTCATCAGATAACCCTGTGCAAAGTATCATTCAAAGCGCATTTGTTGTGAATAGCAGTGAAACAGAAACTCGTTTTAAGAGCTTTTGCCGAAACCCGCACAGATCACGGCAGATCGCACAGAACAGATCGTAGCACTCTCGTCCTGGAAATTGTTTTATCTCTTGGCTACCGCTAAGCTCGTTAATGATATACAAACAGAGAGGCATCGTAGAACGACGAAGTAAATGAAATTAAATGTCGTCTTTGCTTAATGTGTCATGCAGAATCACTTAATGAGAGTAATAAAATGCCATTTCATTCCCCTATTTAAAGTACCTTCGGGTTAAAGTGAAGTGTTAAAAACGCTTTTTAGGATATATTTTAAACATGATGAGGTGTTGTTAGTTTAGATTCAAAGTTTTATGTTTTTTTTTAAATATTATCTTTGAAATATTGTTATGCTGATTGTCAGATTTTGAGATTGACAAGCACTCTACACAAAAGAGTAAACCATTCTGGAAGTATTATGATTAGCTTAAATAGGCTGATTTCTCAAACTTATTGAATAATACTTAATCAAAATATCCAATAAGATAATTTATCAGAAATCCATCTGCATTAGTTAATAACACTAGCAATTGTTTTGTGTGTGTGTAAAATGATGTTTTGTCATGGTACTTTGGTGTTTCTATTTGCTTTATTTTGACCCATTGAACCGAACCTTACAAAACTGTTTCAGAAGCACGTCTTTATTACTATTTCAAACACAACGATACAGGAAAAGAGGAATGTTTTCATGTGCTGCTGTCCAGCTGTGCCCAGCTTTTCTTACCATGTCGAGTGTCAGAAACTGCTGAAACTGAAATACTTCTGGACGAGCTGAATCCAACCGGGAATATCGAATCCGTGCCGCTGAAGTCTCCAGAGAAGTATCCGCAGCTGCTGGGAGGACTGAAGGGAACCGGAAAGAAGGCAAGGAAGGGTGTAAGAAATTTCGATCAAAATGTATCACAAATATGAAGCAACGAGTTTTTGTGGCACGAGGAACACAATCTATTTGGGGCCGAAAAGGAAAATGTTATTCCCTAGTCGTGTGCGTGCCTTTTGGGCATTTGTTGCATTAAGTAATAGAAGGAAAGGAATACAGGACTGGGAGGGGTTAACCACAATATCGTTGATTGAATGATCGAAGCAAAACTAAAGGCAGGGGGAATGGAAGCGTTTGGTGACGAAAGCTGTTGCAACCTACCTGCAGCGTGTTAAGGACGTTCTCGAACTCTCCGCTACCGATCTGCTCGAAGAAGAAGGAAAAGTCGTTGCTCGTTTCCAGCTTGTCGAAGAATAGTAGGATTATTTCGTCCTGCGGCAGCAGCGCCAATATGTCATCGACTAATCCATTCAATCCTCTGGTGGTGAGATTTACTGCAATCGACACAGCGCGGGGAGGAGAAGGATCAGCAAGGGAAAGGTATTGGTAAGCATGCTTGAAGTAGTTTTTTTTGTTATGTTTGTATTTTTTCTCTTTTGCTACAGGCTTGTTTGGGATTTAAGACCTCCGCCAACGGTGGTCGGCGATAGGAACAATTTGACTTTTACTACGATTCGCCTGTGGTAAATGTATTGCTGGTGCGTTTCCTTTTCCCACTCCGCATGATTGGTTGTGCCCGGTCGCTTGTTAGCGAAACTGCTCGATAGCAAACAGTAATTGATTAATAATTTAATTTGCTACACTCGGCAACTGCACACTGTTCAGGCAACCGATGCCCGAGCTCGGTGCACTCTCCGTGTTGACCATTTTGTCATACGCTCGCAACGCTGCACCACACCGGAGCGCGGGAATGTATTAAGTGCGCTTGGGTTGGCTGCTGCGAGCCACGTTGAAATGTCCGAAAGGGAAAGCTTCATTAGCTTTTGCCTGCTGGCCAACAAAGCATCTTGCTCTGCTGCATCCCGGATTTGCTTGTTGGGGACAGTGGAAGAATGCGCTGGGGTGCCCAGGTGAGGGGTCTTTGGTTTCCGAAATGCAATCGTCACAACTTTCATCAGCGTCACCAAATACAATCAACCAAATTGTCATCAACCAACGGCCGGTGGGGTTTTGCCCCGATCAGCCCAGGGATCGTTGCGGTTTTATGTTTATGACAATCAAGCTCAGTGCTGCCGTCGAGGAATTATGGCTTCCACAGTGTTGCTCACAATAGTGGCTTACTTTTCATGTTTAATTCATACAACATTTTCTAATGTGCTGATGAAATGCTTTCATTTGAGTAGTTATTCCTATTCCTATTTTAAAACTAAGTTTTTCGGCTGTTTTACTTATTTACAATTTCATCCTAGCAATGAGTTGCCTATGCATTTATGATACAGCTATCAGCTATTTTTGATATTATACTTTATTATTCGCTGTTCGATAACCTGCTTTTTTTCCTTTCCACCAAGATGACCTGATAAAATACAGGTGGGTAAGCAGAAAGGGAAAAAATTGTGGCAAAGAACGTTTTCCATTCTGAATGCGATTTGAAGTTTTTATAAAAATACACTGAACGCACCGACAAGCAATAAATTATCGACTTTGCTTGGACATAGCTATTATTTTTGCTTTGATTTATTTATCGACACAACTATTATTTATCGACTTTGATAAATATTTTTCCTAAAAAGAATTGACAACTAAATCAAAGGGAGCAAGGATAACTAAAAAATAAATAAGGAAATGAAGCAACAATTACATGTTTTTCTTGGCAAGAAACAACAATAAATCAATGGTTTATGATTTACGGCAAGAAAAAAAAGCGTAGGAATGTAGCAATAATTTCTTTAGCTTTCAAAATTGCCTTTTTGTCGTAGGAAAATTTTCAAAAATTATTAGTGTGAGTAGGATAGATCTAGGTTTCAAGAAAAACCCTGGAGTTCGGGGAAAACATTGTGTTATAATTATTGGGGAGTGCAAAGAAAGCAATTCGTCTGAATGTCTTGTCTTTTTAAAACTCCTATAAAACTATAACATTTTTGTACCACACTGTTACTGCTCACTGCTCAATGTTTACGACCTCTGTTTCTGTTATGTTCGCATTGCACACACAAACGCATTATTCTCGTGCCTTTAGGAGCCTATGCAACGAAACTGCTGACTCAAAACGCAGGTGAAGCGTACAGTTCGGCTTGGTTGCCGAACGATTCAAGCCCGTAAGGATCAAGACTTCGCCACATGTCGTGCACCATACGCAACAGCTCCTACCCATTACATGCAGATTGTGCATAAGGTGAACGTGGAGACAATTACACACACACACACATAGGTACGCTCGTGCAAACACTAGCACAGGATTAAATCGTAAATAATTTAATTGAATATTATTCCATTTCGCCGTTCAAGGTTTTGTGCTGTTGCGCCCTCGGGACTCCATGCCCCCCCCCCCTCCTTCCCCCAAAACGGGCCCACTTCCGGACGTTTGATTCGATATCCGACGGCTCCCCGGGGCAGGAAATGTATGCCGACCGAGCGATGCTAACGACGGAAGTGTCAAATGAAGACGCATTTACGTTTGTTCTTGATTGAATTGAAGGAACCGGCACGGCACCGAGGTCCAGCGCGCACCCAATTCAACTTTGGTGAGCGGCACACACATACACATACACGCACGCGAAACAAGATTATCGTGATCGAGCCTTCCGAGGCCGAGTGTTTGCTCGAGATGCGGCCACAATTGTACGTATGCACTTCCGGCGGCGGTGGCAGCAGAGCGGTGACTTTGGGCGGTCCCGGCGTGAAATCAATTTAAATTGAAATCTGCTCTCCAGCTCTCCGTTTGCATATGCGTTCGCCGGGACGGCGGCGCAGGTTGGCTCGACACGTAAAATGGCACTTTCATGGGTGATTGAATAATGAAGTTACTTCTGCTGACTGGCACACGCTCGCTCTTGCCGGCTTGTGCATCTTGCGGATGAAAGCGGATCTTGCAGTGCATAAGAAGATAGCTTTGTGCAGCCTTTATCAGGCAGGCATCTTCCGGTGCTATCTTCTTGGGTTTGGAAATATAAGTCCGCTCATTTAATGTGTCCGGTGCAAGAGTTACATTTTCTCGCAATCGACATTGCAGCAAGGCTTTGTGTAGCGCACAAAGCGAAAGTAAATTAAAGAGCTTTTTATCTTCAAGCATCGATGCCTCAATCGAATCGGATAATAGTTGCAAGGGTTGTTATCGGTTTGTAATAGGATAATTGAAACTGGCACCGATTCCACGAACGTCCTGAGCTGCACTTATTTATCTTGGTGCATAATGTTCAATCGGATGTATAATTGGAAAGCTTTCTACGGAAACGAGTGCCCGGCTAAGCGCTGCCGAGCGAAGAACAAATGAGTTTAATCCGTCTGCTGGGATACAGCTTCCCGGTAAATGGTCCGGTACGGCGTATGATTTCAAGATTTGCTTGTCTAGGCAATGCCTTCCCCACAGATACTCACACATCCTGACGCTTTCGTCCGGCTCGGCAAAGATGTCGTCCGCATCAAAGCGCTTGTTCAGCTCGGTCCACACCTTCTCCACGCTGAAGCCGATGCTGTCCAGGTAGCGGCGAAAGCTGCGCACCTCGCCCAGGCTCACTATGTCGAGCCGGATCTGCGTGTAGTCCTCGGACGACACGTAGTCGAAGGCACTCTCCACCTCCACGTCGTAGTGGTAGTAGTACTGCATCAGCCGCTGCACATCCTCGAACGGTACGAGATCGATAAAGTCCATCAGATCCTGCTGCAGCTGGTGGCTTGGCTCTTCCTCGATGTGCCGGATGTGGTAGCCAAATATTTGGCCCAATTCGGCCAGCAGCAGCAGCAGGGCCAGCAGTGGCGCCCAGCCGCCCGTTGGAACCAGTGTCCGCCGGATCGTTCGTTCACTCGCGACACAAACCATCGTTAATTTCTTGTTGAAAGAAAGACGTATTGTTGGAGCGTTTTGGGGCCCGGGGGAAAGAAGAGAGATGTTGATAACAGGAAACTAGCAACACTGGAGCAACACACCAGCACCCGGCACGGCAAAGAGGATTTGCGATTTAATAAACCACTTCCGCTGGGACACTGCACGCTTGGCACGCTGCAAATACGCTAATACGAACTCCGAATACGGTACCGACTGCGATGTACGGGGAGGAAAGAAAAAAAGGATTTCGATGTTCGAAGAAGATATGCTTCCGTCGCAAGCACTACCACTGGCCGGAGAGCGTTGTTGGCCCGCCTTTTTTTTTGTTATGCCAACTCACTGTTTGCCCAGCTCCAGCATAAACACCAATTAAAAGCTCGAGGCAACTAGGCGCATAACTTTCCACCGTCCAATGTGTTCGCGCTGGCGGTACGCCCACCGGTCGAAATCAGCACCGGGAATCGATTCATTTTCACGATCCACTTTCGAACGCCACTATCGGAACCGGTGCCACCATAATCACTAAGCGCAAAGATGGCTTTGTTTGCATACAGAGGGACCACTGGGGGTGAAAATGTTGCCTTTGCCTACGAGGCCTTTTTTTATTATTCTCTTTTTTTCGCTCCTTTATGTCGCTTCTGTTTGATCACTTTTAATCGTGCCGGGCGGAGAAAGTGCGGCTTTTGAGACACGTATCCGCTGGCGTAGTCGCGTACACAGTGCACGACTCGCGAGATGAAGCGAACGAACGCTACTACGGATAGGCACGCCCGGCCCGGTCGGCTTCAGCGCCGTGGCATGCGTTTCTGCGCCCCTTGGTGGCCAACGCCATCGCCGCCGCCCGAGCGTCTGCTGCGTGCGTCAAGTGCGTTCCGTTGATTGGCTCACTAAATTGAATCAACTGACCGTTTTGGGTGATTTGGGTAAATAAGCCGTTTGATAGTGCGACCTGGTACCGCGCCGCGTAGACCTGGTAGCGAGCGAACGCGTCGTTTGTTTGATTCGATTATCCAATTTACGATAAGAAGCGGCCGGTTTTCGCTGCCTGCGTTGGAGATTCTTTCAGTGCGGTATGGTCGCGGTGGTGCAGGTTTAATGGGGCTGTTTGCTCGAAGGCCAGCGAACTGTGATGACGTTTGCTTTTTTGTTTGTGTTTTTTTGTGCTTTCGTTTTAAGAAGCTGTACAAGAGGCAACCATGCTGCTGTGACTCATAAACCGTGTGGCCTTTGGAATTGGTGGGTTTAATTATAGTAGAGTGATACATTTTTCGTGCAGCTTACGTCGTTCAACGTTTTACTGAAATTTTAATGGCTCTTAAAATCACATTGTAAAAGATACGATCGGAATGTTGTTCTAAATAATCAAGAAAGTACAGCGATTTCAATAATGCTAATGTGCTATGAATTCAATTAACAAATAATTACTGGAATCAGATCACAGGTAGCTTCAATCGAGATAAGGTGAAAATATTGGAAGTGTACTCAGGGTTTTGGAAGGTACGGTAAACAAGTGAAATTGATCAGGCGTCATGAAATGTTTTGAAGCAGTCTTGTGTTTTGCAAATGCATTAGAGATTACTATCTTTATTAATACATTAAATCGAAGTTTCGATGATGATAGCTGATTGTTAAATTAAATTGATTTAATCTCTTTAATGTTCAATTCCGTTTAAATATTCTATTATAACAAATTTGGCAATTAAAAAATTGGAAAAACTAATATAACTTGATAACAGTTAATTCTTGCAGGTAGACTACAAATAAATATGTTTGTTTAACATACACTTTTTAGTAAAAATATACATTTACTCACATGATATAGTCATGCCAGTTCCACATTTTAATCATCTTAGTGCTCTGTAGTCTGAAAATCGAAAAATAATATGTTCGTTGATGATAATCCTTTCAACTACACTTGATTGATATTAGTTTATATCTTTTAAAATGTAATAACGGACGGAAATGAACAATTTGTTCCTGAACATCAATGTTCATGTATTCTCATGAATACTACTGTTTGGCTACTATTTCCGTTTAATGAGAATCTTCATTCAATCATCCATATTACAGATTATAAGAAACAAAAGGTGAATCCATTTCACTCACATTTATTGCTATTACTTTACATAGAGCCAATCAGCATTAGTTCGTTTCAAAATAGGGCAAATCTTATTAAACATATCCAACCCCTGGCACAAATGGTCCTTCAGGCCTGTTGCTTGAATGTCACCCGTTCTAAGGATTTCTTTCCATTCCTACTAATTAATTCCAACCTACCCTTTTTCCGAGCGCCAACTCCAGCCGCAGCTGTTTGGTTTTCAGGTCTGAGGTTCCCAACTTCCCAATGAACAACGGCACACTGAGCTCGGGCATCTTTGGGCCAATTTTCTGCCGTCCCAGACCATGCCCAGAGTTGTGTATGGATATTGAAAGGAAAGGAAATTGAATTTTCTCCCAATGCAACCGCAATAATCATAACGTCATAATTGAGTATCAGCAGCCGGAGGGCATACGGTGTTGGGTGCTTATTTCAAATGAAATGGGATCCATTTGCAAACTGCTCAACAGGGGAAAATTGGTGGCCATCGCTCGTTCGGCGTTCAGTTGAAGCCCACACAGCCTTTGTTGGGTGGTTGTTAGATTTTTTAGAACTTTGAATAGTGGAACGGGATTCGTTTGGAACGGTGAAATTTGTTTTAATCCTGAAAAACAGACAAACACGGGAAAATGGGAAGTCATTTCAATGTGTTTGACTCGTTTCGTCGTTTCTTCAATACCTCGTTGCTGAAGCCTTGGTAGCTTCTAGTCTACTTGTTAATGCTACCATTTTGCCTCAGCAAACGTCAGCCTCAGCATGCCAAACTTCCGATACATGGTCAAACTGGGAACGAGTTATGCTGTTGAGCATAAAAACCATATGCAGCTGCCATAGTCGTCGTTCGGTGCTTGTTCCACTTTGCAGCGGAAAAGGGCCAATATAACCCCATTCGTTCGCGTTATGATTATCGCTATTAATAATTTCTGCCTATGAAGACAAGCTTCCATGTTCGTATCCTGTGCAAGTGTATGTGTGCTGTTTGATTTTTTTTATTCATTTGTGTTCAATCAGCTTTCATACTGCTGCCGGTTCTGCTCAGCATAAGCATGGCGACGTGCCTGTTAGGGTAAAAGTTCATTAAAAATCCCTTTTTTGGACAATGATTTTGCCTTTTTGCCCCTGTATGGTGTTTTTGTGAGCGTGCGTGCGTGTGTGTCGTCTCAGTGTGTTAATGGGTGGCGGCAGCGAAACGGGAAAAGCTTCGGCAGCGGTGGAATTGCACGGGGGAAACTTTGGAACTCTTGACTTTCGGGTGGGATCCCCATACTTGACAGGCTCGCTCCACCGTGCAAAAACTCCACAGGAAAAGACCGATCAAATGCAGACTTTTTGTGTATAAAACTCGTCTCCAATTTCCCATCTGCCCTGTATCCACTACAAAGGGACGAACGTAAGACATGTTTTGCCCTGCGCTGCGCCTGACTAGCCTTAGTTCTCGTTAGCATATCGCTTAAGCGACCGAGTACGGTCGGGGTTTGGCATCGGAGGAAAAAGTTTGCCAAATGAAATTTTCCAGCCAATGGCTCCGGTTCGTGCTGGGGTGGCGTGGGGGATTTAGGTATCGGAAAATGGCGCACGGTAACCAAAAGTTACCGAGCGCCCTGTGTAGCTTCTTCATTATTATGTCTGTGTGTGGTTAAAATTTTCCTTAGCAAACGGCAAGCAGCGCCGTGGGTTGCTGCTGTCGAGGATGGTGCTGAGAGATTGTTTTCTTTTCATTTATGCTGTGCTGCGTGTTTGCTGTGGCACCTTGCTTTGGAGCGATCGAATTTTCGAAGATAAAATTTTTGGAAACGATATTAGCCAAATGTATCCCGTTTCGGAGAAGGAAACTGAAACGCAACGTGTGGAGGGAGGGGATAGGCATATGCGCTGCGCGTCACATGGTGTTCCTTTGCCCAAGGGTTGTAGTGGAGCGTTAGGGCAGTAGTTAGGGCGAAGACAACAGTAGTCTTCGACACGGTTTGACAGGAGATATGTTTTGTCCATACGAGATGTTCGCTATTCGGGTTAAGTTTTTGAGGGATACAGGGTTTCGGAAATTAGTTCAACGAATTGTGGAACTTTCAGTAATTGGCAGTGATATTATATCTACAGCGATTGAGCTAATTAAATTTGAGTAGCAGAGCTGACGCCGCCTCCGAACTCCGAGTATTATCATTTTTAGTAAAATTGGAATATTTTTTACTCTCTTCAATTCAAAATTAAGTTTTTATCTTTTAAATTATATTTATGTATCAAACAAAGTCATAGATTACTGTAATATACTCATACTTAAAATGACAAACAAAATGCACAATAAAATTGAAATATAATATGTACATGAACATTCGTTAAACAGTTAAAAATATCTTTTTTTTACAATTTTTGAAAAGGGGATATCATTACTTGTTTGAAAATGTACTAAAATGTAGATGCATTCAAATTGAAAATTAAATATTGAAATCAAAGAGACAAAAACCGCTCACAAACTGTTGCGAAGTAAATGTGGTTTAAACTTTTCCAATTTGTTATTTTTTTCTTTCGAAAGGTAACGAGCATGAGCCTATGAAATCATATTTCTTCCCTCGTCGTATTGAAAATTTCAAAACCGTTCCCATTATGCAAGAACCCATAGAATCCTTTGAAGCAAAATAGAAAATTCAAACAGAATACGCACTCAGCTCCAAATGTTGCTTACCTTTACGCGTGCTGACTTTCGGTTTCGATCGCATTGGAAAAGGTTAATGAAGATACGGCACAGTTTTGCAGCGAGTCACGAAAGATATTTCCCTCCCCCTTCAATTGATGGGTGGTTTTTATTGACGATTCCTTTTAGCTATTGGTTGCGTGGGGTTTTTTTGCGTGCGCAGAAAAAGTTTCTTCCCTCGACGAACGAATCCGTAATGCAACAAACCGTAAAGTGTTTGAAATGTTTGATCCTTTTTTGGTTATTTTGACTTGCGTTTTTTGTTGTCTTGGTTGGATTTTTTGCAGAGAGGATGAAAAGTATTGCGTGATGTAAAAACATTTTACCACCTTCAAATATCTCTTTCGAATTCAATAGCACACTACCCCTTGCGTTGGAAGCGTGATTTTATGTTATACACTTTTTGCGGTGTTTTTTTTGCGTTTATGCGGTATGTTTGCCACAAATCCACCAACCACGAGACGAAACAACGAGCACGCTCTCCCAGACTTTGTCTTATTTTGGTACATTGCGCTGTGTGCCGTGTGGAAGTTATGGTACAGCTTTCAGCGTTTCTTGACACTTTGATGTCAAACCTAATTGAGCATTGTGCGTATTTTGATGGGTGCATTTGTGACGTTGTGTTAGAGATTCATACGACATACGTTTTGTTATGGTTCTTGCTCTCAGTTTGGAACCGAATGGATGGTTTTAGAGCTTAAAAAAATTAAACTAAAAGTACTCGTTACTAAATCGTTTGTATGTATGTTTAAGATTTTCTTGTTTTATTTTCAAATATTTAAAATATATAAATAATAAAACAATTTTTGAAGAGCTAAGGTGTTTTAGTATAAATAATAAATGTCTCTGTTGGACATGGTTAAAATCTGCTGTGGACATTTCTTTAGTTTTTTTTCTCATTGTAAAGTGTGGCTTCAGAAAAATAAAAAAAAAACCTTAAGACTCTTTAGCTTATGTAAACGAATAATATATTATCTTAAAATAATAAGAATAAAGACTCTGAAAAATGGTTAAACACATGTTAAGCTCGGTTAGGTAAAAGAAAATAAACAAAAATAAATTATCTTCATTAAAAGGTTTGACCATTCACCAGATTTCAGGCGAATGAATGTGATTAAGGCCGTACTTAAAATTCTTCAGAATTGCTTATCCTCACTCCTCCTGGGCTGCGCTCTGGCACGTGGAGATGCAAAGAAGGGTCTTAGTTAGCTAGGGTAGGAGTTTAATTTTTAGCCCGAATGCCTTCGGACCTCGGGCTTTCGTTTCGTGTCCGCATCGCCTCCATTCACCAAAAAACCGAGGAACGTTTTTACCCCCAAACTGAAGGGTAGCACATAATTTGAATATTGTCGAGTAAATTGTTTTCGTTTTGCCAGCCCTGCACTACTCCAGCGGCCCTGCACTGTCATCCTCACGCTGGCCACCATCACTCGGCAGCCTTTGATAACTTTATCGACAAGCGCAAGCCAGAACCGCAAACAACACTCGAGCCAAACGAATCTGAGCGGATCTAAAACGATCAGCATTTTCTTCGGCAGCTGGTGCACAATGGTGTGTTGGTGGTGGGGGCGTTGTTGTTGTTTGTTTTGCTCGCTTTTCCGCACAGAGCGCGTGCAGTGCAAACTCGCTGCGGTACCGATCGCACGAAGGGCAGCTCGGGAATCGGGAACAATCAACAACCCGAATCCGGGCGCTTTCTTGCGGACGGGATGGAACAATCATTTCAGCTTCCGTGTGCCAGCAGCTGTGATTTGCCAACAATAATAAAACAAAATTCAACAAAATGGTGGTACTTATCACATGGTCGCCTGAAATAAGTGAGATAAAATATTTTTTTTGTGTGTGTGTGGATGGTTTTATTTATTTTCGCCTAAGAACACTTTACCCTGCAGGATGAGGAGTGCAAATTAAACTCCGGAAAAGGAAGCTTTTTTCCCCTTTCTGGAAACAGTTGTTTATATGTTTAGCGTTTTAAGCATCTTAATGCAAGTCCTACGAATCAGAAGCAGCGCGCACATAATGAGATAAAATAAAATGTAAAAGCTTTTCAGAATTCCGCACTGTTTCATTGCTTTTTTTGCACCACTTTTTAAAGCGTGCTTCAGAAATCAATTTTCGGATTAAAAATGCGGTGTTTGATGTACGCGAAAAAAAGTTTATATTTTCCACGATGGTTAATTGTGTACCTCTGTTAAACAAACACACCGACAACACACTGGCTGGCAGATGAGTTGAAATTGTGCCGCCCAGTTCAAAGTGGTACAGGTGAATGCAGTTTTCCGCTTCGCAGTGCCTGACGCGTCAGTTCGACGCATCGGAACGGTATTTATTTCATGTTTATTATCAATAATAATTATTTCGCCTGATGACGATGATAATGCCCAGGCATGTCCCTGCCCTGCCCGGCTGATATCCCGAACCCTGCCGGCCGGTCGGATGGGAAGGGTTGCAAGATTTATGATGATTCAACTGCCATTTTGCTGGCTGACCGGTTCGCTGTACCAACAACCGCCCCTTCCCAGTTGACCCGTGGCAGTGTATTTGATTTAAATAAATAATTAAAATTTAGTGCGAATGGGAGCTAGGGTCCGGGAGGCGGGGACGGGGACTGATGCAGTCGACCGACGCGGGTAGTAGTATCCGCAGTGCAGAAAGTGTCACCCGTGACCCATCGACCATATCGAACCACAGCGAGCGGTGTTTGGATTGCATGGATACATTACGGGGCCGTGTGGGGGGAAATGGCGGGATCAAGCAGCGCCAGACAGTGATGAAAATGAGCCAATGTGGACGTTGAGCTTGAAGCGTATGATGAAAAATGCAATCAATGTTTTTTTTTGTTTCATAAAGAATGAAAGGGAAGGAGAGACTAGCGAGCAGGGGAGAGAAATTGGTGTATCGTTTTCCCCGTTCTGCTGCAACCTCCTGCAGCAGTCGAATAAGGGTTTCGCTTAAAATATGTGAATGCCATTAAAATGTCATCAACTGTCCACCGAAATTGCTGACCACCTCCGCCACCGTTCCCGTACACCGATGCCGATGTTTGGTACCGGTAGTGCACCTGGATTTTTTTTCTCCTAGCATCCCTTATATCCCTACCGAAGGCCGAACTGGGTGCGCGGGGTGCACGGGAATATTTAAATGTGCACGATGTTTGTGTTTCGATTGCTGGACCAGATGCGGATGTGGTAATTATTTCTCGTAATATTGAAACAAGCGACAAGAAAAATAAGCGGCCACTAGAGCCTCACATAAATTCCTGGCAGGAACAGGAAAAACAGAATCCCAAACCGAAACATTTACGCATCATGAATGATCACTTTTGATTTGCCGAACCGCCGCTGACCTTTTGGGTAGCACCAGTAAATGGTGGAGGATTTGTTGTTGCTGTTGTTGGTGATGAAATTCGCGATGATTGTGGTGATGGCGATGATAATGAATTGCAAGCATTTGTAACTAGTTTGACCGAAGAGCGTGGGAAGTTCCGGTTGGGCAGCGTGTGTCTGTGTGTGATGGGAAGAGGGTATAATTATAGCAAACTTATCATCGTAATGATGCTGCTGCAGATCCATGAATGTATGGACATCATTAAAATTATTTGATAGATTTAATCTGCCGCAGTTTAATGGGAAATGCGTTTGCGGCAGTGGGGGTAAAGTGGGTATGATTTTGTGCTGGGTTCTTGATGATATCTTCTTCTTGTTTGGCTCAACAACCGATGCCGGTCAAGGCCTGCCAACCCACTTGTGGGGTTGGCTTTCAGTGACTTATTGATTTCCCCCCATAGCAGGATAGTCAGTCCTACGTATGGCGGCACGGTCTATTTGGGGCTTGAACCCATGACGGGCATGTTGTTAAGTCGTACGAGTTGACGACTGTACCATGAGACCGGCCATATACCGGGGGTATATCTTGATGATATACTTGCGTAAAAAAATGCTGCCAACCTGAATGGTATGAGTATGTTCCATCATCTCGAACCGTTAAATTTATAATATTTAAATAAACATCAAGCATTTACGAAGAGTTTTATGCTCATTATTTGCTAATTTATATATACTCCTTCTAGTTTTACCCTTTTGATAATTTACTTACTAATTCACTTACTCACTTGCTGAATTGATTACTTAATTATGTACTTACTTACTTATCTACTCATGCAATTACTTTCGTGCTCACTCAAATACTTGTTTACTTTTTGACTAACCTCTTTATTACTATAATAACTAATTTTTAATAATTTAATTTTAAAAATAGTCTACTGTTTTTAACTCATTATTTACTTATCTTCTACATCTACTACTAATACTATACTTGCTGATTTACATGCATGCTTTCTTACATCCTATTTTTATTAGATGCTTCCTTAATTACTTACTTTCATACCTACTTACATACTTACTGATTCAATTATTTATTTTCTTAGATTCTTGATTGACTTTTATTTACTTACTTATTTGCTTTCTTACTAATCTACTAATTATCTTTACTTGAATTGTCATTTTCTCCACTTAATTTTTCACTTATTTGTTAACGTATATTTTTTCTTTTAAACTTACTTACTTAGTTTTTTTTATTTACTTATTAACTTACTGTTTCACTTCTTTTGCACTTATTCATGTTTCATTTTTTTCATACAGCCTGTTTTAATGTTTGTTATTTATTATATTTTCTTTAGTTTTGATGTGTCTTGCTTCTTTGTCAGATCTAATTGAATGAATGAATGAATATCATATTCCTGTTAACAAATAAATTTTATCGCAGATGTATTCCGTACGCATTCACTGTCAAGCGTAAACATGGGTATGATTTAAACCGGCTAAATATTTCAGAAAGCATATGATTAGGAATTGCAAAAAACTGTCAAAAAGATTCGTCATAATTTACCTCACTCTCCGGATAACATTTTACGCTCAATGCTTGTCATTTTGCAGTACATGAACCTTGAAAAGTGCATATACCTCTTATCGAGCAGAGAGACAGATTGCTCAGATTCATTATGCAAAGCGTTTCAGTGACTGGTACCGAGCTCGCTTAATGTGTCCTTTCAGTAGCATTCCGCACCTAAAAGAAAGCAGCAGCATCACATGTTCTCCATATTTAACGGCACACACAGGTACGCATACACACACAGAGATGATTGTCGAAATGAAGAAAGCTTGCTACATCATGTTACGCATCTGCCGTTTTTTTATGGCTGTACGGTACAACGAAATGCTTCTTGCCCGGTCGGGCGCCATTTTGTTCGAACAGGGGAAAGGTCTCTTGGTACAGCAAAATGGTGGCAGTAAACTAAGCGCAACGAAGCGCTGAAAACATTTGCAGATGCATGCGTGTGTGTGTGTGTGTGTGTGTGTGTGTGCAGAGTCTCTGCAGAGGGAAAGGATGGGAAGTAATGAGGGCAAATAACATTCGCTAATTGTGTTATGTGCTTTAGGCAGTGGCGTTAAAATCCCCCGAGACCATGGGAAGGAACGTAACGCACACGAGAGCAGCGAACGGCGATACGTGTAAGGCTAAAACCGTACGCGTATCACAATTCAAAAGCATTTGCTTCATCCTTAACCATATCTTCACCCTTGGTAACGCTAACGGTTGGAACGGTTGGAAGAAGACTAACCCGAGTAAAAGTTTTACTCTAACCTTGTCTGTCCGGTTTTGTGGTTTCCTTTTACCTCACTATGCTTCGCCGCTCGGTACGATTTCCCCTCAAGCTGCTCCACGTCGGCCAGTTGGTCGTTCCTGCGGAGCCATCTTTTGTGTGTTATAAGCCTGTTCCGGCAAAGCATCTCGCAAGGCGTGTACGTGGCGTACTAACATAAGCATAAACCATCAGCAGATCCCCTTGCTGCCATTGTGTCTCGAAAGCCGCACAACACACAAAAACAACGAAAAGTCTGCGTTGTTCTGCCTGCCAGTTTTAATTATTCAAATCTACCTCTATTTTCATACGGGATTAAATTTGAGGCCCTGAATAACTGCCTCCACCAGCGTGTTTCAACAACATTCCTCGGATTCGGTAGTTGGTCTAGTGTGCATACACACCCACACACTGACGTACGTTTAGACGTGCGTGTGAATGTCTTGACATCATGGGTGCCGCCGACAAGTCACAGCCGCAAGTCAAAAATCGAGACGAAGCAAAAGTTTATGCAACTGGAAATAAAAGCTTATGCTTATCCCCACGGGCACTTTTCGGTATTGCGATTAATTATGAATTTAGCAAGGGAACGGTTTGGTGGAGCGTTTGCCCGTCCTCTGCTGATGGAGCACGACCGAGCGGGTGGGTTTTGTGCAGCGTACGAGTGGTGTGATTATTGTGATAAGTTGACACGTGCTAATCGAATTCGGTTTGCAGTGAAGTTTGAGTTGCAGTTGGTTGTAGTTGTGTGCGGATGGATATGATGTGGAAAAATGGGAGGGAGATGGAGGTTTGCATTGCTGTGACATCCATCCAAAAAAGGAAAAGTTTTCAGGGTTAGTTAGAAGCAGCTAAATATAGCAGCGGAATCATCGGAAAGGACGGACGCGTTGTTAATTGCAATTTTCAATTTGACTGTTTGTAGAGGCGATGGAACGGTCCTTTCATATTGTAATGTTATTGTAATTGTAATTAACTATCAAAATAAGGTACAATATAAGCAAATTATTATGGTCGAGGTATATTTTTCTGTGAAAAAAACACGCTTTCTCCTCGTTGTTTTACAAATACTTGCACATTACTGCAGCTTAGTTTAGGCTTATTAATTATCCTTTTCACTTATTTTCCAACTTCATTCTAAACTTTTATTTATAAAAAAACATCTCACCACAACCTACTGCACACTGTCACTTCTGGCACTTCGCGAGCGGTATATGATTCGTCGTATCCGTTTGGCGCAAAATATCATAATTTTCTCCCCGGCTGCACATGGCACTGCGAATTTTTCCAACAGCACTCATCCGTAGAGGATGCGTTTGCAGCGCAGAAAGACGTAACTAAACGATGCGCAGTTGTTAGATGTAGCTTCAGATTGGATAAAAGGATAAAGCGAACGGTGGAGAATAAAAATCCACCTCACCCAACCGAAGGCCATGCCGAGATGTGGGCAGGCACGCCTCGGTGGTTTGAATAATTTTGCAATAAAATGAAGCAGTTGTATTTCAGTGCGCGTTTGCGTTCCGTATTCGTCTCCATGCCACGTTCGGGCTTTCCAGCTACTGTGGTTGTAGTACCTACCATGCTACGATGTTACTTATTTTGCGTAACAGCAGCAGCTTGTGTACCCCGAACGCTGTGCAGCTAGGAATTGGAAAAGATGTATGCACGGGAACCATAAAGTGTGCTAAATAATGGGCAATCATATGATATGCCTACCGCAAACGATGCGTTTTTTTTTCGAGCCCTTTCCAACGAGAAACAGAAAAGAAGAAAAAAGACAGAAAATAAAACATTCTCACAGGTGTTTGTGGAATGGCATCGCTGGCCGCAGCAAAAAAAGCTCTTTCCTGTGCCTTTTGGAGATGATTGAACGAATAATCATGGTCGGCAATGATGGAAAAGATTCGAGCCACTTGAGCGAAGTTTGCGGCGCAGGATGGGACGGGCAACAACATCGAGTAAGCTCATCGAGAACCACGGCCACGATTGGGAGAAAGTAGAGGTGGAATGAAAATGTACCATGAAATTATGCGTCGTTTTACATTCTGTGCGGATTAGGAAGGAAATACGTTTCCCTCGCGCTGGCCAGGATGGGCGATTCACTTTGCGCTTTTGGCAGTGAGAACGAATGATACCAATTTCAATATTCAACGGATGAGGTCCATTACGGTGCCCGGTGCGCGAGTGTACAAAAAAAGAAAGCGAGGAATAGAGCGCGTGCCGTGCCTATCAAACAAACCGCAGCCATTCTTGCCAAAGGATTACGCGTGAGTGATATCCGGTTCGCTGTAAGTGCGGTGATGCGATGCCTGATTAGATGTAAAGGTCTGATTGGTTTCGGTTGCGCGTATGGTGATTGATATTGCACTTCACCGTGAACCGTTATCTTTTCCTGGTTTTCGTTGGGTATATATTGAGAGCCGGTCTCATGGTACAGTCGTCAACTCGTACGACTTAATAACATGCCCGTCATGGGTTCAAGCCCCAAATAGACCGTGCCGCCATACGTAGGACTGACTATCCTGCTATGGGGGGAAATCAATAAGTCACTGAAAGCCAACCCCACAAGTGGGTTGGTAGGCCTTGACCGGCATCGGTTGTTGAGCCAAAGAAGAAGAAGAAGATATTGAGAGCAATTTTGATTGCAATTTTGAATGGTGATCAGTTTGAGTTTATTATGATACCCACAGAGTACATTGTGTTACTTGGGTACTTAACATTCCTGTGAAATAGCAATGACACAAATAATACAGCTAAACATTTCCGTTAGTCTGGATAACAATGCTCAGTTGATTAGGTTTAATGCTAATCAAGTCAATAAAATTTGTATGATCTTTAATGGATTGTGTTTTCGTTTCTTGTTGTACAGAGTTATCTTTGATTAAATGTGTATTTAAAACTCATTCAGTTATAACATGGACCACCGTATTAAAGCTACAACTTCAGTGTCGAAAGCAATTTCGTAAAATTTTATTTAACGGTCCTATTTCGCTCTCCTACATTTTTATGTAGCCTTAGCAACAAGCGGCAGAACAGTAAACATTTAGCTAAAGGCACTGAATATGCAGGCATAATCAATGATCATGATTTCAATGCCACATATCCGCCTCCGTTACGCCAGACCGCCGCGAATGAGTTTGAGCTGAGCTGCGACTGTTTATCGGTCGTCTTCCAACTCGACGAGCCGAGTCAACCGATAAGCGTTGGCCAGCATTGTCACCCATGCACCCATGATCAGCGGTACCCCTTGTCGGTTTCCACAACCATTCCATCAGCGCGATCCCTACAGGATATACACCCACACCGGGCCTTGTACGGTATCTCGCGAAATGGACTATTATCGCGGCTGAAAGGTGTTGTGATATGTTGCGCTACTTAACAACGGCCAACAACGCGGGAAGGGTTTAAGCTTAAGATGTAGGTAAAAACCGTGTATTCACTAATAATATCTTTGCCCTTCTGCCTGCCCGTACCGAGTGCCCGACCGCCGCTCGGTTCCCGCTTGATGCCCTCTCATTCTCCCGAGAGACCCGACCTCCTACACTCACACATCACACGAAGACCCTTGCCTGTCGTCGGTGAGTGGCCTAATGTGTTAGGCAGGTTGGGCCATAACATCTCCCCCTTTAAAACACGAACGCGTCGAACCATCGCGGGGGTCTTCTATTCCTCGAAGACCGACGAGGTGAACGTAACATGGTAGTACTGGTCTCCGGGGGTGCCGACCGCTCCGGGGAGAGTGGTTGAGGGAGAGGGTCCGAGCACGATCCTCCTGACGTATCGGTTAGTGGTAATTGATCGCTCACCAACGGAAGTTTCCATTCATCCAGTATAACATCAATGGGTAGTTGAATGGATTCGCTACCTGGCTGCAGTATCTGAGGGATGTCCTTCGATGCTCGCTTCCGCATTTGGTTTTGATGTCTTCGGAGCATTCTGCCATCTGACCCTTTTAGTTGATACATGACGTTCCCCAACTTACTTATCACTTCAGCCGATATCCATCTCCATGAATTCCGCCCATACACTTTTGTTAAAACAGCGTCACCTGGCATAAATCCTCTGTTGTTACGTGTGTAACAGTAAATGAGTAGCTGGGTAGACTTTCTTAGAACTGGCTTTTGTAGGATTTATTGCACAGTTTAAAAATTAGTCTGTTTTCTCTCGTAGATAATTCGCAACTAACTGTCTCAATGGCACCTATTCTTCAACAGCTGATCAGTCTTGACCCCGTTTGACCCTGTTTTGTGACCGCTGCCGAACTTGTTTCTAATTGGCCCTATTTTTGGATCAGCTAGTTGTCTCGCCTAAAGGGTTATCTTTTCATCCTTTTCTGGTTTCCTAGCGCCATCTGGTGTTATTTGCTACATCTATTCGAGCTGTCTTTGACAGCTCGTTGTTTTGACTTTGTTTGGTGCATCTAATAAGCACGAGGATGATATCGTGCCAACACTCCACCCCGTAAATCCTTATAAAGGAAGGATTTGCTTAAAATCAGTACGATACATCCTACATCCTACTGTGAATATTAGCCTTAATAACTCGCGATAGTCTTCATTTATATCCGGCCAGCTCGCTATCATGATCATGTCATAGGAACTGTCTTGCGTGTATAGCCTACGTCCGCGCTGCAAGTGTTTTTTGTGCTTTATGAATTGCACACGGATACGACTTCGCCTACGTTTCCACACGATCAATCCTTCAATCAACTTTCTCTTATCTCCATACGGTGTTAGTTTTTTCCGTTTTCCTCTCCCGATTGTCTGTTGGATGCGAAACCACAGATACGCCCGGCCTGTACACCTGTCTCGCAACGCGCATGGTGTAGACATAACCCTACTTCTGTTTATGTCGGTGAGTGTATGTGTGTGTTCACTAACTTGCGCATTTTTTTCTTTTAGCTTCGTTGTGCACAGGAATTGTACGCTATTGGTGAAGCTCCATATAAGCTTCCTACGGAATGTGGCCACAGCAGAGTTGCCGGAACTGTAGACCGACCATTTCGACCGGCTTCTATCGGTTGCCGGAATACTGGATCTGCCTATCTCGGGTGGTGCTGCCACATCGGTGCGTAGTGTTCCGGTCATCAACTTCGACTCCCCTTTCAGGAACGGCGGAATCGACAGTCCCTGAAAGTGAGCAAAAGTTTTTGTTAATGAGGCGAAGAAAAGTCCTTCAGGTGGCAAACTTAGCTTTATGTTGCTACGAGTGTTGGCAAACTCGCATTGCCTGTTGTCGCTTCCCGCCGCCCTCGCCGATCTAGTTTCCCTCATGCTCGAACCATCTCTCGTCACGCCAACCATCCAGCTCATCTCTGGTGGTACTGGCTTACCGGCTACACCAGCACGTTGTGCCAGTTCAGATGGCACCAGCGTTGTCGCTGGCCTTTCGTCCAGGGTGCGTTGTGTGTCGATGCCTTGGTGTCCTCGATGATTTGTGATAGACACCATGCGGAATGGTACCCTCAGTACAGTGGATCTCAACGCATACATCGTCAAAGGTTCTGCTCCTCCAGATTGGACCGTCTCACCAGGGAGCGCGTTGTCCCGCGATTCGCAGTCTAGCTGCGCGTGTGCTTTGGCTACAGAACAGTTTTGTAGTTGGAAGGCCGGCTGCGCCGACGCATGTTGTCTGGTACAAACTATCGGTTCCACGGTTGCTAATGCCTCAGGATTTGCTGGTACCGTTCCGATGCACACTTTCTCATCAGCTTCACTAACGTTCACTGCTATCTTACAATGGTGTTGATGTTGCTGATGCTGATGATGCTGCTGCTGCTGCTGCTGCTGCGGCTGTTGCGGCTGCTGCGGCTGTTGCTGCGGCTGCTGCGGCTGTTGCTGCGGCTGCTGCTGCTGCTGCTGCTGCTGCTGCTGCTGCTGCTGCTTCGGCTGTTGCTGCGGCTGCTGCTGCAGCTGTTGTTGCGGCTGCTGCTGCAGCTGCTGCCGCTGTGTGATCCGTGAATGGTTCACAGATCGATTCGCTCGTCTCTCTTTTTCGAGCTGAAGCTGGATCTTTGTCTGTTTAAGATTCAGACTGGCCATTTTGATATCGAACTCTTTTAGAGCTAACTCCTTTTCTAATCGCTGCACTTCGATCAGTCGTGCCAGTGCCGCTTGCATTGTCGCCTTTTTTGATACGTTTGTGGTATGGGGCATTTTTGCAGCTGGGATCGATGTGGGTACCTGTTCCCCCGTGGATAGCTTCTTATACGCCGAGGCGTCGCCCTCGCTATATGCTGCTCTTTTGGCTATTTTTTCGCCGTCGCAGCTTTCAGCCGGCTTCCTCGTCTTCGCGATGGCTTCCATTGGGGTTACTAGACACCTCTTCTCCTTCGCTTCGCACTTTACCCTCTTCTTCACACACAAATCGCACCTCCTTGTATGGGATTCATCTCTCGCGGTGATGCCGACACACACGTATTTGTACCACTCATAGCATTTATTGCACGGCACCATATTTACGGTATTATGTCGCTCGCAGCCATCACGATTAATCCCGGTACTCATCGCGACGCACACTGGTACGGATTTTAATTTCGAAGAAAATATCTAAACGAATGTTGAATGTCGCACTAATTTTTAAATGTTGTTACGTGTGTAACAGTAAATGAGTAGCTGGGTAGACTTTCTTAGAACTGGCTTTTGTAGGATTTATTGCACAGTTTAAAAATTAGTCTGTTTTCTCTCGTAGATAATTCGCAACTAACTGTCTCAATGGCACCTATTCTTCAACAGCTGATCAGTCTTGACCCCGTTTGACCCTGTTTTGTGACCGCTGCCGAACTTGTTTCTAATTGGCCCTATTTTTGGATCAGCTAGTTGTCTCGCCTAAAGGGTTATCTTTTCATCCTTTTCTGGTTTCCTAGCGCCATCTGGTGTTATTTGCTACATCTATTCGAGCTGTCTTTGACAGCTCGTTGTTTTGACTTTGTTTGGTGCATCTAATAAGCACGAGGATGATATCGTGCCAACATCCTCCATAAACGATATTAGTTTCCCTTTCAATTATAGTTGGCGGGCGCAAAAGATCGAGGTGGGTTCTTACGGAAAACTTAACCATCAATTCCCCTGGCGTTTCATTCCCCTCAAGCGCCGGATTAGGCGTGGTACGATAAGACTGCAGAAAAGTGTCCAGCGCCTCATCTATAGACATGTCTCCTGTTTGTATCTTTCTTAATGCGCGCTTTAGGGTGTCTACAAACCGCTCTGCCTGTCCGTTGGACTGCGGATGAAATGGTGGCGTAGTTATATGTTGAATGCCGCGGCTCTCACAGAATTCCTTAAATGCATCACTTGTGAATTGCGGCCCATTGTCACTCACAATTGTAAGGGGCATTCCGAAACGTGCAAATAATCCTCGTAATATGGCAACCGTAGCTCGTGTAGTAGTTGTGGAAGTTTTTATAATTTCTGGCCACTTGGAAAACGCGTCCACCACTACTAGGAAGTAGGCGTCCTGAATTGGCCCAGCGTAGTCCACATGTAGTCGTTGCCAAGGGCCGGAAGGTTTCGGCCACGGTGCTGGTATTGCTTGAGGTGGTGACTTGGCAGCCGCTGCGCACAGTTCACAAGTAGCTACGTACTCTACTATTTCATTGTCCATCAGTGGCCAGTACACATAACTTCGCGCAAGCGATTTCATCCGTTGGATTCCTGGATGACCACGGTGGAGCTGTTCCAAGCACTGTGTTCGCAGGTCTGCGGGTATAACCAGCCTCTCCCCGAACAAAATGCACCCTTCAACCGTCGATAGTGCCTCTTTGCGGTCATGGAAACGCGCTAATTCCGAGCCGTAGCTAGTCTCACGCGGCCAGCCTTCTTGTATATAACGATAAACCTCTCGCAGCAAAGAATCCGATTGCGTACTTTGTTCTACGTCTCTAAAACAAAGAGGAGAGGAATTAATTATTGCATTCACTGCTACTGACCTTACATCTTCCTCCAAGCTAAGGCTGGCGATTACGTATTCGCGTTCCGGTTTCACGTGGTGTCTTATAAGCCGCGAGAGGATGTCTGCATTCCCGAAATGTCCTGATTGCACGTACTCAATAGAAAAGTCGTACAGCTGCATGGTCAGGGCAAATCGCTGCAATCTGGTAGCTGTATAGACGGGAATGCCTTTCTTCGAGCCAAAAATCCGGAGCAGGGGACGGTGGTCTGTTTGGAGTCTGAAATGACGGCCGTATAGCATCTTATGGAACTTGGTAACTGCATAAACGAGGGCCAAGCCTTCGCGATGAATCTGACTGTAGTTAAACTCCGCATTGGTCAGCGCTCGTGAAGCATGCTGTATAACCTTAACGCTTCCATCTGGAAATTTATGGCTAATAGTAGCTCCGATTCCAACGGATGAAGCGTCTGCTGATACAATTATTTCTGCCGTAGGATCGTAGTGTGTTAATAGCAGCTCTGATGACAGTATTTCTTTAAATTTCTTGAAAGCTGCTTCGCATTCTGTTGTCCATTTAAATTGTTTTTCGTTCTTTAGAAGATTATCAAGGGGGAATCTTAGATCGCGCATCATTGGAACAAATTTTCCATAATAATTAATTGCCCCTAGGAAAGATCTAACTCCGGCAATATCGGTGGGGGCTGGTAAATTCTGTATAGCGCTAATCTTTTCAGGGTCAGGACGTATTCCCCTGCCATCGATTACATGCCCAAGATATTTAATCTGACACATTTTAAACACACATTTGTCAGGTCGTAATGTGAAACCAAATTCCTCAATTCGTTTTAGTACAAGATTTAGCGTATTATCATGGTCTTTGTCTGACATACCTCCAATTATGAGATCATCCATATAGCCGCAAACTCCTGTTATTCCTGCCAACATGGTATCAATCAGTTGTTGAAATGCTGCTGGGGCTATTTTTATGCCGGGCGGTAGACGGTTGTAGTGGTATAGCCCACGATGGGTATTTATTGTTAGCAGCGGGCGAAATTTGTCATCAATCTGCACCTGAAGAAAAGCATCGGAGAGATCAATCTTACTGAAAATTTGGCATCGGGCTAACTTAGCAAAAATGTCCTCTGGCAGTGGAAGCGGGTACTCATGTGGTCGTAGGATGTCATTCAGCCCTGTCGAGTAATCACCGCAAATCCTGATTTTTCCATTTGCCTTCCGTACAACCACTATAGGGGCAGCCCAATCCGAGTAATCCACGGGAGTAATGACTTTCAGGGCTTCCAAACGGTCCAGTTCTTCATCGACAGTCTGTAGCATTGCATAAGCCACGGGGCGCTTAGGACGAAATACAGGGTGACTGCCCTCTTTTATTTCCAATTTTATGCGCGATTTTAAACAAAGCCCCATGCCCTTGAAAACTGTCGGAAAACGCTTCTCCCATACTGACTCAGGTGTACTCACCGCATCGATGTTACTACAGAACTGGTCCATCGGGATTGATCCGAGCTCAAAAGCTTCCACCACGTCCGCTCCCAGCAGGAAAAGGTTGGCCCGTGCGACTCGGATTGTTGCCTGTTGAGTTCTAGAAGCGATGGTTATTGATGCATCAAACTCACCCTTTAGTTGCAGATAATTTTGCGAGGCTGTCTTCGCTTTTACTGTTGCTGCCATCAAAGGAGGCTGTCCGACATCCCTCCATAGCCCCTCGCTGATCACTGTGATATCGGACGCCGTATCGAGCTGCAGCTTAACAGGTGTTCCATTTATCAACACGTTCACATATTTCCGCCTTGCTTCTACGTTGCACATATTTACGTTTACGACTCGCGTTGCAACTTGTGTGCTCCCTCTCTTGTTGTCCTGTCGCTGAAATCGATTTGCTCTTTCACAATATCCTTCCCGATGTCCATATCTTCCGCAATCCGTGCATACATGTGACTTATATGGACATTCTCTCTTCCAATGGGGACCACCGCACGACCAGCACGCATTCGTTGGCTTTTGTAAATACATGGTGTTTCCTCTGGGATGTGTCTGTGTTTGTTGACCGAAAGGTTGGTACTGCTGCCGATAAAACTGCTGTTGATGCGATCTTTGGCCACCGTTTTTCACCGCAAACACTCGTTCTCCGTGATCATTAGCGATCAACGCGCTATCCACCTTTATATTAGTTATACGCTGGCATTCCGCCGATAGCTGCTCCAATGTAACGTCATTCTTCTCCTCAATGCGGGCAAGCAGCCGATTGCGCATGTCGGTATCGGTTTCCTCCTTAAGCCCGCACACCAGGATAAGGCACTTAAATTGCTCCTCATTCATCCCAGCGAACTCAAAATCGACACACGCCCTATTCACACGGCAAGCAAACGTGAGCAGATCTTCTTTGCACGATTTAGCTATCTGCATACACTTGTAGCGTTTGCTTAGTAGAGACTCTATTCTGCCGAAAAGCGCCGTTAATTTTTCAACTGTCTCATCGAATGACATGTCACGGGGTGCGCGGGGTAAAATAAAACTGGTATAACGTGCATGTTCTACGGTGCCCAGCTTACGTCCTAGGAGCCTTACTTTTGCACCGTCGTCGAGTCGGGAAGCGTCCCGTAGAAACAGATCTTCATACCGCTCAAACCATGCCTTAAATGTTGCTCCCGACTCTGCATCATACCGGAATTCACTTATATTGCTTGCTAAAGCTTCGAGGATAAGCTCGGGGTTTGTCGGTGTCGAACTTTGTTGCGGAGGCTGTGGATGCTGTGGCTGCTGTGGATGCTGTAGCAACTGTGCTGCCGGTTGCTGTTGATATTGCAATATTTGCGTCATAAGCTGTTGTTGCTGACTCATTTGCTGCTGCAATAGTTGAATCATCTGCGAAAGCCCAGCGTCCGGGCTCGAGGTCGATGCACCTTGCTGCGATGGCGCTCCGGCCATGTTCTGCGACTGTGGCTGAGCTGGTAACGCTGCACTGTTTGGCAATGGCTGTTGCTGTTGCTGCTGCCCGTTGCTAAAACCCGCGTTTCCCCAATTTTGCGATAAACGTCGATGCTCTTCATCCTCCATCATTTCGTCCGGGTTTAACATCCTTCTACGCTTACGCGAAATTGTCCCGTCTTATTAGCGCGATACACACAATATAAAACACTTAGAGTTCCATAAACGACACACTTTTAACAAATAGCAAGCAAATTAAAATTCGTCGGGTTCGATAAAAGAAATAAATACTTATTTGGAATAAAATAGTCTCTCTTTTCTTTTACTCTCGTCGCCACTGTTGTGATATGTTGCGCTACTTAACAACGGCCAACAACGCGGGAAGGGTTTAAGCTTAAGATGTAGGTAAAAACCGTGTATTCACTAATAATATCTTTGCCCTTCTGCCTGCCCGTACCGAGTGCCCGACCGCCGCTCGGTTCCCGCTTGATGCCCTCTCATTCTCCCGAGAGACCCGACCTCCTACACTCACACATCACACGAAGACCCTTGCCTGTCGTCGGTGAGTGGCCTAATGTGTTAGGCAGGTTGGGCCATAACAAAAGGAGCGCATTGTTGTCCAGGAATGGCGATGGCATCGATTTGTCTGATAACGAGCCCACGTAGGCATACGCCTGTGACAGCAGTGCACAAACACACATCGTGACGTGCGATCTGTGCGCTGACAAGTGCACGGGCGGCATGGCAATCGCCAATCTCCGACGCCTCCGAGGACGTTTGACGAAGCACGGAGACGAATCGGAAACGTTATCGTTTGAGTGTAGCGATATTGTGACATGAAACGCACGCTATCGACGCAATGGCGGCACAGTCCCGTCACAGATGGTAAATAGTGTCACGGCACCGTTTGCATCCTTGCAGGCAAACGGCATCTTTGATTAGATTAGTTTTTGCCGCCGATGGGTGCAATTGTTCTTGGTAGGAAGAATAGTGAAAGAATTGTTTTCCGGTTCCGTGCGTGTGTACGTTTATGGTCTGAGCTCGTTTGTGCGACCATTAGTTCAATCATTGCAATGCCTGTTTCGATTTTAAAGTGCAGCAAATAGCTAGATTGATAGAGAAGGTTACAGGACTCAAGAATAACTATAACCTTAAAAGTAACTTGTACGTATTGATGATGTTGAAAGCAATGAAGAACAAATGGGGGCTTGGTAAAAAGGTTTATTTCGAAAACAAATCAGTGAAGTCTTATATGTTTTGCTTCTATGTACATCTTGCACAATTGTCGAACGAAATTCAATATCCCTTTCCATTCCAAAAGAGCCTCAAACTTGACCAAAATTTCGATTTCGAGAACGGCCTTAAAATTGATCGGACACCGTTCGAATTCTAATACCTCTTGAAGTGGCTCTCAATTAGCAAGAATGCTAATTCTCGAAAGTATACACACATTCCGACTGGTGCAATCGTCGATGGATTGAACTGCTGTCCCGCACAGTCAATAAGGGTCGGGTAAATAAACACTTTCCGAAGAATTTGTGGTTTTGGTGGCCCTTGGAGAAAGTGCTCTTGTTGCTGTTGGAATGAACTAGAGCAAACTAAACTCATCCCCCCCCCCCTTTCAACCTTTCCAAATCACCTATCCACTCACCAGCAAGCGCAATGGTTGTGGAGCAACCATAACCGAAATATGCTGGTAGTGAAAATGGCTAAACAATCGGTCGTGGCAAATCGGCTGTTTGCATTCCAAGAGCTTCTGGGTGTGGAGTACATGTAGCCGCCGGTGGAACTATTGTTTACATACCAGCAGCCCAGGTATTGTGTGCCCTCGGTGGCTCGAGAAAGAAACCCTGGAATGTTCAATCATCTTCAGGTTGATGAAATATTTACATACACACCAGCTTTGTAGTAGTTCCTATGGGGAAGCTGGGGGAGATAGCTTCGGGGGAGACAAGACCTGGGCTTTCAGGGTTTCAGAGACCACACACTTATTTGATTTAATACAAGCACAACGGTTCCCAACGGTGTCTGAGGTCGTACCTATGGATTGGGATGGCTGGCGACATGGGGCCCGGCCCGGGTCCTGTATATCGAGCGAGATACATTCGCAAACAGCCATGCTAGCGCAGCGAAGGACAATAGTCACAATTGCCAAGTCGGGAACACTCAAGCCGAACAACGTACGAACACTTCAACCTTAACCTGACACGCGACAATATGGTGCTAACCTTTTGTCACCTTTCTCTACCGGACGGGCACAAAACACGGTCTGGTTGGAATATCCAGAAATCTTGTTTTTGTTTGGACACTTGATGACACAGCGTGAGAGTGAGAGAGCGTACCGAAGCTGTCGATGAATATTTGACAAGTGCTGTCCTTGTGGGCCGTGGCACACATGAAGGACAATACTGGCATTTCTAAGACGCCACACAGCCACCCTCGTGGGCAGTGTCTCCAAAGGTCCCACCGGTGCTCCAAACGCGTCAAAAACAATCACCACCCTGTGAGCCTGTGAGCTTCGGGGTGCTTACCGTGCACCAGATTGCTGTGCTCTTTTCAAATCAGCAGCATTTTGTTTGCACAGTTCATTCGAATTCGATTTGCGTTGTGGTTGTGGTCCGGTCGGTGCCTCTTGATACAAAAATGGTATCCCTACATGGTACAGGGCGAGCCGTAGCAATCATGCAAAGCGGGATGCATATTTGCTGTAGCTATTGTTCTACCATACGTACGGTCGGCAACAACAGTGCATGTGCTTTGTTGTACCTCATGTTTAATGGGCTAAACAATTATGTTGCATCAGGGAAATATGTTTTGAACGCCATTGAGTAAACTTTGGCCGGGACGGTGTCGTTTGGGTTGACCGTTGAGAGGGGCTTCCCAGTTTGTTTGAATTTTATTAATGCGAGCTGCTCATTCGAAGGCAAGATTTAATTTAAATTTTGTCCAATCAAATGAACCATTGAAAAAGCAAAGCTTTCCAAGGATTTTATTTGCTTTCTACTGCCAATTGCGACTGAGGAACTTCACAATAAAATGTTCTCTTTCAAATTAATAATACATATTTTTTCATAATTTACTATGGATATTTCAGATATTTTTTTTTAGCCGGTCTCATGGTACAGTCGTCAACTCGTACGACTGAACAACATGCCCGTCATGGATTCAAGCCCCAAATAGACCGTGCCGCCATACGTAGGACTGACTATCCTGCTATGGGGGGAAATCAATAAGTCATTGAAAGCCAACCCCACAAGTGGGTTGGCAGGCCTTGACCGGCATCGGTTGTTGAGCCAAAGAAGAATAAGAAGAAGACTATGGATATTTATCCTAAAATCTGTTACATTTATATGTTTTAAATTTCGGTTATTATTAAAACTTCTATTATTGTCATTATTTGATAATTCGTATGTTGAAACTAACGTAAATAATTCACTATCAAACTATGTGTCAAGCCGTAATGGTGGAAAACTGATCAAATATGAGACAAAAACATAAAAAAAAAACATACGGTTGTGTTTTAACCATTGATATGGATATTGAGCTTTTGGAAATTCAGGCAGAACAAATCTAAGCGAGGTTTATGCTACACATAATTACTTACGTAGTTTCTGAGCAATGATAAAACCTGAACTTTAATCAAGCTGTCGTGATGTTTTATACCTTTTCAACTAGATTAATTTGGCTCAAACTGCACTGGTTGATCTTTTTTATCTTCCAAACTTCCCCATGCCTAGCATTGCTGCACAGCTACTCCAGCGTAAAGAGTCCTACGACAAGACATCCCTATCTCTATTTCCACCTTTCAAAATGTCACCAAGCATGTGCTCGGACCGAAAACACATTATTGAATTATAAATTGATACCCCCGGTTGACCCGAGCAATATCTGTCAATAATTATTATCGTTCCCTTGGGACCGAGCAGCAACCAGCAGGTGCACTCTCACTACACCGTCGGCTGGCAACCGGCTGCCAGGCAACCCCCCCAAACAGCCGCATATGCATCCAGTACGGCCTGCAATCTGCTTGACTTCTGCCTTCACAAAACAATACAACTTCGCCACCTTTTTGTGCGCTGCTGTGCCGCCATCTTTACGCCCGGGAAGGGTGGGGAATCGCAAACCCCCTTCTTGGCGCTCCGTGTTTTGTTTCTGGACCCTGCGGTTGTATCTTGAGCGTCGAAATGTTTCGGTTCGCTGGAGCTTTTGGGCTGGAAATGGAGAGCACCCGTTGCGAAGCTGGCCTACCAAAGAGTAAAGGACCTACCGTACAGGATGTGCCCAGCAGTGCCGAAACTCTGCTCCATCGCCGCTTGACATCATTATTATCTTCCTTCGAGCAGCCACAACAGGCAACCAAGCAGAACGTCATCTGCGGACGGTCATCAAGAACAAAATGGTGTACGGGTCTTGCCTCGGAGTGGGCCATTGTTTTTCAGGGCAGAAGGGTCGAAAGCGCGACGGGCAACGTTCTCAACGTTATGACCGGTGTTGTGCTGCTGTCTGCAACCTCAACTTTCGGTAGCAACACGCAATCCCTCATCGAACGTTTACCTTTCGGCCGGTTCTGAAGGGGATTGCATTGAGCGGCACACACCGGGGATGCACACATGATGCATCCCTTGGTTTTCGGGAAACGGTCTTTCATCAAAGAAACGGATTCGTGGGTGTGTGTGTGTGTGCATGCTTTTGTAAACGGTAGGGCGTCCACGCACGAGATATGCTGCCGGTAGAAACTCGTCAGTAATGCACAGGGGATGCAACACGCAAGATATGATTGAAGAACATTCGTTACGCATCGATTCATCCCTCATACGGTTGCGGTTGGCCGTCGTTATCTTTTGTGTACGGTTGACCTTTCAACGAATCGGTTAATTATCTTGGTAGCAAGGGGCTATCGACAAATATTGAATGCATTTAGCGATGGAGGCGGTGCGAGTGCACAGTTTTCCCTTTTCTTTGATTTAGAAATCTATACGCAAGAAAGGGAAACGTAGTATAGCCAAGAGAAAACTAATGAATGTAAAATAGGGTTTTTTATGACGATATTGTCTGACGATATGTTCAAATTCAATAATTTATTATAATTTTTTTCTCAATCTTATCCTACAGCATATGCAAATTAAGTTGTGTAACATAAATTGAAGCAATTCTGAATCATATACTGAGGCAACGTTAATTTTAAAGAATCTATGCAAGTCATAAATCAATCTAAGATGTTTATTATTTACAATACTAAATCAAGCTCAAACTTTAAAAAGTACATATCATATATCCTCTATGAATGTTTATATTGCTATGACTAAGATAAGAATAGTGAACAGCACAATTACATTATTGTTCTACTGCAAATTACATCGAAGAACGTATCAAACGATGGCGTCGTTTCATCATTTCGATTCCAATTTCTGCACACAGGCAGCATACCTTCGTTCGGTGGCCTAAAGAAACCGCCAACAGCTCTCCCTGAGCTATCAACACCTCCGCTGACCGGTACACTTATACACAACACCGTCGGAAACCGTTGTCAACGCTGGAATCTGTCGTGTGCTTGCAAACTCACCTGAACCGAAGAAAACCTGACCATAGTCCAACGGTCGTCCATCGTTTCGTCCAACGCTATTCACACTTGTCGCATTATTATCAGCGAGAATTATGAATAAACTCGGATAAATGTCCCGCTGCGGATGGGCATTGCTTGGAATCAAGCATTCAACCATCCTGCCCCGATGATACGATGGCTAGGCTGAGCCACATTGTTTGTGCCCCTTTTGCCATGGCTGCGGATGCTTAAGCTAGGCGCGAACGGCCACGGACGATGCGATGCACTCGGGGCTCAACCTTTGTACTGTGCCTCCGCGGCAGGCGTACAGCAAATGCAACATTTACGTGCTCGTGAACGATTCACGGTACATTGTCGAGGGTGGTTGGAGTATGCGAACGGTGCATGGATGAAACCTTCCCCGGGCTCGTGCTCTGGGTTGAGCGTAATCAGAAGTGCATGTTTGTGTAGTTGTTTATCTCCCAGGTGCACCCGAGAATGGTGCGAACCTTCTGCGGTCCGGTCGGATGGGCCCGAGCATGTTTCCGATTCCCGGCCAAACGGAACACACACGCGGATCTGAGCGATGCTACGACGATGAACATTGTGAACATTGTGTGTCTGTGTGTGCGGGTTACTTTTATTTACCTTTGGGAAAGGGTACGCTTTTCCTTGAAAGGAACCAATTTCAAACCCATGTCCATGTTGTTCGTGCTGCGTCCAGTGGGAAAGGCTAAGACAATCGTGTTGTGGATGGTAGTTGCAAGAACGTTCGCATATTTGCACGGGTGCCTCGGATTCGCTTTAGGAATTTCTCCGTTTACTAGCTTGTTGCCAGTGCCTCACAAGCAATTTCAGGGAGGAAAATATTTGGCAACTTGTGGTGTTGGTGCTTCATTTCGGAAGAATAACATTAAACAGCGTCGCAGGGTGGATTTTTGAATGCGTACGTAATACTTTCAGCAACACATGAAGCGCGATAAATTTTTATTACACTTCAATGTATTTCTTTCTGAGATAGAAAAAGAAACAAGAGACATTAAATGACTTCAAATTTTACCCCTGTTATGAAAACAATTTCGAGCACGAGCTACCAGTACATAACTTGTATTTTAAAATGTCATTCAAATGGGGCTACCCTCAGCCCTTACATTGATGGCACACCAGTGCTTGCATTAATTTATGCACTGCCAATTGATTTACTAATCTCGCTCCAGAAAATAAACTAAATTTTACATTAATGAAACATCTATAACATCCCCCTCTCGCATCTTTCCTTTCAAGTACATCGTCCCAAACGATGGTGCCATGCCGCTCGTGTCGCAATTCTCCCATCGCGAGGCTGTGATTAGAAGTCATAATGATAAAAATTTATGCCACATTGCCGGTTCCCTTTCCGTTTCGCTGCCTTTAAACAACGACATCTCTCATCCCACGGGCTTGGAACATAGGCGTCGAAAATAAAAGATCCCTTGTCAGTAGACGGTGTTTTCCGGTTTCCTGTGCTGAAAGAAAGCAAGGAAAAGGTTGTCGTTTCTTGACTGCCACGAAGGCTTAACACGACAATGGGAAGGGAGTCAGTCAGGTGAATGTGTGTGGTTGGAGTGCGGAGAGTGTGCGAGTGTCTCATTTAATGTACAATTTCCCAGGGGTGTTTTTATTTTCCTGGCAATCGTAAATAGTTACGTGCATATGTTGCGTAGCCCGTAGCGTACCGCGTGCGTTATGCTTCGAAGGCTTTTACACGGATGTGTTTGGAGTGTTTGGCGGCAGAAGGTAAGGGGCTGCGCTTGTTTAACAAGCACTGATATTTGGTGGCAGTATTTTGGAAGCTTCGTTGGTTGTTTTTTCGACTGGAAATTGTATGGTTTATAGTGCATTTGATTGCTTTATAGCGCGGAGATACAAGGTTTTCATTTAAATTTGCTAACAACGGTCGAAGTTAAGTGTGCAAAAAAGTGTATGGGATTTGAATAACTCTGTTTTTTATTTAAAAAATCGTCATTATTTTTGGATAATTTTCTTGATGCTTTCTTTATTAAGGCAAATTGAGCACATTTAGCATTTCATACAATATGCTGTGCCAATGAAATACCTTTATTATTTTAAAAGCATTTCTAATGATACAAAATTAACACCTCGATGTCATCTCGGGCAATCTTCACGAGAAACGTTCATTCACCAGTGCGTTATCCTTTTCTTAATCCAATTGCCCACAACAAAAGAGTTAAACGAACCTCACGGCAGCTCACGTTCGCTGCAATTAGGAAGAATTATTAAAAACACCCCCTACACATTATCCGTTCCCGTGCTGGCCAGTCTCAAGCGGCAAGAAAAAGTGACTTAATTCAATTGCGTTGGCAACGACAAAATGACGGATAAGATTGGCTAATTGTATCCAACGTTTACTCCCGCGCCCACCCCCCACCCCGAGGTCCGATTGTCGGCCACGGCCTTACGATTTCGCAGAACTGTCTGACAGTATTGCTTCAAAGCTGGCCTATCCCAAGAGGTAAAACTTCCTTTGCCGTCTGCTGCGGCAAAAAGATGTAATAAGATTTCCCATCACCCTCGGTAAGACAGTGGCCCGTTCCGTTGCGGGACATCAACACCACCCAGCACCCGGCCACTGCTCGCCAAAGGATAATGCAAACGTCGTACATGAGTGGTGCAAAATTATCATCCTTTCTGCGTACGCTGAATGACAATGAGCACTACTCGCGCTCGGGAGTGCTCGAAAGGACATGCCGAAAAGGGAGCAAAGGGATGTCGTAAAAGTGTATGTGTGTGTGTGTCTGTTTGGTGGCTTCATATTCCATTAGCCTCAATGATCGGGCTCAAGTGTGACATCAGTGGAACAAAAACGATTCCTTTGTGACGATGGGCTGCCGTCGGTGTCGGTGGTTTCCGTTTTACCTTTTCCTTATTCCGTCACCCATACCAGCTTCCGCGTACATTAGCGCGTAGTCGTAATCGTTTTGATGGAAATGGAGGCGTGAGGAAGCGAGCGACGAGTGAGAGTTTGAATTTGATACCTCTTTGCGTCCTGGGCAAGCTCAATAATTGGCCACCACTTTGGCGTCAGTTTGAATTACGCAGTACGGTGTGATTGCAATAAAAATTCCACACACACAAAAAAACTCTTCTCTTGCAGTTACTTTTCAAAAAGCTCGGTGTATTGTTGGAAAGTGTATCTAAACCTGTACATATTATTATCACAAAATAAGACACTGAAATCAAATAAAATAAAATAAATAAAATAAACATATTAAATATTAGAATTTAGAGAGAAGATAGCACTTAGATAAGTATTTCTCTGACATACCAACTGTAACTGAATGATAAAAAGAGGATGGGCAAAATTTTTTTGTGTTGGTTTGTGTCTTTTGCCACAAATGAAGTTAAGAAATACATATAATCATTCAATTGTAATGTTTACAATGAGTTGTCTTGCTGTATTTTAACCCTTTTATGATTATTCTTGCATGTTTCTCAACCTAACAAGTCACTGCTATCCAAATCCATTAAAGGTTAAATGCAGGACCGTCAGCGGTTCTTGAGCTAGAGATGAAGTAAGTCCTTAGAAAATTCTGAAAATATTATACTTTATTGAGAAATTTAAATAAGACACTCTTCTTAATTCTAAATATTACTTAAATGCAACAAATACTTACATGATTTGGGCAGCTTAATGTCATCCTTCCTTGGTATAAAGTACAACTAAATGGCATCCCTTCGCCAACAAATCTCCCGGGGGAGAAAATACGATGTTTAGTATCCCCCCGACACAAGCACGAATGTATTCATCTTTCACCCCGAACCCAACCCGGAAGTGATATACGAGAGACACAATGGCCGTGGCATTGGACAGTTGACGGTCATAGGCTGGCCGTAACCTCAAACTCATGTCCTGCGGTCAATGTTTGAGGTTATGTCGTTAAAGTGCCCCATCCCTCGACCGGCCCGAAATGACACCCTCGCCAGCTGGGTGGGAAAAATAGGAGCATGCAAAAGTTCTGCAACAAAACGGTGCAGACTGGTCCTGGAGGTGGTAGAAACGCAGTAACGGCAGCATTTTGCATCGGAAGTAGAAGCAAAAAGAACGAAGCAAACACACACACACACACCCGCACACCCGGAGGGGTTGCATTTGTGGCGTCATTTTAGTGAAATTACTTTTCACTCGTGGAACGGTGGCAAACAAAGATATCTTTTGGGCGAGCGAGTCAGAGCGGCCGGTACGATTGAGGTCGTGCGAAAGGTGCGACCATCCTTGTCCACGGTCACCATATTGCAGTAATGGGTTAATTAAATTTGGTCCAATCGCCGGAACTGGGGTCTTTTGTGTCACGGGAGAGCCCGTGAGTGCGCTGAACGCTGATTCATCGGCCAGGGGAACCGTTTGCCAAAGACGAAGGCTCGCCTACAACGACACGCGTACACGGAAACAAAATTGCTTTTCCGACGATAAACGAGCGGGGAAAAATTTCCATACTAATGCTAATAATATGTTAATTATTGTAATTGATGTTGTTAAACTTATCAAACGATTTCACCTGTTTTTGCGGAGAGCGAGGAACGCAGCCGCTCTGTGGTACATACACATGCCCGCATACACACACTGAACCAATTCGTGTCCTGAATCCTGATTACAGCCACTCATCACCACTGGAACGGATGGGATGGGGCTGCTAGTTTGTTTGGGATTTATTTGTGTAAAACTTTTCCCGTTTTCCACACGCCTCCCATAAGATAGGCACAAACGCCTAGCGGCAATGGAACCTAAACCAACGGCCTGCCCGATCGGTGATCGATTTGCTGATGATCCTTTTTCGTTACCCTCCGTATCTCTCCAGTAGCTGCCGGTCGGTGAAAAACACTGCGATGAAACTCAGCCCAGCATTCACGCAATCATTTTCCATCGGTGCCATCGGTCCTGCATCTATATCCTGTGACATCGGTCCTGCGGCCAGTAGGCTCCGTCACGCTCACTTCACGCTGAACGGTAACACTGGCTTAGAGGACCGAATTTCCACCCTTGTAAGTATGCAAATTAAGGGTCCGCTTTTGTCTCTGTTTGTACAACCCGAAACGCTAGCGGAGAGTGGTTGTGCACGTGGCGGCTCATCACTGTCACCGGTTCGTCCTTTTCAGCGTACACACCAGGGCTACAATAAACTACGCACATGGCGCACGGCGACCTCATCAACGTTGGAAACTTTCCGAAACCGAGCCCAGGATAACATGTTTTGCATTCCCGCGTGGAAACTTTTCCCTGCTACAAAGCGTTCCTGAGCTCGCTGGGGGTTGCTGGAGGTTTGGGAATGTCCGTGTGGTTTTAGCTGGCCGATCGGTCTGATCGATCCTTCCACGTACGGATGGGCACAAACGTAAACAAAACGGTTCGGTGGATGTGTTTTGCGCGGCAAGAGAACCTCGCAGTGAACATAAGTAGTACCGGGAAGGTCAATGGCCATTCGATGAAGCCGCTAATGATGGGCTAATGAAACCTGGTGCTTGAAACAGCTGCTCATTTCCGACGATTTGTACCGTTTGGAGCGTAAATAGGAAGAATGTTTCAGTTCAAATCATGGAATTTTGTACCGATAGGTTGGTGAAAGAATATTGAGCAGTGTTTTTAAATTACGACCAACGAATTTAATTACGATCAATCAAATGAACTTTTGTTAAGTGAACAATTGTAGTGAATTTTGATTATGACTATATTTAATGATTTCGGATGATTTCGTTCTTTGTTACGTTATATTATTTTGTATTCTGTGATAGGTTGTATTATATATATTCAAACATATTTATACAGCAAACTGTTTATATTTTTCATTAAAACTAAGTCAAAGCATCTTCAAATATTTCTATTTTACGTTTTCTGAAAAGGTTTTGTCCAAAAAAAAAAACTAAAATCAAGCACAAATTAATAAGGGCAGTTTTTTAAGTAAAGGTAGTCGAGTAAATTTATTTTTAAATGGAATATTTTTGGCACGTAAATTGTACAAAAACTCCTTTAATGGTTTAAAGAATACGCTCTACAAATCCAACAGCTTTAAATCGTTGTTAGTCATGTCATCTGTTGTTTAAGATAGAAAAAGAGCTAATGTATTATTAGCTTACTTAAAGATATCAGTTTGAAGATTCACTCGTAAACTGTATTGAAATCAATGTATAAAATTGCTTTAGCTATATAATTATACATTTGTCAATCACATTAGCATTTAACGTGAGCTACCTACCAGACATAATTAAATGTTTGGATTCGTGGCATCTTTCTCAGTACTGTCCTGAAGGAAAGACAAGTGAAAATTACATTTCCGGCTAATCCATATCCTGTGACATAAAATAACAATTGAGTTTCCTCAGATTTTCTAATCACTTGCTTCCGAACACTAGAAAGCGGACGATTAAAAGAAATCCAATCAAAGCTGTACAAAAAATAGAAACGAAACGCCTTCCCTGTTTTGCTCAAGAAACAACCAATATTGCCTTGATGTTTCAAATAAAAATCTTTTCAATCGAAAGCGAAAGTACAGAGGAAGACGTATAACAACGCAAACGGAGAAGGAAAAAAACAACACCACCCGTCAATGTTTTGTTACCAATTGTTCAAAGAACGATACTGCCTCTCTGGTTTCACCCTGTGCACACATATACACTGAGCGTACGCTCTTTCCCCCTGAACCTCGGGTAAGCTTTATCAAATCAAAGACTAAAAGTCAATACTTCAAAGTGCCGGTGTGTCCACCGGTGCGGCGGCAGGAGACCATTCGAAATTCAGTGTACATCCTGTTGTTTTTTTTTGTTTTGCTGCTGTGTGGGTGTGTGCGCCTCATGAGAGTCAATTGAACTCCTGGTGAATGCACGGTACGTCGCTACAAAACCCATCACCCAAGCGCTCGTCAAACGGTAGCGCAGGGGCAAATGAAAAAAAAAGCGGACGAAACACCCGGCACGATCCCTCACCGGAAATCTGCCGTGATGAAGGTAAATATTTGTTTTCCACGCACCGTTTCTCTTTTAATCCGCCCAATCAACGTTTTTGGGCCGATTGCAAGTCGGCTGTCTAATGGATATCCGATTTTCTCGCCGGTCACAGGCAATGGAGCTAAATACGACCCCCGTTCACAATGCCACCCGCAACAGAACGGACAGATGGGTGCAAAAGGCCCACGGGTGCTGGGTACGGTTTTGATTCTTATCGATGGGAGACGAGCGACGACGGTTAAGATGAAAGTCGCCTTCCACCTTAAAACAATTACAAACAATTGATCACAAAATCGGAAAGGAAGCAGGGTACGGCTCTTCCGGAGTTACAGTGTTGCTTTCACTTCCCGTATTTTTTGTTCTCCACCTGTTTTGATGGCAGCTGATAAACCCGCTCCCGGGTTTAGGGGGACTGCCAGCAACAGAAATCCAACGACTGGCGCGCACAGCAAAACAAATCCCACCATGCTCTCGGAGGCCAATCTGTTTCAGGTTCAGACCGGAGGGTGGCAACCCTTATCAGTTTACGCCACGTCAAGCTTGTTTGACAATTTTCGTTAAAGTTTAATCATGTCTGCCTCAGTTTTGGGGTTTATTGTCGTGTTGTTTTTCCTCTATTTCCTTTTTTTGTGGAGGGGCTGAAAAAGGGTGCCTCTCATGTGTGCTATTTACCACGTACATGGGTAAAATTGGGATGTTGGAATTTTTCGGCACCCGTATGGAAACCGCCACAGCAAGGCTAAGCCGGATGGCATCAGCACGACGCAAGGGATAGCTAAAAATTTGAGAGGAAAACAGAGCCGTAACTCATACTCCTCCCTCGCCAGCACCACCTGTTCTGGGGCTTCACACCGTTATTAGCTTCATTTTCGCCTAGTGAAGGGCCATGTTACCGTAATCGAAACATACAACCCATCCGTTTGTATCAAAACATTTCCCTAACGATTCAGAAGAACGAAGAGAATCAGGGTGATTACATCTCGAAAAAAACAAAACTTTGAGTTCTGATTTCAACCCAGATTGCATAGAATAAACATATTCGGTAAAGTGATCTACAGTGTTGATGGAAGTGGAAGATGAGGTTTTAATTTTATTTACTGTGAAAACAGCTAGCAGGATATTATGATAGCTAATTAATTTTGACAAAGCTCTGTTTTTTTGTCTTTTTTGTAAATTTTGCATTGATTAAACCGGTAAGCATGTCAATTTAAATGCTGGATGTTAAACTATCCGAAATACTATGATTCTTTTTTCAAACATAATGTATATCTTGTCTTGAAGAGAAAATCATAATTTATATAAAACTTTTTTTCTTTTTTTTTCAAATAGCTTACGCCGAGCAAAATTGTAGAATTTTTTGTCTGGAAAAACGTGCCAACTAAAAAATAATTCCAAACATATCGAACCGTGAACACAACAGCAGAAGCTATACCTACACGTTATGTAAATACGTCTCTTCCAACCAAGTTCGGTGCCTAGAAGGTTAAACAGAAAGGTAATTTAATATAAGTATTGTGGAACCTGCACGTAGCTTAAACGCCGTATTCTGTAGTTTGGATAGGTAGACTTGAGTCGAAGTATTTTTTTTTTACTTTTTTTGAAAAGTTATTATTTTTGTTTACCTAAACGGACATTCAAATTTAGAAAAATCATTAAGAATACCACACATCTTCAGTGTTAACGCTAGCAATGTCCCGAGGATTTAAATGTTAAAAAAATCAAATTATTTAAGTGTGTTTTCTAACCTCAATACTACCAGAACGTTAGTTCAAAATAAGATATTTTTCTTGAGCTTTAGGCAACATCAGCAGTGTATTAATAAGGCTGATAAATAACTAAATTAAGATTAAGATAATGAAAGTACAACTATACATTAAGTCCATTGAATACAATAAATAAATAACAAAAATAATTTTTAATCAAATTTTTTATGAGTTGTCTTATTGCAAACGTTACATTGCCTTAAATAATCGAAACGATCAAAACATCTAAATTATTGTGTGGAGTAAAAATGCATCAAAATTGCACAAGAGTGTTGAAATTGCGCACAACAAAATGGTTTTAGTGGAGCCTATCACACAGCTTTAACTTGCCTTTAAATCAATCGCAGACAGTATCGTTTGCCGATAAAATCTACCCATGCGGTGTGACTCTTGCTGCAAATGCGACAGTTTGCAAAACCTCCAATGCAAGAGCTCACTCGCGCGATGGACCGTTTTCAAAGCAGCTGGATGTGTGAAGCGGAAATTAAAAACGTCCAATCGCACAATTCGATCCACCCGCGTGACACGCGAGAACGGATGCAAGAAAACATTCCCGATGACAACGGTTTTTCCAATTCGACGTACGTGGGGATAACATAAGGCGAGAGGCAACCATCCGTCCTGCCCCGTATGGGGGTATGTAGTAGTGAAGGGAACGGAAATAATCTAGCTATCCACTTCAATCCTAGCCCACAGGGTTTTGCTACCGACCAGCACACATACGCACAGCGCACCCGGGGACCCGGTGTGTTCGGTGCTTTAGCTACCTCACGTACATCATTCGGTCTGCATCTTTCCACGCCATCTCGGACTGGCCCTAAATTGACCCCGCGGTAATGCAGAACGACTCGAGATTTAGGATGAATTGGTTAGTTGGTTGGTTGGTGGTGCGAATTGCTATTTCATCGCTTTTTTCGGTTTTTCTTACACCGTTTGGCTCCACATTCTACGTCACTAAATTGAGAGCCCTTTTTGACCGACCCGGAAGCTATTGAAACTGGACACACCAATCTGCAACTCACAACACCAACAAAAAATGCACACATACACATTCACAGCCGTATTTTTAAAACGATGGAACTGAAATCTGGGAAATTTTTATTTCAACACTGTCGAAACAAAGTAATTTATTTGCTTAGGAGGATTTATGGCCTGGTGTGGCCGGACCACGGCCGGACCCTACGGCACGGTCCAAGTGGTGCTGTGTTTACCGCCCAGCTTTTTCCACAGGGCACACGGCACGGCATCGGACCGGCAAGTGCGAGAAAGCGTATATAAACGAAAACTACCGGAACTGTCCGGACTTGCAGCCACTCAGGAGTTGTGAAGCGTGAGGCTAACAAAAATTAAACAGAGCATCTTCCGTGCGAGGGGCTAGAAATAGCAGCTTGGAGGAGAAGGGAGAGAAACAAAAATTGGCAACTTCTCTGGCATCTACAGCGACAAAAAGTTAGAGAAAAAACAAGCGATTACCATAATGTATTTTTTCGTATTCGTTTCTGCATTCCACCACGGGTAAAAGATTGCCCTGGCTGGGATCCACACTGCACACTGAACCAAAAAAAAAAAACCCAAGAGGTCATCTAATGTGTTTTACGGAACGAGGATTTTTTTTGACTGACCCGATCGTTGCATTAAAATACGACAGCAGCTAAATGGAAAAAGAAGGTCAACGGGATGAGAGTTCATTTCCGACGCTACTACCCCGTTCCGTGTGGGGAGTGTGCATACTATATCAAAGAAAGATTTACTCTTCAAGAAGATAAAAGCAAGGACGTACGATTTCGAGTGTCCCTTTAGCGAGCGAGCATTGAAATCAACAAAATTGTTCAGTAGTAAAAAGAATGAATAAAAGTGTATGATAGGTGCAACATGTACGGCGCTGAAAGCATGGATTAATTATAGACAGCGGTGTCAATAAAAGTGTTCTTTGCTAGATACGTAAATTATGCAATGGGAACATTTTGAAATGAATACGTGCTGTTGGTCACGTTTTACAATGTAACCTTATACATCAAAGTTCTTAAATATTTTCAAACAATGATATAGCACATAAAATATATCTTTGAAACATTCTTGAAGTGTAATTTCATATTAAATGCACCACAGACTTTTATAAAAATAATTATCATTGTTAAAAGCAAAAGCTGTTGTTTCTTATCGATACCTTTGCAGGAAATAAAAAGCAATAACAGATGGATGTTGAACAAAGAAAAACAACTAATATAAAGAATGACACATTTATTTTGCTGTTTAAGATCATCCCTGTAACTTCCCAGATGATCTTGTCAACTTTCGGTACGGATATCTTGTACAAAGATGTCATGTTTTATCCAAATCTCATCTATACCGTACACCCAAGGATGGACTCATTAATGCTATTTCACTTCATCCCACTTTCTCATGGTTTGCTGCTAGACTGATAAACTGGTAGGATTTTTAGTTCCTTAGACCTGCCATGGAGTGGTTATAGTCTATTCGTATAATAATAACGGTTTGACGATACCTGTTTTTTCTTTCATCCTCAGTCCCTCAGTTGTCAATAGATGTATTGAAGTTTCTTGTATCTGTGAACGTGTGTGGAACAAAACTCAACGACTATATCAGGCTTTTCTTAGTAGCTAACCAACATAAGCGAACCAACTCATTCATTGCCCAACGTGACGTCTCGCACACCGATTTGAACCGAGCTTTTGTGTATGTGTGTGTGTGTGTGTGTGTTGAACTGGAAAATGACCTCCTCTTGAGAGGTTGTTGCTTCAGTACACCACCAACCCGTTTATTAATAAACGTTCAACATGTTTCCTGATGCCGAACCATCCCTTTTCCAACCCACTGAAGACAGCGACCCACACACGACCGTACTCATAAGCTGTGGTGCTCGAATTGTTGTTGATTTCGATTGCTGATTCAGTTTGATCAAAGCAATACCGGCTGCGGGCAGCCGCAACCCGTCTTGAACCAATGCAAAGTAAGCAGCACCTGCAGCACGAACCGACGCAGCGGCAGCGCGTAGCGGGGATGAATCTTTTGAAATTCAACTCTTGTCAAGCCAAACATTCGATTTAATTACGCTTTCCACCTACCAGGCAGGTGGCCAAATCTCCGACGCTTATGACTGTTGCCCGGCATTAGGATGCAACCGCTCACGGACGGCTTCTGCGCTTTCCATGCGCTCGGACACCACACAGCTGAAAGCCAACAAAGTTATAATTAATATTCATTTCGTTTGATCCACTGCATCCAATGTGCGGGTTTGTTGCAATCTGCACTCCGACCCATCCGTGGCGGCTTTCAGCATCAACAATTCGCAGTTGCCCGGTCCGACCTCACTCTTGGGCATGCACTTGAAATGGTAAACCATCATCAATCCGGCGCTGCACTTCGTTGCTGGGGTAAGATGATGTTGAGCCGGGTATTCTTCCGCACCGGCTGTCCAGTAAGATATGTCACGCGGGCGAGCTATACAGCCTAGGCCATTTGAAGTGCGCAGAGAATGCTGAGAAATTCCCACAATTTGGCTGTAATATTGCCCGTGTCCTATAATCTGCCACAATGGCTTTTCAACGGATGGCCCATCGTGTGCTAGGAGCGTTGGTATGCAGCATCTCAGGGACAAGATTTCTGTGTTTCCAATCAACATTCAGTACATGTGCTTCAATGAATTATTTCCTGTTGGCTTGTACAGGGAAACGACTTCCACGTTGTTTATGTATTTGGTAGATTAAGTAGTTTTCTTATTAAATTTGTTAAAACTGCAATAAAAAATGTAATAGAGAAACATAATGCAATTGAGTGCAATTCATTTAAGGGTTGGACAACTGTTTTAATGAATGCAATTGTAGTTTCATATAGCTTAGTGATATGCAAAGATTCAAGCGCCATACCCTCAACAAACTCACTTTTTTATGCGCCATACACTCAACAAACTCACTTTTTTCTCTTTCTCTTCTCACGCTCCCTCTCTCTCTCTCTCTCTCTCTCTCTCTCTCTCTCTCTTTCTCTTTTTCTCCAATTGGCTGTTTTTGCGGCCTTATGTCTACCCTTGCCTAGGAAGTAAGATACAGAGCGCTCTAGGATAATACGCAATCAATTATGCATCGATTGTTTCCGCTCTAGCAAACCCAGCAGATGTTTCCTCGGTAGCTCGGTTAAGCTACTGTAAGGAAAGTTACGCTCGATTTGCACTTTCTGTGCTGCACGCAAAAAGTAGCGAGATAGAGAAAAACAGAACAAAATAAAAAAGAAAGAAAACAACACAAAATCCTGAATGCATTTAAATTGATTGCCGTCGAACTGTCCCTTCCCGCTGGAGCACCAGCAGCAACACTAAACCTGAGCAAAACTTTTTTCGCATAATTATTTCACACCCATTTCATTTTCAAAAGTGCATCGGCAATCGCGCTGTTGTTCGGATTAATTTCGCTAATTCGTGCTCGTTTGTATGCTAAAAATCTGGTGGCACTCCGAATGGCTGTTGTAAATAAATTAAAACACAACTACAGATTGCCGAATGCTGAGAAGTTGATGGCGCATCCCACTCTCACTTCGAATTACATTTAGGCTAAATGTCTCATGCTGTTTGTAGAACGGGTCACCATCGACGGTTTAAGATTGGTTGCGATTCAATTTGCCAAGACGTGCCCTTGTAACTGGCGCCATCCCGCGCGCCATTCGGTGGTGGAAATTTTAATGAAACCTGTCCAAATCACAAACGGTGACCCTTTTCAAGCCCGCTTGGTAACCGGAAAATTTGGTCGGTTATGTGGGTCGGGTAGTGAATCTTTTCCACCTGTCAGTCACTGCTGGGAGGAATGGGTCACCTTTTTCATGGACGTTGTTTTCGGTGGCACTTAATGCGAAGATGCTTGATTTCACGTAAGTATATAAGAGTTCAAGATTTTGTTGACCAATGAAACTGTAGCGCAATTAATATATTATTCTGATTATGTTTGATAATTATCATTCCATTACTTTCACGGTACAAATGACACAATACTAAATGAATAAGAAATGAGCTACCAAATGATAGCATGGAGTCAGCACCAAAAAGTAAACTACAAAAGTCAGAAGTTACAATCGTTTGATGTCTGTCCAATAAAACACATTTTAGTGATTAGGTGTGAATTTGTTATTTGAAAGATAAAATTAAATGCTTGTCGTTGACTATACTTCAGTACATAGTTTCTCTAATGCTCTAAATTTTGATCATGATCAAGACCAATACCCTACACAATTGATATTTACACAAATTGTTTGAAACATGATTGTAGATAAGAAATGTACGCTAAATAATTTTATATTTAAAAAATCAATAGCATTGCAACTTTATTGTTGTAGTCTATAATAACAGTGCAGGCAAATTTAATGCTCTTTATCGAGCGCTTTTTTAATGTGCCCATTAACGATGTTTTTTTTTTAGATCTGTTAAGCTCGCTCTATCAGGAATGCGATATGTTAAGCAGACTGCATCTCAACCCACGCTCAAATATGTCAAATGCAACCGTTAACAAATGCAACCAGCCAAAATGATCATGCTCGTGCATAATCACCACGCGAATGCAAACATAAATTATTTGTCGATTACCAACAACGCGAGCACGCCAGGCATCCTACGCGGTCATCATCAATGGTAGATAAAGCTAGCTGTTACGGTAGACAGCAGCAGTAGTTCAAAAAGGCTTTATCGCTAAAAAAAACGAACGATTTCACTCATTCCATGAAGTGAACAAAATAATTGCATTACTTTAGGTGCTTTTGAAGCGAACTGGATGCGTTGTCAATTTATTTGTCCCGAATAAAGGCGCTGAGCGGTGAAGCAGGTTGGCAGGGAAACGGACAGGGAACGATCGCTCGAAATGGTGGAAGTAATGTTAATAGGATGGTTGACAGATGATAACAACAAACAGCCCACACCTGCAGTTGCAGTTTTTCACCGAGCCGTAACGTCGCGCGGGGTTGCAAATACAATCGGGGTGTAACTCATTTGCTTCCTTCTGCACTAATTAGAAGGATTTTTGAGTTTGGCAGTATATGGGTTGGTGTTTTTTAGTTGTTGAGTTTTTGCTTTCATTCCTATCTCCATTAACACACCCAACTGAACCAATTAGTAGTAATCGATAGAATTAAATTGAGTTGAATTGTTTTCAACGAAAAATGGAACACATCAACTCTCCAATTGTTTTACACTAATGCAATTGGGTAAGGGGGCAATCATTTTACTGACAATTAGTGCGTGTACAATGATTCGCTCAGATGAGTAGAGAAAAAAGCATTTATGCGAAAGTGTGTTTGATTGATGTACATTATGAAGAAAGATTAAAAGATTGAAACAAGTGTCCATTAGGATCAAAATAAATTCAAAAGCACTCCAACAAAACGCAGTTACTGTTTCATTTGGTTTTATTTAATTTCTCAAATACAGATAGGAACTATCTGTAACCCATTTCCATTCCGCAAACGAAGAGGTAATGGTGGGATTAATTTATCCTCTGTTTCCTTTATCGTTAATTGAAGAAGTGGCGGATCCGGATTTAGTACCATTTCTTCGATGCATCGACATCCTCGTAAGGGACCAGCGCTACTGTATTCACATTCGAGTGATTGTGCAAGAAACACACTAAGCAAAAAAAGAACAAAAAAAAAACAACGTTTCGCTAGCATGAGATGAAAAATAGCACCACCGTTAGTGGCTGAATCGTTTGGGTCGTTCCCTGGTGGACTGTATTTTGGGTTTTCCAATCGCGAAAGCTAATAAGTCAAACATACGCGTTCTCATCCCGATACAAATTGGCGCACCGGCGGACAGCGAGGGTGAGGCGCAAATCAAATTGCGATATTGGCAATCGTGAATCATCGCAACATTTCACCGAATGGGAGCTGCCTGCTGGAAGCGTGATGGTTGCTTGCGGTGGAACAAAAAAAAATGCTCGCCGGGTCTGGTGTACCCTTTTTGCCGGACACGTTCGAGCATTCCTCGGTAGCGCCGAAAACGTTTCAATTTTTCCAAGTGCTTCACGCGCACTCGGTACTCGCGCTGCAGAAATGCAGCGTAATGATAGCACGAACGAGACGGCCGTCCAGCACTCGCACACGCCCGGGCAGATGGCATGAAAGATGAACCACTTTAGATCGGGCTGGCCCGGGAAGCGATTGAATCGGATGGATCGCACGCAAACGGGATGAGCTAAATGATTTATTAGAATCATCCTTTTCAATTGGCTTTTAACGAAATTTCACCACAAAGTCAATTGCATGCTACTGCGCGGTCCGCAACGGGAAAGAAATGCTTTTTTTTTGAAGAAGCATTCTTGTGTGTGGGAAGATTTGTTTCGGGAAACACGCGTATTCATTCTCCACAGGCACATCGTGATTGGTTCCAGATGTAATCAATCCTGCGCACAATATTTCTTCGGCCACAATATATCACGGTATGGTTAGTAATTTTCCTCCCGTCGCGAACAAGGGCAACGCACCTTGATTGGTAGTTTCTTGGTAGATGTTGCTTTTCTCGGGATTTTTCCATCTCGGGGCATGTTCGATTAATTCGGCCCGTTCACCTGCTTCATTAACTAAGTCAATAACGGACGGGGAGAGTGAAGTAGGTTTTCTTTTCTTTCCTTTTGTTCACCGGTGAGGAGCGTACATTTGGAGCAGAAAGTGGTACAAAATATCAGCCACGATGGATCAAGCTCTTCCGATTGCAACGGATGGAGTTTGTGTGGACGGTAGAGGTGGTCACGGGGCCGGATGTCGATCAACTGTAATTAGGAGCAACGAAGAAATGGAACTAGTAGGATAAGACATAGCAATGAATAAAAAAAGTATATGAAGCAAGTTATCCACTGCGGAGAGTCTTACGGAAAGGAAACTCGTTAACCAAACTCAATCAATCACAAAATGAGCATCGAAAAGGAATGAGCTTCATTTGGGGCGGGCAGAGCAAGCGGACAGAAAAAGTACTACGCATAGCTGGAGGGAATTTGGCAATCACGCAATATTCGTATTGCATGTTCCAACGGCAACGACGAGTCCACAGTGGATTTGGAATCAGATCAGCGGCAAAACGGAGTAGTAATTCACACTTTGCAACATCTACTCGGGAACTGGGTCGTGGTTTGATTGGATTGGTGCGCGAATTAAGCCGGCGGCAATCGACTTCGATATAATGAGCTTGTGCCGAAATAATTATTGAATGTTCCCAAGTTGGGTCTGGACATTTTTGGAAACAATAAGAAACAGATATTGTTTTATAGGATATCTTTTGTCTACCATTTAATTTAATGTTAGTACATATCGCTTGCCCTGTCTCTTAGCCCTTATGTCTATCTTAAAGAATATAACAAAATTATATAATTAATTTACATCCTACATTTATTTTACAATACTCAATCAAAATGATTGCAAATAATTGGATGATAAATGAATGATTTAATGATTAATTTATTTGCCGAGTTTTGCAACTGACAATAATTAGTCAACAAACTATTCGGATAGGTTAAGAATCACTTGGACTGTGAAACATGACAGTTGTCACTGCATCGTAGGTATCTTGACTAATGGAAATGATCTGTTCTCACTTAAAAGTACCATTTTGGCTTCAACGGACTTTTCACTACTCATGTGTACGATGTGTGACCTAGTAGCTTGTAACATTTGATGATATTTTACACATATTTTTGTGATTGTTACAAATGTCTGTTTTACTTTCTCAAAAAGTGCGAAAACGTTTTGTGATGTAACGGAATTGAAACAATCATTTCCCGCAAACAAAACACGATTTCGCGTCCCTTTTGCCTTTGGCCAACATTCAATTACGAACAATCGGCAACACAGTCCAAAAATATCAAACCACAACGATAATGCATCCAAATATATTCTACACCCATTCATTTCCCCACTCATGTTTTTTGAGTGTCACTTTTTCAGCACAAGTTTCGATTGCATCTTTTTAATAAAACTTCCCTAATAGGAAATGCAGACAGGCTTGCCGGTAAAGCTTGAAAGCCGGTAAAGGATGAACACGAAGGAACATGACAGAAGCATGCAAAACGAGAAGAAACAAAAAAACATCACACTCTTTCTGAAACAAAACTTGATTGTGCGGAAAACGAGAGCTTTCGCTTGGTCATTCTGCAGCAGGCGGAAGAAAAATAAAGCTTGCTTTCGAAGATTAAAAGCACACTTTTGCCGTAAGCCGCAAGGATCTGTGTCCATCGTCGATGCGGTGGAGCATCCGTTTTTTTTTTCATCCAAGTCTTTATTCCCTTTACCAACAGACACAAACAATATTCCACCGCACTGGTGAAGAGAACCAGAGGGATAGAGCGAGAGAGAGAGTGGGACAGTTGGGGCAGATTTTTTGGTTGATTTCAATTCCCTTCAACCCACACCGAGAGGCAGCGGGCCCGCTATGGCACGAGTAAAATTGGTCGAGTTAGGTTGTTCCGGGTGCTTTGAGATTGCTTTACGGTGCGAACGCATCGCGGAAAGAATCGCACCGCATTATTGAAGAAGACATAAATTTATATTAAAAAAGTTTGATCATTGCGCTCGTTCGCGATTGTGCATAATTTTGTGCGCGTGGTTTTTATCCCCGTTCCAAAACTCGGAAAGCACAACAGAAAAAAACGCCCTGTCTCACAAACACACATTTTCCAGCTTGCAGGGAGAGTGGATTGCTGCGATCCGGGGTGCATGGAAGGGAATGGGAACCACTGCTACTGTCACCGGTTAACGAGAACGACCAGAAGCTTTTTATCATTTTATTAAATCTCTTCACTCACACAAAAGGCACCGGGAGGCTGCGCAGGATCGATATGTGCCGTGGTGCATGAGTGTCGATAAATTAAAACGTTTGATCCATGCTGAAACTGATGAGGATTTTTTCCCGCAAAAATGTTTTTTTTCTGTCCCGTTTTTTGCAGTTCCTGTCCACTGCCAGGCCTTTGTGCCGCGTCCATATGACAATGTTCAATTGTCCATTAGGGGATGCGATTAAAATCTGATTATATCGCGTGGCGCGCGGCGATTCGCTGGAAATTGCACGGAAGCGAGCGGGCGTGATATTAAAGGTTGCAACGCAAAAACGGTGTGCAGGATTGAAGTTTTGGGAGCTGGTTCCAATGCAACGGATCGTTTTGCTAATTTCAACTGAAATTTATGCACACAAGAAGCCTACAAGTGGCTTGTTTTATGTGCAGCATGGATGCTTTATAGATTATTAAATTGTTAATTTTTCTTAAATGTATCATAGATAATTTGAACAGAGATTCTTTCATCCAAATGCTATTGAAAATGAATAATAGAGTTTAAACTATCTTCAGCACTGTATGTTTGAAATTTATACGTTTTTCCATTTGCTAACAACAAATTTAGTTTGTGATGTTTTTCTCGGTAGTTTACCATTGTTTTTTGTTTAGTAATAAGCAAAGCAAAAACCCAATGTTTTATACAACAGTTGAAAACATATAATTAAAAGTCGTGGGATTCGATTTATACGTCTTTGTTTGCTCGTGGTCGGAATAAGAGTGCTCATCGAGGAGCCTGCGCGTGTATTTCAACTGACATTAATCGATGTCTGTTGAACAAGATGAGGTCGTTGAAAGGTAAGGAGAAATATTTTAAATAAATATAATAATAATTATACCAGTTATAGCTATGTATTACATACTAAATTGAACAAATATTTATTTTTATTGTGGAGACTAAAATAACAATGATATTGTGTTGTCAGTCTGCTTTTCTCCGATGCGATTAAACTGTATCGTGAATGAAAATAGTATTTTACCCAAAAACTTACAACGGCAAATTCAATTCCACCAAGAGCTCAGTGTGGGAAAACATAAGTACCCTCCGCCAAAACCCACCCGTCACACACGTTGCGTAAACCACCCGGCTTTATGGAACAGCCCAGCCGTGCTTGTTAATATGAACATGAAGATTAAACCATTTTAATTGCCCTCCCATCTGACTGGATACGGCCTAGCGCGGGCTGCTGCGCTTAATTTTCGGAAAACATTAAACTCCCCCGAGCCGTCTGGCTGCATCTTGCGAGATAAAATCTACCCCCATACCTTTCGTCCTTCAGGTGATCAAGCACCAAGCACAAAACACAAGGCGACTGCTTAGTGCTTCTGCTACGAGGAAGATAGACAGGGACAGGCAACAGGGACGTATGTAAGTAATGTGGAGCACTCGCACGCCAACCGTGCAGGAACGTTTTCCATCATTAGGATGCAAGTCAGCCACAGGGCGTGGGCGGAAGGGTTTGGAAGTTTGCGCAGTGGCAGCTGCTTTCTAATCCTTTTTCTCCGATTTCTCCAATGGGTTCCGTAATCCTGTTCCGGCAATCGGCGCATGTGGAAAATGGAGCGTTTTTAATATATCATGCTAATCACAAAATAATAAATAACGTTTCAACCCCTCGCTTGGGCTGAAATCGGACGCAGACTGACCGGTAGCTGATGCCGGACATTTGAAAATCATTGGCTATATCCCCTTTACAGATTCCATCGAGTTTGGGCTGCATTCCACGATGGACCGGACCGCAGGAGACTGAAGAAATATTTAATTTACGTGCCGAATGTGCGTTGGGGGAGTGTGCAGGATCAACCCCTGTTTTTTGTGTGCGTACGTACGAATCGAGAGCACCTCAGGAAAGGGGTTAGAATAACTGACCACGTGCATGGTGAGTTGCACTTCACGTTCGGTACACAAAAAATGGGGGAAACAAACAGCGAGATAGAGCACGTGCGTTGGTAAAAAATAAAACAAAACGAACCATGTTGTGTTTGAAAGATATCAATCGCCCAGAACGGCTTGTTGAAGTACGTTGACCACTAGCCGGCTCGTGCCATTACGAGAATAAACTGCAGCATTTGTGATTACGCTGTGTGTAATCATTGCCTATGAAGCCTTCTTAAAATAGTTCCATTTTAGAAAAGCATGTTTACATAGAAAATTAAATCCTTCTTTGATGTCTTTTATGGTTTATATGTTAAGGTTTATGTTATTCTCGGTTTCCATTTAACAAACATTTTATTCACGTAAAATTTAAAAGAGTTACTGAGTCATGAAAATCATCAAACATATGTGTTCATCACATGCAATTATTTATTTTTTCTAAATGAACTCGATACAAAAGAAACTTATAACATGAACTTGAGATATGAGTATTCACATGTTTGAAAAAAATGAGAAACAACATAACAAAAAGTGCACTTAAGGTTAAATAAAGTCATTGATAACAAAACAGTAATGGTTTGCAGAACAAAACTTTAATAGATTATCCGAATTGTATTTGTCTTTGATGCATATCCGTATCCCATTCATGTTTTAGCAACGCAAACACTCCTCCGACTAAAGCCTTCCTCACATTCATTTCTTGATTTTTAAAGCAAACGATAACCCCTCGTCACACAACCGCGTGATTTTTACCGCACAAACTTCCGTGGCAGTTTTTTCTCCAGGGGGCAGCATGGGTTGCAAGAACCCGGCATAGAACGACGACATCGCTCGGGTGTATCGTTTTGCGCATTCCAGAATATCAATAATTTACGACATCAACCTATTGCATCCATACGGGCAAGTATGTAGACGGGCGAGAAACTCGCCCCACCGATTGCACCACCACGAATCATCAGCTCACTCAATTACAATCCCATCATCCCACCCTTCTACCACCTACCAATGACAACGGTGGTTTTCAATCTTTACAGTATGTTCCTTTTTTAGAAAAGACTCAACCAAAGAACATTTGGGGGTTGGAGAGAATTTTTATTCATCGTTGCATTTTTAATTAAAAGTAAATATTATTTCAAAGACTAGACACGGCCGGTGCCCGGGCGCACCAACCCCTAAAAGACAAGCCACACTTTTTACGGTACAGTGTTAGCCGACCAATAATGACGACGCAGCACGGTAAGGGGCGGTAAGAGCAACCGATCTGTTTCTGGGTTTATTTGTGCAACAGATTTGCCCACCGTTTCCGCCGACCAAACATCGACATAAAGATTGCTACAGACACGACGCGACGTTCTGGACGTCGTGTTTGTCAGTCGCTCCCTATACAACCGCACATCATCAATCTGGCAATCACTCGACACTCCAAGCTACACTGCACGGAGTTTCCCGGAGCTGTACCGCGCTCCAGGAAAGTAATGGATAATAATTCGTACCCAATGCTTAATATTTAATCAACTCCCAATGGGGAATTAAGCATTGCCTTCAAAACAAACGCTCTAAACGGCAGCGCAGGAACGCGCTACCGCGGCTATATTAATCACCTTCCATTTCTCCACATTTAACGCAGCATTGCTTACCACTGGAGATTGATTTTTCATCCAGAAACAATATCTTGCCGGTGAGCACGACATCATCCGAACGGAACTCGACGGTCCTTCTTGAACCGGGCGCAAACATCTTTGCGAACGTAACCGCCGCAGATGATGGCGCTGCTTGGAAAACTTGAGCTCATTTCATCTCAGCGTGAAACAGACGTCGTCCGTGTCCATACGGAAGGAGCTGGCAGGAAGGAATGGCGTTGCCGCTGCTCGTAATGCGTCCATGGGGACTGTTTGAAACGAGGTGGAAGAAAGCCAACCACCAGTGCGAGGTTTGTAAAATAGCAAACCCCGTAATGAAAATTGTACCATACCTCGGTACCACTACCACGCTCCTTCCCCGGACAACGACGACGACGATGACGAGTGGTTGTCTTTAAATGAAGATGAAAGAGCACACGGTAGTGGGTTTATTAAAAGATCTCAACAGCCAGCGCACTCGAAAGCAATGACGAAAATCTTAAGAATTTATATGCGACCTGCGACCGGGTGATGGGTTGAAGAAGTTCGGCTTACGGCGCTGCGTCTTTGAAGATGCCGGCTTCTGCACTGTCTATCTGCTAATTTCCCTGTTCCCACTTGGCGATGGGCGACTGGGCAAACTGCATAGTGGCAAGTGTGTTGGTGGTAAAGCAAGCCAAAATGAGCTACTTTGGATGATGATGTAATATTAGGAAGTTTTTTCTTTTTGTTAAACATCTTACTCCGTGGGGAAGGAGCCCGCTTCGTGATCACCGATGCGGTCACATTTGCCAGCGAGGGACAGCATCCATCATCAAACCGATTTCTTTGAATCTTTCATTTAAGCCTTTCACTTTGAGCGTGGTATTAGCTGATTAAAAATTTGGAATGGAAGTAATGGCAGGGTAGTTAGAATCGAAATGATAGCCACAAAGAAGGACGATAAAGTTAAAAGGAGTCTTCATTCATAGCTAATAAGTTTAATAAGGGAAGATTCTCCAAAGCCAGTTATTATGCTACGAAAAATGCACATTTATGCAAAACTCAAACTAACCCAAGGGAACATAAGTAATAGCAATATTAGCTAGAATATTCATATATTAAATGAAAATAAATGGCAAAAAAGAGCATTGCTGAGAAAAAAATCAATGGGTAGCTCAATGGACTGCTCCTAATATCTCACAAATTTAAGATCACAAATAGTCTTAAAATGATTTTTTTGTTCATACCTTGCTAGCAACGGATAATTATGTCTGTTTGGTGAGATCAAACAGGCAGGCACAGTCCATACATTACTGATGAAGGGCGGATCTGTATACTATTGCATGAGCTTTAGAACAAGCCGTCAAAAAAGGGTAACCAAGGTTGGGCTACGTAGTTCAGAATGACAAATATTGCATTTTTCACTAGTCGGTCGGTACACTTTTATTGACTCAGAAATTGTGCCACTGCTGGAAGCGTATAAATCTCAATCCAAAGCCATAGCTTCATCGTTTGTCTTATAAAATGTGTTGCTATTCACCAAAGGATCATTAAGAGCTGCTGGTTTTACAGATTTGACTTAGATATTTGAACTAAGCCTGCGCCAAACTGTAAAACTCTCGAGCATGAACATAAATCGCTGCCTGCGCTCCGGTTGTGTATTTGTTTAATCTTCTTAGAGAAGTATTTCCCAATCGGCACAGCATAAAAAACCCCCACAGGACCGTGCAAAAGTAAGCCTTTTTGAATGAATAACGAACCGTACCGTGCGGCTAAGAAGCTGTACAGAACGGGCCGGTGCCAAACGTGAATTAAGGTCAACTAAGGCAACAAAGGCCCGTACCGTTGGAAAGCCTCCAGCAACAGAGCGCCCAGAACGGGATGATCCTTGCTCCGGGATCTCGTAACGAGAGGCCTACCAGAGAAAACACGGGCCCGATCCACCAAGCCCCCTTCACCACTCCTGTGACAGCCCACCAGCAAGTGTGGTACCAAAACCGATGAACCACAAAATATAAAACGTTCTATAAAATTTTGCAAAGCAACGATTATGAAGCAGGCAGTGGAAAGGAAACGGCAAAACAACAAAAAAAGACGTGCAAAAGCACGGTTTGGGTCTTTTGTTTACGGTCCATCACTTTTCCTATCGAGCTGCTTCACGGGGAGATGCTTTTCGGTCCATTGGTCCATCTTGGGTTCGGGGGTTATTTCTCCCATTCCACGCTGCCTTCCCTCTACATACCGACCGAAAGGGTACGAGCTCTCGTACGTGTGCTTGCCACACATACACTTCCCCCCCCTCGAATACGGTGGGACATTAACGAAATGATGTTGTGGTCGTAACATAATACTTTTGCTTTTGCTTTCTTTATTCTCTGTTCTCGGTTGGGATTTTTTTTGTCGTTTATGTAAAAGAGGACGGGAAGGGGTTTTTTTGGTTCATTTTTAGTCACATCTTTTTGCATCGGGATTTTAAGTTGCTTGGTACCTCACTCTCTACTTCTCTCTCTCTCTCTCTCTCTCCCTCTGTCTCTCTCTTTCTCTCTCTCTCTCTCTCTCTCTCTCTCTCTCTCTCTCTCTCTTTCTTTTACTCTCATTACCACGACTCATGGTGACAGATCCGACACATCGGTCCCGGTTGTATGATGTTGACACTTCCCCAACAAAACCTCAAACTGGCTTTGTCCTGCTGTGAGCGCTTCAAAAGAAGGCTGCTCGCACGGCGGCCAAGGTTCGAAGGTACTAGAGCGAAGGTACGAGACGCTGGTACGGGCTGGCCACTGACACATGTTCTAGCGAATGGACATGGCTTACGACACAAAAGCACACGAACGAAGAAAGGTCATGTTGGTGGCAGTACTTCAAAGAGCAACAGCTTGCTGCAGCCCTTTTATTCTTTATGGCGGCTCTGGGAGGTTGAGCTTGAGAGGCACCTTAGTGATAGTAATATTGATACTGACATTAGTGTAACTACGTACAAAAAAGTGAACGTAAAAAAGGGCAAAAGCTCTGCAGATGGGAAGCCGATGTAAAGCCCAAAAAAGGGTATCCAGTTTGATGTATAGTTCGGGTGCCTCTTGGGAGCAATATCATGCCGTACTGTTGAGCTCCAGTAATAATAGTATAAAAAAGAACAAGAGCTAACACTAATGATGCTAAAACTAACAATCTCCGGAGTGGTTTCGATGTGCGGTGTGAGTTTCTTTTTTGTTTTTACTCCTGTTAGAAAAAAACCTGCCCCCAAAACAGGTCAGGCTTTCTTTTTCCTAGCTCCGCTGCTCACCGGCGTTTGGTTTTGTTTGACAAGTCCCGCTTTCCTGCCACACACACACACACACACACACACACACACACACACACACACACACACACAGTACAAGGTACAGCGCTCAGCACGAGGCATGAGAGGGTTTCTGATTCCGGTTAAAATGGATTACGACCCCGATAAGTGAGGCGTTTTTGGCGAGAAAGATTAATCACACCTTTTTAAACCCCTGGACAACCTGGGGCGGCAGTAGTGTAATGAATGCGTTCCCCCTTTCTATTCAGGGGGACTGTACTTTTTTGTTTATTTTGAATGGAAGGAAGAGTAGTGTTGGCTAGTGCAAACCATTGTTTGGCTCTTCCTGGCACAGCAACAATCCGCTCGCATGCATTCGGGACGGCAGTTCGAGTTTCCGTACGGGGCATGGGTTCACGACAGCAGCAGCATTTTGTTCACACTTTGATGGCTTCATTCCCGGGAATCGTTCAAACACTTTCGGCTGATGAAGAAGGGGGCAGTGAGGGAGGTAAAATAGGGAGGTACTTCCCATTCCCGTCTCACACAGAGGGGAATATGTATTTTTTTCGTTCTCTATTCTTCGCTTCTCCGAAACAAACCCGTCAGGTTGTGCGAATTCGTAGTTCTATGCTCGGATTCCGTTCAAAGAAATGGCCCACAGACGGGGATGGGGATGGGCCCATTACCAGACGATCGGAGAGTCGCATGTTTCAGAGAGTGCATTCTTACCGGTTGTTCCCTATTTTGTGTGCCGGAGAATCCAAAATGCGGTACCTAACTGAAGCTGACGGGTCGGGCAGAGCAAGGGACAACAACAGAAACCGGACAGGAAAGGAAACCGTCGCTGGTATGGTAATGAGTGGCGATGGCGACGCAATGCACGCGAGGCATACGTATTACTTTATGTGAAGTGGTTGGGACGGGTGTTCCTTTCCTTCCACTTCCTTTGCCCCCGACCCGTGCTGGAGATCCGGAAGGAGCTGCCATGTTTTGACAGGGCTGTCCACTGGTGACAACGTGCTGTCACGTCATAATAGACGGGCTTCGACTGCCAACGAAGCGATGCGGCACGGCAAGGGAAGAACTAAAAACGAATAACGAATAAAAAAAAAAAAAGCAAACGGCCCACCGATTGAAGGGAAAACCGGTAAGCGGATAGGCTATTTGCAGTGTAAGCGATATCTCTCGCTCCGGTGGTGGTGTTATAATAAATGTCAACAAGGAGAACGACAATCTGTGGCCGCATGGTGGGATGTAGGGGTTTGCCCGTGGGGACCTGAAGTTGTGGGATAGTTTTCATTAATGTCTCATCTTGGAGGTGTTTTGCGCGAAACCTGACTCTTTCGGCACATTCGGCTGGCGAGCGATAGTGTGTTTGGTGCGATTGAAGTTAATTTTTGTTTTCCAGGAATGTGTGACAATGGCGGGAACGCTTTCCCATCCGGGCACGATCGGGCTGTTGATTCCTGGAAGGAAGACTTAGATCCTTCCCTTCTTCCTGGAGGTTAGGTGTACGCGTTGGGGGCACTTTGGGTGTGAAATGGCTCGTGAACAATTAAACGTGTTTGCGGTCGCCAAGGAACAGGAAAAAATTAGGAAACCGCTAGCGCCAATGGCACATTTTACTACCGAAAGGATTGCTTTGAAGATTTTGGTTAGTTTTTCGTGAAAATTGCTTCCCACATTCCCAACATGCACGGTGCCTGAAAACATATATCAATTTTCCAATTTCGTGGCATGGCATAAACCCACTCTTAACCTTCAGCAAACAGAGGTGGCACTTTTGATTACACGGCCCGCTTTGCACAAATTTTCCGCTCCGATACTTGGCACCAATCTGCAATCCGGCAGTGCTCATCCGCTCCGTGTAAAAGCAGGAAGTAATTTTTAGCACCTTTCAGCATTTGGATACCAATCTCGGGAAGCAGATTCTAATTGCGGCGCTTTGCAACGCCCGAACGCATCCTTTATCTCGATCGTGACGACTCATTTTGCCGTGGCCTTTTACCGGGTAAGATTACGCTGGAGATAAACATCTCACCGCTTGCAACAATGGACGTTGGGTGGAGTGGTTGGCATCCGCCAGGACGTTGGCAGAAACAACTGCATACACCCGACGGCCTCATCGCGCTGTGATGCATCGCGAGACTTTATTTCATGGTCGCTGATGCATGGTGTTTGTCGCGCTTTGGATGATGATGAAAATGTGTAGCGCAAATGAGCAAAACGGTGCGCTGATTGTGGCAGGCAAGCGAACTGGCGTGAAATCTGGCGCGGATCTTTGGCTGGCTTTCATGTTGTGATTTTTAATGGAAAATGTAAAAACTGAAATCGGAAATGTTGCTGTATTAGCTAGGGAGGACATTATGGTACTTTTTTCTTCTTCTCTAACTCTCTATCTCTGTTTGCCTTTTAAACACAATGAATGCGAGAACGATCCTCGCAACGTTTGGGACATTGTTCTTTGCTCCCAAATTAGATGATTAATCACCTTCCGTAGTAGCGGTACGCAGATTCAATGGGGAAGCGTTTACAACACAATCCAACCGAGTTGATAGCCATTAAGCTTTCCTGCTGATTGATTTTCGTACTCCCGCTTGCAGGGCTTAGAATGCACCAGTTTCGTGATGGTTAAGAACTCTATGGATCGTCAAACCTTTCGTTGAATGGTGTAATTTTGGATGTGAATAGAATGCTCCTTTCAACACGAACGTAACACGCTTCATGCTGCGCTGGATTCACTAGAAGCATCGCAACGATCTCTACACCGTTGCGGCCTGCAACGCTTGTTTAATCAAAATTTGCAATACCACAGCTTCGTGCATCCTTGAAAGATACTTGACGCTTTTTGAGAACCATCTTTTTGTGCTACACTCACACGGAATGTCTGCCAATCGTCTCTAGGCATGTGCTTGAAAGTCAACCGGCTGAAGGAAATGATTCGAGTCCAACCATTTCGCACGGTGACTCGGCCTTAGGTCGGGTTGAACAAGCGATGGGCGTAATTACTGCTACCGATGGGAGCGGAGTTTTGAATAGAGCCTTGATTGAAAATTCGACGCTTTGGTGGGAATCGAAACGATCGATAAGTGCTAAAGCAACGATTAGGAAAAGTGGAAGCATTTTGGTGTTGGAATGTTACTAGTGCACTTTGTGCCATAGCGTGAGCGTGTTCACACCTGTGAGAAATGTTATCTGTATAGACGATTTTGTGTTAAAATTATAAATCCTACCTCCGAACAGACTTAAGCCTTTTAGGATAAATCAATTGATGCTCTTGATTGATTTATACTCTGTTTGTTGATTGAATGTTTTGTAAGGAAAATGAATTACTACGTAAAATTATTTAAAATAAAAAAATCCAAAGCAAATTGTGATCATATTCTATAGGAATTATTTTTGACATAACTATGATTTAGTCTGACATTTAACTTTTAAGAATAGGTAAAATTTAATTATAAAATTGGTTTAAATATGGTATTTCATTGGTAAAATAATAATATTATTAACCAACATAGTTTGTAATGATTAGAATTGCAAAATGTTTTATTTTAAATAAAATATTTCAATTTTTTTGTCATCCCAATGTTACAATCTTCTTCTTCTTCTTTGGCTCAACAACCGATGACGGTCAAGGCCTGCCAACCCACTTGTGGGGTTGGCTTTAAGTGACTTATTGATTTCCCCCCATAGCAGGATAGTCAGTCCTACGTATGGCGGCACGGTCTATTTGGGGCTTGAACCCAAGACGGGCATATTGTTAAGTCGTACGAGTTGACGACTGTACCATGAGACCGGCTCCCAATGTTACAATACGCCATTGTAAATCAAGATCCATAAAGTTGCTGAAATGTCCTAAAGTATTCTCTTCTTTTCTAGCTCGATTTGCGGCCTGCTGAGCCTCCCGGGTCATTAGCGATTAATGAAAATTGTTCAACCACAAGGGCGGCACCGTGAGCTTGCACTTCTTACCTTCCCATCCACATCGCATCAGCACCATCCCACCGTACCACGCACCAACACCAACGACCGCTCTTTACGACTCATTTATTCTCGATCGATTAATCCCAGTGCGATCCCCGGAACTTTTTTTTTTGGCTTATGGCTTCAGGGACGGCTTTTAGCGGTGATCTCATACGTCCCTGCCCTCTCCACAAGCGGATCTGTGGGACGGTGCGGACGAATGTAAAGGTTTTGATGCTCCCTGATGCATGAATAACGGCCGCACGAGATTAAGTGCGAACCAGTGCCCTCCCCCCACCCGGGCCTATAAACTCACTCTATTAACCATCTATTCTATTAGAACGAGGTCAATTCCAGAACAACAGAAAAAGGTCTAAATAACGGACGACACCCGTTGTGTCCCGGTTCCGGCTAGAATGGAAAGCCTTCGAAGGACGTATCCATGTGTTTGTTGTGCCTGTTTGATGTACGTTCCCTCTGTCTCTATCCTTCTTTGTCTCTTTTTGCCGTGCGGTGTGTCTAAATGTATTTTGGGAGGTCATTTCAACTTCATAACCATAACAATAATCGTAAAAGTAAAAGACACATAAAACGCGCCGGTTCGCACTTTGCTGTTTCTCACCTTTGCCCGGGAAAGTGTGAATCTGTTCCGATGTCGTTGCTCCGTGCGGCGCGCTGTGCTGGCGGTTCTGGTATTCATCTAGGCTTAATTTTTTCGGGCAATCACAAGACGACCATAGTTCTCTGAGCCATCCGTTTTGGGCCAGCTGGAATGAAAGCGTCATCCACACATGCCCGGCTGCTAGGCTGGGGTAGCTGAGTTGGGACCGTTTTTTGTTGGTGTGCCTCGCTATTGGTTAAATTGAAGCAGGAAAGATGTCACCGGTTGTCCTGTTAAGGTGAATGTTGAGTTAAGCGAATTATCGATTTTGCTAACACCAGGTAGGATGGTTTTTTTCTGCACATTCCGTCAAAAAGTCACAAAAATTGACAAAAAGAAAATTGCACTGCACAGCCACCTCGAATCGTCCAATTTCAAGCCGAGTCGTTGTTTATTCCTACACACGACCAGTGAGCAGTAGGAAAAAGCAGATTGACTCTTCATTGGACCAAGTCTCAACCCTTTCCTAGAGCGCGATACCTATCGCAGCATCACGGTCACACATATGTGGTCGGCGGTGAATCCGGCACAGCTTGCCGTGGGACGGCACTGCCGTCGGTATGGTCAGCAGCAAAGCTGGCTGGCATAAAATTCAATAAGTCCCAATCCTAATCGAATTAGCGTTCCAATTAGCCGCCAACCTGCGGGAAATATGCTAATGAAAGAACGGACCTCCGGCGGGGCGTTCATCTCGACCCCCGGGGGAGTCTAGCCGGACATTAGATCTCGCCCGCGCAGGGGGCTAGCCATCGTTAGCCGTAACGTGCGCTGCCGCAAGTGGAGCTAGGTAGTAATTCGCCAACTCGTGAAGAAACCAGGGAGTCCAGCTGGCTCGGGGGACGCAATCCAATCCTGGCGGACTGAACCGGACCATCCGCTGAACCGTCGTGACGTGACCAGCAATTGCAGCAAGTGGTCAGCCAGGAAACAGAGACACAAACACACACATACATAAAACAGAGAGACACACACTAAAGGCATAACATAAAACGCACCCTCTCGCGCGCAAATGTGCGCGCCCTGTGTGTCGCTGCTGGAGCGCCGTGAGCGGTAGCATAAATTTTTATTTACCACTGGTACGTGTCCCATGGTTTGAGCGTCCGATGTGGCTGGGCGGGCATTGTGGTGGCGAAAATGGTGAATCTCGGGACCGGGAATGTCCACGAGAATGTTCTGCCAAGTGTTTTCGGCTGTTGTGCGAACGAGTCCGGCGTGGAGTTGACGCGCTGTGCAATAAGATGAAACTGGGAGGTTGGGATTTTTATAGCTCCAAGAGATTGGAGAATGGAAAGATGCACGTGAAAATTCGCATGAAACAGTGGTACAATGGGGAACGTTTTGGCTCAGGGCAAAGGAGATATTTTGTAAATTTTCCTTTAAAGACTATAGGCTTGTGTTTTTCTGCTTAAGGATCTCTTGAGGAAACATTTCGAAAGCGTTATTTTTAAAATATGCAAAATTAATACCATTCGAAAGCATTATTTTTAAAATTTCCAAAATCAATACCATTGAAATAGTACATTAACTATTTGTGCATACAACTACCCAGTTTATATTCTTCAATAAATTCTTAAACACAACTGTTCATGAAAAAAAATCATCCTAGGAGAGATAGATTCACCGGACCTTTTAGCTAAAGTTAATTTTCACGTACCAGCTCGTATTTTTAGAAACTTTAGGCTACTAAGAGTTGACTAAACTAGACGAAGACGAATATGCAATATAGCGATAATGAACCTTTGACTGCGATGGCTATCAGATTTAATGCACATTATGACTCTTTTGACTGGAATTCCCTAAGTTAACCTGTTTTTCTTGCTGTGATACTCTGTGTTATTTATTTTGTGCTGATGTTACATTGTACCGTGATGTTTTATGTTATTATAAGTTTAGTTTATAAGATCAGTGATAAGGCCAATGATGGTCAATCACTTAACATTTACAAATAAACAACTCAAATGACAGAACACAAGAATAGTAATAATGCAGAATAAATACAAGATTATTGATTTGAATGACCAAAACCGACGAAACAATCTTCATTCACGCTTGGTATGAATGTTTAAGTTTACAATCATTGAAACTTCATGCATGAGTTTCAAAGCCAAAAACTCTGTTTACTAATTTCTAATAGCATTTGACTTACAGTTTTTGCTAAGTTTACGTGAAACATGTTTTCCTTCTTCAATAACTAACCAGGACGCGTATTTTTTGAGAATTTAATTGATATATTATGGAGTTGAATGAACTTGATAAATTGATTTTTCACATAAATTTAAAGTCTTGCAAGGAAACACATAAAACCCTATCTGAAAGATTATTTATTCCTGCTATTGACCATATTTATCAACAGAAAAGAAGTTCAGGTCTTACACCAAATAAAGACATTTTCAAGAAGAAAAAAACAGCTTTGATGCAGTTTCAGCTATATTATGTTATAATTTAACAATTTTAATACATTAGCGAATGCTCAGCATAGCATTAACCAAGTAAGCAATTTTTAAGTTTCTTCTATAAAATGCGTTACTGAGCGTTACATTGCTCGAATGTCGTACAGCCACTACGGAGCTATGCGCGCGCACGCTCTTCAATTCATTTTCCTTTGCCAATTTTATGGCAAGACTCTTCCTACTGCTATAATGCTTTCCCCCGTTTTGGTTCATTTTCCCTTCGCTACGGTAGCGCATCGCTTGCGGAGGGAATAAATATCCCAATCACCAATACACGCGCATGTATAAGCGAGGGAAAAATTTCCCACAACAAAAATTTCGCACCGGAAAAGCAAAACAAGGACAAAAAGGACTCACGGGTGTGCGAGCGAGTCAGGAGTGGAATTTTCTCACCGCTGTGGACCGAGTCAACTCGCAGTTTTCCAAACACCCGGTTTCGTACTCAGCACAAGCGTTCATCTCCCTCGGCCCTGGTCGGGATCGGCAGCTCGGGTGGAAGCCACCGACTGGATGGGATGTTGTTGTGCATTCGCGTTGCTCCGACTGGAAGCATCCCGGTGCGGGCCCGTACGACGCACAAGAACAAGCGAGCGTTCGCCGCCACGGAGTCAGTCTGTTTGAAAACTCGGTCGGGATCGGACGTCTTTCGCGAGTGTGTGGTCGTCGTGGTCGGTAGCAGTCGGTGTTGCGTTTGCGAGTCGTTATGCTGTAGTCGTTGGCTGCAGAAGCGTTTTGCCCGTTTCCACCCCACCGTGCCCACTATCGCGAGCATCAGCCAAAACTTCTTCCGTGCGGGTGAATCGAGTCACGGGGTGCTGTTTGCGGCCAGTGCACGGGCACAGGTGTGCGATACGCCTTTTCGTGGTACGGGGCGAGACGTTTTTCGGGCCGCACAACGGGGCCCAAAAGGTGTTCGAGCTGTGTTCGTGATTTTTCCTTCCAAGATCTGCGTAAAGAAGGAAAACGTACCGAGCGTGGGGAGTGGTTCTATGAGGGAGGAAATGCGATTGGAAAGAACATTCCCTTAAACCGCATTCCCTACGTGCCGCGCGGGCAAAGGTAGAGTGTGGTATCAGAAAAACGGTGAATTTCATTAGACAGCCGTTTTGAGGGAGAGGGGAGCGTAATTTGAGTTGAGTTCGGGTAGTGCTGTGCCAGGGTTGGATAAAGAGCGCGGCATGGATTTCTTGTGCAAGTGGGCAGCAGTCGAGCAGCCGTGAAGTCAGCCCAGGGTGGGACGGACGAGTTTGTTGAATGAGTGAGCTGAGGTGAATGAATAATTTGGCTAAAACAGTCCCGAACAGAGCGATGAAGCAGTTCTCGGAACATCGTCCTGCTGGTGGCCATCGGTGCGGGCAGAGCGTGTAAAGATGCTGCGTGTAGCGCAGCAAGCTCTGTTGATATAGTACGCAAGGGCACTAAAAATAGTCGCTGCCAGTATCGATCGCTTCGCGTAGAGAACAAAAAAGGTATCGTCCATTGATTGAGGCTTTGCTGTCATTGAAAGGGTGTAGCGTTTCTCGAACGAAACGGGGGCAGTGAGTGAGCCGAGCAGTTCGCTCGAATAGAACGGGTCTTGGAAACATATGGTAAACACAGTGCGGCACGGGCAGGTGCAACTGCCAGAAGCAGCTGTCAGGTTGGAAAAGTTGTCAGAATCTCGACGCAAAGCAGTACGGTCGTGCGTTACGGTTGTGAGCGATTGGGAGGATTTAACTATTTTGCCAGCTTCAAATGCCCACTTGCGCGTACATACGGAACGTGCATTAGTGACAGTAGCCGTGAAATCCGGATATCCTGCTTACAGGTTCCGACTGTCGGTATTAGCGGCACCGACTGCCGTGCGCATTACGCCGTTGAGCAGTGCGTTAGTGTGGAATTAAATGCTCAAACAACCATATCGAAACCATATTGAAAGTTGTCGAAACAGTGCCGAGTGCTGAGAGTGAGTGAAGGCCGCGCGTCCGTAGTAGTGTGTTGCAGCGTGCATAAAGCCGGCTGTTCAGGCGGTCGACACTGGAAGCAAAAGTGGCGCATATCGCGAAAGGAATAGTGGTTTGTGTGTGCTTGTATCTGTGCTGTGGGGGAGTGTTTTGGGGGCTGCTGGGGAGAAAAGAAAAGCAGCCGTTTGGCAGCCGGTTTTGAGAAATCCGAGAAACATTACCACAATGTTACCAACATCATCATACCCATGCTTAGCAGCGCTCCGGTCAGCGGCAAGCTTACCGTGCACACCGGCCAGACCGAAAGCGGCGCTGGCTATGGTACTGCTGGTGCTGGCGCTGGTACTGCCCCTTCCCGGGGCCGTGCTGGGAGATTATGAAAATACATGGAACTCGTACTACGAGCAGCCGTGCTGCGGTGGCACCACCAATGGGCCGTTCCATCTGCGCCACCATGGAGGTAGGTGGTTTCAATTTGCTGATTTCCACTCGGTTGGCCGCTCTGCACAAACAGACGGTGGGCGGGAAGTTTGTGCAGACGTGGGGTCGATTTTGGAACGCGGTGTTGTGTGTTGTATAATAATGTATCCCTGTATGTGTACAGAGCTCTTTACAATTCCTCTTGCTATGTTCTGTTTCACCTTCGTACGTGTTCCCCCATTTGCTGCGGATCTGTTTGTGAGTTTAAAAATAGCAAGCGAACGTTTAAAAAAAGAACCAGCTTAAGGTACCAAAACTCCACCGAAATAAGGATCCTAACAAACACACACACTCATATCAGCGAAGTACAACAACTAACGGGGTGTGGCTAAACGACGCCGGGGTGGTTCATTCCGGACCATTTGAGAAAAAGGCCATTTAGAGGTTTTTTGTAAAACCATACCACCGCCAAAGGGAGCGGGCGGCACTGGGTGCATGCACAGAACTGATGCTGCACCAATATGCACTTGAGGGCTACCCTTCTGCAAAAAAATGACAAAAATCATCGCAATGGCCGCTAAAGGATGTGTCGAACAAAATGGGGGCCTTGCTTTTCGATTCACCGGAACACGAGGACAGCCCACGGGGCGAGGTTGTAGTGTTGCTGGAACGTTGGTTTTTGTGTGTGTGGGTGTGTTTGTTGTTTGCTGTCGGCTTCGCAACATGCAATCTTGCAAGAAGCGTTTCACTCGATTGCGATTGACGATCCGTTGCGCACGTTATAAAATCGTTCGACACTTGAGACTTGCCTGCTGCTGCTGGAAGAAGGACCAAACCAACCGGCAGAAGGGTTAGTTCCAAAGGGGGGTGCATTGTTTTATGCGAATAATATGGAATGCCCTCCCTTTAGCTTGTGTGTCTGTGTGTCTGTGTGTGTTTTTTGCCTCTTCCATTACTTTTCGTTGTCCGTCAATCAACGTAAGCGAGCACGTGCGTACTCCGAGCGATGTATGTACAAGCCGTCTACAGTTACCGGGGAGGTCCTCCTGCACTCTTGTTCCCTTTTTTGTGTGTTTCGCTTCGCTTTGATGAGGGCTTGATTTTTCGGGGGCAACAACTGCATTGGAGGGTGTTGAAGGTGTTGCGAAGCAATTGGTTGGATCGCTCGGTTGGTGGTTCGTTAGGGTTGCTCCATGTGAGTGATTTTCTTGCAAGCGAACGGGGCGGAAGCATCTTCACAGTGCGGGAAAAAGCCATTTTAATATTGCTGTGTACGTGTGGGTACAGTGTAGTACTGCAGCAATGGCTGCCACTCGTAAGGCCCTCCTACTTGGAAAATGTTTGGAAAGCGAAACAGTGTGAAAAAAACAAGCATGAATGAAGAAAAATATATACATTGGCAGGTATATATGGGGTCGTTACGCACGACTAGTTGTTTTGATGGACAAATCAGCCTTAATAATGAACAAAAAAGAAACAGAACAAGGCCTAAACAAGATAAAAAAAATATAAAAAATTATAAAGATAATTAAGTAGATAACTGAGAGCAAGATAAATAATAGATATGATCAATTGTAGGTGATTGTTATCATTTTTTGCGCATACTCTTTTAAGAAAATATGTATAAATACATACATGCTAGGAATAATCAAGTTAATGGGTCCTGTGGTTCAGTCAACTCGTACGACTTAACAACATGCCCATCATAGTTTCGAGGCTCATATGGACTGTCCACCCGTAGCAAGGATTGACCATCCGGCTGCGTGGTACTGAATCAGTTTCGAAAGCCTGTACAGACCAGCATGTAAGACATTATGCCTAATAGAATACTAAAAAAAAAACCACGTTAAAAGCTACCCCAATTTTTGTAGTTAGTTACGAGATGTTAGTTTTAACTGCTCAGTTACATGAAAACCCTTGTTGGCAATGTATTTATATTCATACTATATTTATTAACTCTCCTGCAACAGCCAAAACATACGAACCAACATAACCGTTATGAGTGTTGCGACCTTCGTAAACAAACAAAGTAGAACTATTCCTCAGGTTGACAGTAAAATTTAAGTACATTTAGCGATTCTGAAATGTACTTAATCTGATTCGTGATTCAGCGATCGGGTCTCTTGCCATTGCAATTTGAAATTTTTTCCCTTATTGTCATCTCGGCACCGGCCGAAAGAAGACAAGTTTCTTTGTAAAGGTATAATTAGGATTCGCGAAATATAACTTCAACTAAAGCAAAGCCCAGCGTATTTTAAAAACTTATACGAAAAGAGTGAACATTTTCGCAACGCGAACAGTTCTAACAATGCGTTTAAACCTCATCAAGCTTGAGGCCACTGTAGTTTCCAGACTAAGCACAGAAAAACCAGATCAACCACTACCATTTAACTCCTGCTGTACAAAAATGTTTTGGAGAGTGAAGCTGCATGATGTTTTTTTTTCGAATTACCGATAACATCAACTTGTTTCGTATCTTCTTGAAATCAACGATAGCTAAACTATTCAAGAACCCAATACGCACGGCATTCAAAGCAATGAGATGTATTATCGCATTTCATACCCAACACACGCTCAGCTATTCAAACCAAGCGTTATGAAACATTCCGAATGCCGAATGCCCCAAAGATCCATTACACCAGCATTGTATCAGGTACTTTGGGGTGATGCACGAAAAAAGAAACACAAACTTTCCTCGGTCGATGCCTCCGGGCACGCAATTGATATGTATAAACTTCACCCTGCCTTTTGGCATACCGGTCAACGCCTTGGCTCCCAATGTTCGGAGATAATTAATCTCAGAATTTATGATGCTCCCGGTCGCCCGGTGCCTAGGCTTAAGCTGGCAGGAGGGCGTGGAGTCTCCAGTCACGTTGATGGATGATTTTTAAGAACGGCTGGGCAGCTCTTTCACTCTTTGTCGATCCCAGCATGACCCACTGATAGCAGGTAGCAGAGCAGTGCGATTCATAATTGATTCCTGCAGGAATTCAACTCTGCCCTGCCGGAATCTGGCAGGCATCTGGCCCGCCCGCTAGCCTGCTGCAGGAAACGTTCGTTTTAATCTTCGCTCTCCGCTTCTACGAATTGGCAGTTATTCCCATTTTCTGTGCTAGGGAAAATCATTACTCTACCGTAACCCGCATACACACAACGCACCCCCAGACTAGAGCCTGGGTGGTATGTGTCTGTGTGCCTTTTCCTGTCGTCTACTATTTACACAGCGCATACCGATCACCGGTGCAAAATGCAATATCCGATTACCGATTCTCGGCACACAATCACACACACATACACAGGTGTATCGTGGTGCTAAATGGTACGAATGGCCTCCCATTTGTTCGGGCCTCCCGGTGCAGGTTGCAACTTGAGGCAGAGCTATAAAACTAATTGCACCCAGCTACAATGTGCAAAACGTTTTATGCCTTTCCACCCGCTTTCGTCAGCCCGCTCGGGCGCGTACTTTGTTCCTTTCTACGTAGTAGGTGTAGGTGAAAATGTCCAATCGTCCCACACGGGGCCGTTTCCATCCCTTTCAGCCGCTTCTTCCGCCTTCCGCTTCAGCCCCAATGCACGTTAAGCGTCTTTTCCAGGAATAATGGAAAAACGACCGTTTTTCTTCGATTTGACCACCTGCCCACCCAGATTCCCACCCGGTTTTGCAACACATTGCACCCTATTTTCGCCTCGCCTAGAAACCATAGCACGAGACGAAGATAAGTCACTTAAAAAGGATTACGTCGGACTGGTGCAGTCGGTAGCCCTTCTGCCTGCCACGCATACCTTTCCAACTGCCTTCCCCTTCATTTCGAGCGAGAAACTGGTGCACGAAAAAAAAGACACAGAAATCACCTTTGCCGGACTGTTCCGGGTAAGTTACGGCCACACCGATGTCGGAGGTAGGAAGGGGGCGACAAACGAAACAGGCAACGGGGGAGCGGGGAAGCGCGTTGCCGCACCAAGTGCAACGTGTGAACGTCCGGGCCTCTACCGCTGCCTCTGCATGTAAGCCGCAGCGTGTTACGACCTGAAACCTTGCCCGGCCGGGCAAAACCGGGCGTTCGTCGACGCTGGGGCTTCGGCAAGGTTGTCTCAGGGCAACCCCTTTAATGGCAGCCAATGAGGTCGTGCCGTGCAAAATACAGGTCATTTCCAGCGAAGGTGGTCGAGAGGCTCCATGCAAGGAAGAAAGTGGAAACGAGATAAAGAGATAGAGACAGAGAGAGAGAGAGAGAGAGAGAGAGAGAGAGAGAGAGAGAGAGAGAGAGAGAGAGAGAGAGAGAGAGAATGTCAGGGAAGACAAAAACGACAAGGTGAATTCAAAGCTATGCCCATTTCTCCATTGCCATAGCGCGGAACTGGAAAAATGAAGGGGAAAGCAGCCAGTGAGCGGCAAGTGAGAAATCAGTTTTGTAACGTTTAGCATTTTTCACGTAGTAAATCTGGCTTGCAGCGGACACGAGCCAGCGGGTGTGTGTGTGTGTGTGTGTGTAGAGCAGCTCATGTAAACGGGGCTTTTATTTAAACGGATCACCCAGGAAGTGGTATTGCTTTTGCAGCCATTTTGCAGAGAAAAGCCTTCACAGCTTAACCGGCCCTGGTTTTGTTCGAATAAAATCTGACAGCAGAATCTGATTAGCTGCGGCAAAGCTGTTAAACTGTGTTTCGGGTGGATTTAGCAGCAGGCTTATTTGAACTTCCAACAGCCGGTACGGTGGGAAGCCGTACGATTGCTGTCGGTCGGCTGAAATGTGTAAAGTATTTGATAATTAGTTCTGATTGTTTTTTTTCCGTTGCATTTTCTTTACGCGTAATGTCGTTCCTTTGAGCTAATGGTAATTGGTTTCGGTTCGCCATAAAATTTTAATTACTAATGTTTGAATCGCGATGAAATAGGTTAATAAATATCCTTTTATTTTTTGTATAAATCACCACTGAAAATGTGGTATGCGTACTTTGCACCATATTTCTCAATTTAGTGAACCCACCGAAAGTGTTTAAAAGAGTGTGACATAATCCATCCTTTCATTTTACTAATAACTGTGTTCACAATTATAACACTTTGAATATCTCTTAATACCAAGATCTATTGCGATTTGCAATTCATCAATCTTATTTCGAAGTATTTCCGTGACAGCGGAATGACCATTTCATGCTCATCAATCAATGGAGATTCATTGTGCATCAACGTTGCGTTTACATAGCATCTTGTAGCTTTATTCAGAAAATTTATGTTATTTTCACTGACTAAGGAAATTCAATGACTTTGCTGAAAATTAGCTGGTTGAGCAAGATTAAGAGTCAGCTACTAAAACTGCTCAGGTAAGAGTTTTCCTATGAAAATCCAAGAAAATGGCTAGTTATGGAATTCCGATGACTTCACACTAGCTCTTAATTAAACGAAAAAGCCAGTTCCAGTTAGTATTGTTTGCCTTTGATGAGAAGTATGCTTGTAATCGGATAGTCTATTCGTTTGAATATTCTTATAAACTTTTCGTATGGATGAGGAGTTTTCTGTTTCAATTGAAAGTTAATAATATTTTAGCTACATTAACGGTCTATTCGGGGCTTGAAACCATGACCGCCATGCTGTTATTAAGTCGTACGAGTTGACGGCTGTACCACGAGACCGGCCAACTTTAATTATTATGTCATGATTTTCCACCTGTTAACTTGTTATTGTTAAGTATTATTAGTCAAACATTTTTTACTTTTATAAATGCTGCAGTATATTTTCAAAACATTGTATCATTCCTCACCATAACCATAGAGTATCGCATAAAACATGTTTTCATCTCAATAACAACTGCCCAAATGCAACCTTCCGAGTGTGTATTTAGCATTCATATCCAATCAGGTCAGCGCTACTCTGTTTCTGATTTGCTACTGATCTGCCACGGTAGTGGCAACAACTGCCGCTGCATTTGCTGTTTGAAAAGCCAACACACACACAGAGCAGCAAAAAACATCTCATTTTACCGTTTCCCATGCGGTGCATGAAATCATAAGCCTTCCAAACCAGCCAGTGCCTGTGCTGATCATACCGATAACTCATCAAACTCATAAATGATCGAGTGCAGAGTGCCCCCGAAGCGTGAAGCGCAGCGATAATTCGCGGCCTGTTATTTGAAACTCGGGTTCGTTTACGCTTTCCCCGTGGTACAGATGTGTGGTTGAAATTGGATTGGATTTGTGTCGATGGCCACGGGACCAGTGCATACCGCACGCAGCCGAGTTATTGAGAGCACACACGTTCAATGCTTTCGGCATCCGCGTTTGAACGAAACCGAACCATTGTCGGTGACGTTGATGCGCATCCTTAGCTTTGAGCTGCAATCAATTAATCGGTTGCGGTGCAAAAGAAACAATACATTCGGCGGCAGCGTAGTCAATGAACGTGCCTTCTGGGGCCCGAGGACTTCACAGTGAACTTTTCCTGTGCTTAAAACCAGAAGCATTCTGTGCAAAAGCTAGCTGTGTTTTTGTGCTTTTCAAACGAAGCGAAACTTCTTTCGAGCCCTGTCGAGTCGCTGTCGTTCCAATGAAAGCAAAGCAAGCGCTCTCGTTCATTAATTGGAGTTCGTTTAAGGAAATGGGACACAAGCACCGGAGCACCGGAGAAGCTTGCGAACGACGGGTGCAGTCCTCGGTTTGACGATTCTACCCGGTCGACTGGTGGGAGAAACTAAACTAAAAAAAGGGATGACCTCAACGGTCCTCGAATGCGACATTATTTTGATTAGCATCAGCGAATTGGACGAGATTGGAATGTGATGTGATTTTTCGAATAGTTGCACGTCCGTTGCGGCAGTAGCAGGATCGGCCAGCGCGCCATCACCCGCCAGCCAAGACTCCCCGTACGTGCAACATTAAATTAAAATACTTCGAATTCGCCGACGGGATGCCGTGCACGGCGGTGCACACGGAATGCTTTAATTCTGGGTCGCCTCACCGTGCACGCGTGAATCCTTTCAACACCGTTCACACTCCCGCAGCGTTGTGAGTTGTAAAAATCCAATCTCACTGCTTGCAGCAGAATGTTTTAGCAGCTGTTGTCACTTCCAGCTGGCCGCTTTGCTTGCCCTGCCACAGCTTTGGCTTGAGCGACGAAATGCTTTGCCCCACAGTCGTCGGAACAGCATGAACGCGTCGTTTGTGTGCCAATCGTCGAGCGTGGATTTCGGTCGTACGTAAGATTAAATGAAAGCTTTTAGTTTACAGTCGCTTTCGCAAGTGAATCGAGTTAGTGTGTTATTGTTTTTTTTGCTGCATTTGACGGGTGTACTGATTGCTGTTGGATCACATCGAAAAGGTTTTACCTCAATTTTAGTGTTGTCGAGCATTACTAACCACGAGGATAATTATGGATATTTTAAGCTTACGAGCTATTGAGCAATCTTTTCAAAAGCCACGAAAGTTGATCCAAAAGCACTTCAATAATATATTTGAGAATTTTCCAGTGAAATCATTTAAGACATTTTTCATGATAAGTTGTTTAAATTTATCTCCAATGCCAGCGTGGTGATTGATTGGTGACAAGTGCTCTATTTTCTTTCAATATTCGGTCAATTCAAGCAAAACCGCAATGAGCTAGTTTGAAGGATTTGAACAAACAACCGATATCCGCCTGCATCACCCGGCAAGAAGTCGATGGTACATGTTTTCTAGCCTTAAATCAATTCCACTTACCCGGAACACAGTGGCGAGAGTGCTGTTTTGCGTGAAAAGTGGAGAGTCGTTAATTAATTGATCTCGATGCCACTCCAGCTCATCATTTGCTCGCTGCCTGCCGCCTAATGCGTACCGACACAGCTTCTCACTAATTAATTCGTGGAAGCAAACCCCAGGAAGTGGTGCCGCGTGCGATGGGTGTGTGAGAGTTCGCGTGCCAGCAACCGTGTTTGCATTGGAAGAGTGGGCGTGGGGGGGGGGGAATCTTTTTGGGTTTGGGCGATAAGTTTGCAGAAATAATAACTCCTGAACTAATAGGAGAGAAGATTATCAAGCTGTTGCTGAGAGCAGGGTGGGAAAATATACGCTTGGTGCGGTATAAGCTTAATTATAGAAACCTCAGCAACGCGTTTTGAGCTAAAAGCAATCAACCAAAGTTTTGAATTTGAGAAAACTCCTCATATCTTACGAAAGATTTCGTTATTTTCGTTTACTATTCCTCTCTTTTGAAGTCATTAAATTGTACGCATTTTAGTTTTTTTTCGGAATTTGCAGAAACATATAAGATTTTGCATACAAATATAAACTCTCTTTTAGAATATGATGCTCCTCGTGCTATATTTTTCACTTCCAACAGATTGGTCGGGGCATCATAAACATTTTTAATTACTCCTAAAATAGACTTTGCCGTAAGCCAAAATATATCAAGTAATTTAATTTTACACCATTTAAATTGCATCAGTTCCAGTTGTCCAAGTGCATCACTTAAATTATCGAGCCCTGCACGCCTCATCGCATAAACTATTGGCCTTTAAGAGTTGGTTTAGGAGTTTTCTTCGCAAACTTTCCCTCAATACCCTCGGGCACACATACAAAACCCCTTGCTCACTCCACTCAGTTATCGACAAAATGCATTCTTGTGAAACCATTAAACTGATACCGTAGTGGTGCCTTGGTGCCAGCTTGGTCCACTTTCTACGGACGGCGTTGAGCTTAAGACTGGGCTTACGCTCTCTCTCTCTCTCTCTCTCTCTCTCTCTCCCGCTCCCCTTTCTCAGTGGTATTCAATTAAATTTTCAAAACTTTATTAAAGATGATCCGGGAAGCGGCAAGCTTCTGCCAGGTTGAGTGGAATAGTTTTGTCACCTCCCATTAGACACCCTATCATACGGGTTGATCAGTGCCCTTGGTGAAGCTGCCGTCCCTTGGACACACATCCTCATCCCAACACGCGTGATCATCGTCTTCCCACTGTTCATTCATGCTGGGTTTTGGGACACTGGGCGGGCTTGCGGGCCACATTTACGGCGTAAGATTTGTTTAGATAGGAGCGGTGCAAAACTTTCGGCGACACTTTGTTGCCGAGGTGTTAGAGGCTGGTGAAGTTTTTGCGGGCGCGCGTTGAAGGGTTGCCGCACAGAGTGGTACAGAGGATCACCCGGTTAAGGCTTTATTTATGCGCTCGAAAGCATTATGGGCCCGGCGCTTCAACAAAGATCCGCCCGGCCGACCGTGTGGGGCTATTTGTTTTTGCTGCCACCGCTGTACGCTCACTTATCCGATTAAAATAATTGCAAGCCGACGGGAGTTATTAATGAACATAAGCACACCACGGGGTGAAGTTTGCTTAAAGCTCATCTTCAAAGCGTTGACTTTCGTGGAAAGGAGAAAATGAAGCGGGAAAAAAACAAACTTGTATTCACCCAAAAGCCGGTAGGGGATGGTTTTGTTCAAAAGCCACAACCTTTTTAGCAAAAACAAACGACGCTAGAGCGTGCGTGTGTGTGTGAGTGTGTGTTTAATTAAATTTCACTCCATTTTGTGGGCAGCCAGGCAGGGCAGGGCTCGTCCCCGCAACAAATGCCCCGCAGAAGGGCTGTAAATTTGCGTGGCAAATGGGATGGAAAATCTTCGTCCCATTTGATCTTCTCTGCCTTGCCTTTGGGAGCGTACTGGGAGCGTAGGTAGCGGTATGACGAGCGCTATGTGTTTATGTTTTTCCTCGTTTTGCTACTGTGCTGCCCGTGGTTGGGCGCAGCACGCATGGCTGCAGAGTACAGTGCAGTAATTAACTTCTGATATCTTTTCTGACTTCCAGTCGAATGAGCTTCGGGCGGCAAAGGTGGATATCGCAAGGAGCGCTAACTTTACTTTCTGCTCCTTTTTCGTAGCACGATATCAAAGAAGCAAACCGAGAGCAAAGTGTGCTCATATGTGCTAGCGAGCAGTGGGCCAGAATGGAAGTCCGAGCAGAAGATAGCAGCACGTAGTGCAGTGCGGCCCACAATGCATACGTTCTCCCCGTTTTGCGCACGGATGCCGACGGATCCGAGGTGCCCTTGGGGAGCGATGAAAGCATTAGTGAGGATTTTCTTGAATTTACTCAAAGCTAGAAATGGTTGCATTAGGTGATGAACGCTTGCTGTGCGATAATGGGTTGCCAGCTCGGCAAATGAATCGCAACGAGACAGGTGGCTGTATAAGGTGGTCCCCGCCGACGGAATGTCGATCAGTGACTGAACGCTCTACTTATTCAATATATTGGGTAGCATATGGATGTCTGGCAATATATGGCCATTGGAGAGCTATATTTGAAATCAGACTCTTGGAAGATCCAAATCATACAAAGGTTGATGACTCAAACATGCAAAAAACGGTTTTAAGTATTATGAAGTACCAAACACCTCCATGTGCATGCGATTGAAGGCATATAAATAAAAATAAATAAATGATCTTAGCATTTACAACTGTGTCTCTGGTTGTTTAAAAAATATTAGGAAAATTTCATTGATTTTGACAATTTTGGAGATTCTTCAGATCAGTTAATGAATTATGTTTTTAATTTATTTGTAATTAAGAAAAGCGTATATCAACATTACAATATCAAATTTGACCCAATATTTTATCATTTGATAGATATTTGATTTATTTTTGTTAGAATGAAAACACTTTTCTTTCAAATTAGGGACTACAATCAATTTTTTTACAATCTTTATTTACTTCTGTTTTACTTCTATTGCGCCCTTTTTGTAAATGCAGCAAACATGGAAGTCAAAAAAATATTTAAAGCTAACAACAATAGTCCTGTTCAACAGATCAGAGGGATAACTATTATTATCGAACGAAAAAAGCACCAACTATCTTGAACCACTGTTTACCTGATTATCCCTATCCAACGCGTCCGCCTTTGCGGTGGCATAGTAAAGATTAAATTAATTAGAATGATTTCACCACTTTTTATAAGCATTAGTCGCCGTTATCCTTATTTGCTGAGGTCTTCGCGCCAGCCTAAGAGGAAACCGTTGTTTACAGTTTGCTGCACAGTCAAGTAGTTTAGAGGGACCTAAGGGGAACAGAAAACAACGCCTCGGCATATGTTTTCACGTTTCTGTAGCTTAACAGTAACATGCTCCACCATCATCACCGCACATGGTTTTCCCTCTTCATCGGTAGATGGTGGACCTGCTGGATGTGGTTTTAAGAGTCTTGGTGTGAAAGCTTGGGGCTGCTGTCAACTTTGCCGCCGGGGCGTTGTTTTAGATAATTGAAGCAAGTGACAACGGTCCCTTAAGCACCCATGCATTCTACACCTTACAGTTTGTATGTGTGTGTGTGTGGGTTCAATGTTGCGTTGTGATTGTCTTTCCCGTGTGTGTCTAGCGCTAGAAGGTGCGAACGCGCGTGCGTTTGTTTTTTAACGGCACCGTCCCAGCACCGTCGATGGAGACGCATGGTGCTTTGTAGCAAAGACACGCGGACGCGTCTGTTCCGCTACACGCAACGACAAGAAACCACAACATGACAATGTCGTCGTTGCTTGATATTGTCTTGCCGCTTCGACGGTGGAAGTGTTTCCATTGCTCAACCATCCCATTATAACCTTCCCCATCCCCCCAACAGTTCACAGTTGCGAGCATAAATCCTCTTTTGAAACAATAAATATTCATGCCGGTTTAGCATCTAATTCAATTTCGGGTTACGTGTGGCATCCGGGCAGGATGGTGGAAGTTACTTAGCATGAAGCAAAACTCGCAACACGGGCAATGTGCAGTGTAACAGACGGTTTGACGGCGTTTACGCCCCGTCGGCGTGTGGCGGGGGATTTAGGATTGAAATGCTGGGCGCCAGTACGCACTAATAAGCAGTTAAATTTGCTATTAGATTTATTTGATGAGTTTGTTCAGAGGAAAATACATCTATTTTAATGACAGTTTCAATTCTTACACTCCAATATTTATTTTTGTCAAATAATACGTGTGTGTTTCATTTTCTGTATGTTTAGCAAACAAATTCCTATGGAAATATTTACACTCATGAGAGAATTTCGCTCTAAAACATCTGTTTTTCTACTTGCCACCGTTCAGTATGAAAACTATTTGCCCCTACTTACGGAAACCAGATTTATTTTCACTCGCGCTGCTCCTCTGATCCGTGCGCGATACCAAGCATTCGCTGAAAACTTCAACACGCCATCCACAAGGGGGTGGAAATGATTAGTCTACCGAAAAACCACGATTTCACGTTTCACGCGAATGTTATGAACTATGAGCACAACAAACCGCTCAAGCTTCGGTTCGGTTCCGGTACGCTGACGCCACCGACGGTACGGTGTAACAAAGTGGGTTGCAAAATGCCGCTGTCTATTTTCTGTTTCGGTGCTTACTGGATGTAAATCATGGCCCACTGAATTCTCAAACCCGTTGGGTCGGCTCAGGTTTTGGTACGTGAATGTCATGTTTCGCCAACCGTTGCGACCCCGTATGCAATGCGAAATGAAATTAAACAAATCGAGTCCCTCCACTTTTGGCGCAACGCGATGAAATCAATGACAATGACGGACCGAGAACACTTTTGGCGACCGTCCATGTGGACACAGGAGCTCACTTACTGGTCCACTGGTGACGGGGTGCCATTGTACATTGTGTGCGGCGTCAACGGGTGTGCGGTGGAGTGGAGTAAAAACCTGTCACCGGCAGTCACTGACACTCGGCGCGACTCGACGATGGGAAAAAGTCCACCGCGCTTCTGCCTCCTGCATCACTTACATGCAAACCCCGCCCGGTGCAATCGAAAATTTTGCTCTCGCGGTTGGTTTGTTCAAACCTTTAAGCTGCCATTTGTTTGGGAAGCGGCCGGAAAGCAACTAATCAAAATTCAAGTGCTTTGGCTGGGATGGTTGGACATTTGATAAACAAGCAAATGAACCGCTCTCATCGGCACTGGTTTGGCGTTGTTTTGTTGCCCGGGGGACTGTTGGGAAGGGGGCTGAAATTGTGTCCCCTTTTGTTGAAAAGTCACGCCTGCAGTGAAAATGTGTTTAGCATCGACAATTGAAACAGGGGGAAGCGAGGAGAGGTGGTATATTGGAGCACAATGGAGCGGTGAGAATAGAAGCTGGACCAAAACCATTCTTTTGGGCAATGAGAGGCACTAGCAACGAGAACAACAACAACAAAATCCTCACCGGGAAAATCAAAACCAAACGAACCGAACAGCGTGAGCAAATTTACGCTTTCTGCATCTGGTGACGTGACCAGGAATATACGGTTCGTCCTGGAAGCGGCGAAATAGAAGAACAACGACAGAAAGCGAAAAAAAATCCAAAGAGCGATAAAATTAAACCAACACTGATCGATATTTTGCCTCCCACGGACACCACCATCTTCGCTTGTACCGTTTGTCCCTTATCGGAAAAAGGAACAGAGCGCACTGGACCGTAAAACGCGAAGTCCATCAAGTGTGGTTGACAAAGTAGAAGATGATATAAGACGGATGAAGGAAGGATGGTGGGCCCTGGTGGGACTGGGAAGGGACCGTACCGAAAAGGGCGAACGAAACTTTACACTCGCCGCCTGTTAAGGACAGTCGGTCGGCACCTCGGTTCAGCTGTCTTTGGCATCGTTTCGCGCCTTCAGCTGTCACTAATTCACTTTGACTTGCTTTGCTTTCTCTCTCTCTCTCTCTCTCTCTCTCTCTCTCTCTCTCTCTCTCTCTCTCTCTCTCACACACACACACACACATACACACATCCAGTCGCTCTTGTCACTCTTCCCCTTACTCCACGGCACGCACATGCCGTTCCGTACACTTAATTGTGCTTCGTACCGGGAATGTTACGATTATTGCAGTGTGACCTTCCGCTGAAATTATGGAACTCTTTGGACCGATGCTAGGCGGGCACCAAAGAAAGAGAAAAAAAATAAAGGGATGAGCTGGTTGACAATGAGCTACGACGTGGACGTAGGACCTTTTGAAGGATTTTCTTCCTTCCCGTCCGCGTTCGCGGCGAACCCACCACACACACACACACACACACACTCAGGAGAAGACTAACTTTGCGCGGGCTCGTACAGCTGGTGGGGACGGGTTAAAACGACGATGAGCCCCGTCCCGCCGGATATGGACGACCGGGCCCACGCTCCTTACGGGATGCTAATGATGTTACGTGATTTACGCCGAGATGCGAACGAGTTGAGCTGATTGAGTCCGAGCGGGAGCGCATCAATCCCGGAAGTTCCCGGACGCGTCTGGAAAGTTAGTACGGGGTGGATCCGGGGAAACAAAAAAGCGCGACAGCTGAGCCGTTTCCAGGAAAATCGTGCCACTACGGTAAATCCGTCCGTCCAAGAAGAAACCGGCGTGAGTCGATGGAAAGATGGACAAATTCAAAATCCCAGCAGGCGGAAGAAAAAAACTTTCTTCATTTTCTGCTTCATTGACGAGGCGATATCGCTTTGGTGGAGCAGTGTGCAATAGCTTAAGAAAACTGGTGTTTGTATGTGTGTGTGTGAGCATGAGAAAAGAGAGAAAAAAAACATTGCAAAAGAAATCTACACACTCAAGGGCCGCGTGTGAAAAAGAGAGCGTTGCGAGGAAATTCGGTTAAAAAAAAGCTAAAACCGATCACAAATGCTTCTTCCCTTCTCCCTTACACGCTCCGTGGTCCGAGGGAAAGGCAAGCAAACGCTGAGAGGGGAAACTTTGAACGATGAAACTTTCCGAGCGACATCCTGTACGCGGCAGTTTCCCGTTAAAAAAAGGGACGACCTTAAGCGTGAGATTGTAGAACAAAAAGTAAATCTGAAGCGTCGTGACAAGAATGCGGAACAGCAACAACAAAAAAATGGCCCGAAACAAAGCAAAGCTGAAGAAATCAAAATAAATAACTGACGTCAAAAGGGACACGCAGTCGCAGGTGTGGTTGGGTGTCGGTTTGCGTTTTCTTCTCGCCCCAGTTTGCTCACATCGTCGATCGTCTGGTTTGTGCTCGCATAGGAAATGGGACATTAGACCTGCTGATGGACTCGAACAAACCCACCAGCACCAGCACACTACCCATCGATTTGGCGCCCACTTTGGTCCACTCTTTATGGGTTGAAAGAAAAAAAACACCATCTACGAACGCACAAAAACTCACCCATACCAGGAAAAAGTTTTGATCTGTCAATTTCGATCCATTTCCGGCACACAAACACACACTCCCGTCAATAGGAAGAGTAGTGCAGCAGCAAAAACAACTACGGGCGACGCTACCCTCAACCGACGACAAATGATCTCCCCATACCGGCCTCTTCTACCCTAGTCTAGGGGGGGGGGGGAGTAGGAAGGTTGATGATTGGCTTGAAATTGGTTCGAACACCATTTGGGAAGCGTTTTGACATATTGATACCGCCAAGTGAAACCACGAGCTGGAACCGGGACAGTACGCAGAGCACTGTACGTGTGTGTGAGGGCTGGCAGCAATGTGTCGGTGACCCGCCCCCTGCATGAAATGATTGGTTATTTATGCAAGGTGTTGACACCGGGAACATCGATCCTGGGGCGATTGTTTATCGAAAAAGTCCACCAAATTGGACATGTATTATGACAAATGATGGGAAAGTGTGAGCGGGGTTTTGTTGGGGTTAGTTTTGGATTTTTCTTTTGTTTTTGTTTTTTTTTTGCGAAAAGGGAAGTCCTTTCCCTTCGACTGTTTTGGAAGAGATATTTATCATCTCTACATTGCGTTGGCGTAAACTGACGGACTCCGGTGGGGAAGCTCTGCTCTGCCTTTGTCAGAAGGATTTGATGTTGCGGTTGATATGCCAAGCAGGGGATTACTGTGTGTGATGTGTTTTCCTTTTTCATGTAATGGGTTGTGGTTTTGATAGAATAAAGAATTCAATTATAGCTTGCATACACGGTAAATATCATTCCAGCTTGTTATTAGTTATGTCATGTCACAATTTAAGAAAGTGGAAAATCGTTGATAGTTAGGCCATTCAGTGATTTTATCAAAGGCTTTGATCGATTTCAATTAATCTTTTGTCTTTAATTTTGTCCTAATTTACTAATTTACTCATTTATTTCTATCAATATCAATAACCTAGTAGTGTTTAAAGGCTTCACCTGTTATAGAGTCCTTTAAAAGAAGCATTTTAATAAGTACGGCATTTAAAATTTCCTTGCTAAAAAGAAAAAAATATAAACGAACATTTAAAATTGACAAACTTTGAAAGAAGTGTTCCAAAAAATAGAAGATGCATGTCAAATAGAACAAGAAAGCTTATGAAACACAAATTACCGATGGTTACTTTTAGGCCTCTCCAAATATTTGTAAATGGTAAATTCAAATACGAACTACATTCATTGGTGTTCTAAATTCTTGAAATGAGAAAAGAGCATTTCGTTAAGATGAAGCGAATAAATTTGCAACTTCGATTCAATATAGTATTGGGGTGACTTCTTTTCCCATGGTTCGAACGGTTCTGTTTGACAATACTATGTGCTCTCTGCAAATAGCATATTCAACAACAACAAATAAAGGGCATCCTATTATTTTACTTACTTAGGCATTACAGTTACTACCTTCACAAAAGCTTCTTTCACATCTGTTATTTTTCCTACAAAATCTTTATGTTTATTTTTTATTCTTCCCATCAAACTGCATTTCCCTCACCCGCAGCCAAAAAGTTTGGGTGGCCTTTTTGGGAGGAGGCCAAACCCAGCGTGCAAACGAAACGTATACACAATGTCATTTTCATGCATTCATACACTCGTGGTGCAGTTCATATCCTTCCACCCGGTCGCACCGTCGGTTGCTGGCAGTACCTCAAACCTGCAAGTACTGTCCTTCAGCCAGGCCAAACAAAATAGGTCCAAAAAAAGAGAGAAACAAAAAAAAAAACACACACACGAAACGCATCCTGTTTTGACAACTCGAGAGCGAAGCACATTCGGTCTCTTCTCCGCTGCCCAGAAACACCCTAGGGCCCCCATGTCCTGTTAGCTGGGGCTACTACTTCCGGGGTACTGCTCCTTCTTTCTTACACCCATCAATCGCTGTAACAACTAGCGGCAGTTGGAGCGCACCGACTCCCCGGGTGCCCAGGGTTGTGCACGCATCCGCTCCGCTTTATGTCTCGAGAAGTTGCTGCGTCCACCAACCACACGTCCATGCATGGGGCATGAATGGTACACTTCCTGCCGCCCGTTGCTTCATTTGCTGCATCCTTACACACACACACACACACACTGACAAGTGTTTGTGTGCTGTTGCACTGCATTACTGTGCTGCAAATGCCACCACCAGGAGTGACATTTCTTGTGCCCACTCGGGGCTCCCGTCGGCTCCCTCAACCGGTGTTGGAGAATGTTTATCCTTCCGTCGGATGTTGTTGTCGTGTTTTTTTCCTCTGTCCCTCCCCTCCCTTCTGTCGCTAAACTCTTCCACCATCATCGCTCACGCGTCTCTAGCCCGCCAGATCCAGTCCGGTACAATGGCGCTGTGTGCGCTCGGGGGCATTCGTTTACTGACTGACCACGCGTCTGCCACACTGCTACACACTGCTGCTCGCCCGACTCGCTTCATACAGTCGCACGATGGACACACCACGACGGTCGTACGATTACAGTAAGTAAACAGAGCAAAACACTTGAAAAACAATTACACACTCCCTTTCTCATGTCCATTTGCTACCTGTCTTGTCGTTACTTCTTTCTTTTTTTTACGGGAAAACAGCCATTTGAATACTTCGGAAAGCACTTTTCTTTGACGAGCAGGCAAAGGTTTGGACTAACAGCAACAGTAGCAGCAGCAGCATAACGTATAGTTTGAAGGATAAATTGGCTGTCAGTTGTCAATGGGTGGTCAGTGTCAGACAGTGTGGTAACAGGGAAGGTGAAATGGGGAGCAGAAATCACCATACAAACTGACCACACTTGCCGCTCCTGTCACGTCCCCAGCCTCTGTCACTTGTCTGACAGTCAGCAGCCGCCGTCTAGCAGTTACAAGAACATAGGAACCGAAATAAACGTAGAGCACAAGAGTTTCTGTTGCATTCTTGGCTGGCCACTTTCCATTTCCCTTTGTGTGTGTGTGTCGCCGAACAACGGGAAGCTATGTAATCGGTGACACCGGCACCGGTAGGAGAACAGTTTCTTGGAACAACCTTCACATAAGCCATATTCATACAGCCCGAAAGGAAATGAATCAAACGACGTCGTGAAGCTTCGAGCAGGTGATGTTACCCTTCCTTCATTTGAGTCAGACTGTTCAGACCATTTAACCAGTGACAAAAGCGGCCAAGGTCCGGCGTGCTGCGCGACTAGAAACGAAAGAAGCGGACGTGCTCAAAGGGAGGGACGCACGCCATCATGCATCCGTAATCGAATGCAAATAAATCCATTTGTTACCGTTGCCCTGCTGGCTGCGTTATTATTTATGGAAGATTATGTCAAGTGAATTTATACGTCCACTTCTTACACTGCCTTCGGCTGCCTGCTGTTTCTATGCACTTCCATTTGACAGTGCATTTGAGCTTCCGAGTTTCCGAGTGAGTGTTGTTGGGTGGCTTTTGTGTTCCAGCACTTCATGCCTGCCAGTTGGATGGATTGGGAAGTAAAAAAATGAGGCCTTCCACATGGGTGCACCAAGTAATGGTTCCGGGGTCGTGACGGGGGCTGGCAGAGAAGCGAAATAAAAACAAAGCACACCATAGATGGACTCATCTGACTCCACCAGCACCGCTTCTAACTGCAAACGGAATGGGCATCGAATCTGCCGAGGGCATCATTGCTAAATAGTGAACGTGCCAGCGACACTCGGTGGGATCGTTCCGTTCCCCGTACGAGGCGGGAGGAGGCACTTGCATTACTGCAAAGAAGCGATTTCCGACAGAGGTGGAATGCACTTTTGCTGTCCGTAAATAACTGCAGGAGCTTACGAGGGTAACCGGCCCTTAGCAGACGAGCAGGCTGGGTATGTGAGTCCGTTGAACAGGAGCTGCCTTGCCGATAGAAGTGGCTCGAGATGTTGGACGTTTGCTCATCCAGATCGGCTTAAGCACTCAACGCAAATGCCATAGATTGATAAACAGAGAGACGTTGTTCGATGGGAAAAAAAATTAAAAAAAGGAAATTATTATTCAACTATAATGCAGCAGCAAGGGCAAATAGGAACTTATAATTAAAATAAAAAAATTTGGCAATAGTGACAAAAAGATCCTTCAAATAATCTTTGTATATAAAGTTCAATAACTTGGTTTTGTATCTTAACTCTCCTTCAAAACACAAGCTTTCTCATTTCTATATCTACCACAATTAAACAAAATATACATCCTTGCACTGAAGGCATGATGCTCCAGAAACCCCAACTTTCAGGAATTTTAATGAAGGCAACTTCTGACAGCCCCAGTCACTCACACCCCCAGACAGTGATTGTGGTTGTCTGCGTTGCAAAAGAACGGCCAAAAACGGTTGCTTGGTTTCGTAGGGCAGCTAAAACGCTTCTAGCCTCCGACACCGACACCCTGCCATGGAGTGGAATGTTTGCAATCAAAACTTTAACGCACCCCTTTACCCCTTTTGGCCGTAATGTGCATCGTTGCAATGGTACGGCACCGTAGCGTTACTTGCATACAGGTGTGCAACTTTCAGTCCGGACAAAGTTGTGGGTGCAATTTCACACGTTACGTGTTTTGCTGGGAGGTTTTAGTGTAATTCTTTGACAGAGCCCCTGCACTCGCCCGGTTCGGTAGTCATCGTGTGACATATCAATTATTAGTTACACAGGCAAATAACGGCTCATAACTGATGTAAGTTGAAGTGGAGGAGCAGTTAGTCGGTTAAACGGACTAACAGTATAAATATGCAGCGAGTGGATTGCAAATTTCCAAGAGAAGTTTTTAGATGAACTGTTCTCACGCAGTCGTCGTTTAATTGCGAACCTTTCAAAGTGCTTGCAGGCTATGAAATTGTGTAGTTATGATTTGTTGCGTTTAGATAGAGGCAACACATTTGAAGGTTCTTCATTTTATCATCAGATTCGCATACAAAAAAGCAGCTTTTCAAAAGCTGCTTAAAAGTGCATTTTAATACAAGTATTCTTGCTGTTGTGAGCAATCTCTTATGTCATGAAATAAGTCAGTAAAGTGCATTACTCTTATACCATAAACTAAAGCCTTTCCACTTCGAGCAGACATCAGTCCTCTAAGTCAAAGTGTAAAGCCTCTGTGCTTTACCTGTATTAATTGCATTCATACAACATTTTATGCAGCAACCGCAACGATGACCATTCCAACTCTAACTCAAAAGCAAAAGCTGACACTGGGATATCTTCCAACCAAACGCACCACAACACCTAGCCAGCTCCTGCTCCTGCCGTTGGCAATTTGATTACACGATAGCAACAATATTTCTTCTGCTCCACAAACAAACTTCCCTGGAAAGCTTAAAAAGCCCGGACCGTCCGAGAAAGCACCAATGGGGAAAATTATCACAGGTGAACCATCGTTCAACCCTCCTCAAGTTCCTCTCTCTACTTCCTACCCATGTACCCGAAACATATTTGAAAAGAAGAAAAGAAAGCATGCCTTAGTCCCTTATGCGTTGGTGTTTTCAAATTTTCGGTTGGCCTTCATCCTACGGACCGGAACGCAACTGCAATAAACGTTTTGGAGAAACGTTCTGGAGAACGAGACAGAGAGAGCGAGAGAGAAAGAAAGCATAAGTATCCCTAGGCGTGTGTGTGTGTGCGTCAGAAAAAGGCCTGTGAGGTCAGTGAGGCGAGCGAGCGAATCGATTTAATTTCCATAAATTGAAGCTGGCCTACCACAACTGGCTTTGGAATGGATTTGACTAGGGTCAGTCCGGCCCCCAGCAGTATGGCAGCTCGGAGGCGTTGCTCACTTGCCGCTCGCTGGCGCTGGTGGGTTATAAATTTCTCACCACTAAGCCGTTAGCTTTACACCCTGCCGTGAGGTAGGAGCAGGTTTCAGCACAATGCCTTTGGCCTAAAACTAGCACGTGATGGCGATTGAAGAGGTAAAGCATCCGCTTTGCAGTGGAATTTTCGCAGCAAGTAAGGAAAGCCGATGCACACGGCAGCGCACTTTGGCACAGTTTCATCCAGTTTTGTATGTATGTAGCTTTGTGTTACATATCTTCAACTCTTCAAGCACACGGGCACACATCTCAAACCCGATTTCATGGTGACGGTTATGTCCTCATTTCAGTCGTACCAAACACCGTTCCTAAAGCTTGCTCGTTGCAATGGTTCGGTTTGCATTTGGTTTACTTCTTTTTCTTTTTTTTTTTTGGTTCCGCCCATACCGCTCCGTCCCAGACTGCACGGACGATTCAATTTTCATTGAATGGGAAATTGATGTAAACACCTGATATTCCTATTTCGCTAGCCTACGTACACTACGGATGCCTTAGTGCCGCAAGTACTCCCACACCTACCCTGACACTCTTCAGGGGCGCAAGAGCCGGGCGGTCGCTGCTGATACCATACTGCCCGTTTCCCCCAACAACAACAACAACAACAACAACAAAAACCCTTTTTCGCACGTGCTACACATGTTTCCCACATGCCCAGCTGGCTCAATTTCATCGCTGCTCGTACTGCTTGGTCGTTGGGGAGTTTTTTTTTCTTCTTTCGTTTCTCCACTGCTCGACCGTGCACACGTGTGGTGGTTTTGCTGCCGTTCGCTGCCCGAAACCGATCCAGAGCATGTTTGCTCACATCTACAGTGCTCCGCCATCCCTTCACAACCAAACGCGGGCCGGGAGCTGGCATAGTTCGATTCGGTCGATGCAAACGAATCCTACCTTCGGTGGCCCAAACGGTTCGACGCATTGTTAGTGGCCTCGTTTTGCAAGTGAGCTTTCCTTACACATCATTACGCCTGCCAACTGTAATGGCGTGTTGGCCGTGCAGAGGTGTGTATCGCCCGGTGTACCGTCATCGATTTGCTTCGTGCATTTGGGCGTCGGTACAGATGTGTGCAGCAAATCGATTGCTGTACGGTGCTTGGTGAAAAATGAGTGCTTTAAAGTTGGTGAGGTGAGGCTAATCTTCGAGCGACGATGTTGTACGATCGAATAGGACAATTATTTTACTAGTTTTTGTGTTGCTGGAGAACGAGTAAACCAATTGCTTGGAATGGTGGGTCAAGATGAATCTTTACATTTGTAAAAGATGACATTGTATTGTGATATCATTAAGATTTTAAAATGTCTTTTGCTCATTCACTTTTGCTCCATTTTCAATGAAAATTGTCCCTCGTTCTATTGGAGCCATCAGATGCAATGTTACTTTAAGTTAATTTCAACCAAACACCTTTTTCACCTTTTCTCTCCAGCAAGCAACAAACCCGGCATGTCCTTCTGAGAAACGAAACCATTCAACAAAAAAAAAAAAAAAAAACATTCGAATGTGTGACAGAAATCTATCAAAATCAAATCGAACCAGCCTGTGCCCGGTTTTTCGATTGTTTGCCCAATCCCGGGGCCGGTTGGGAGGTGAGCACTTTTGCCACGTGTGTGTGTGTTTTGCCTGATAGTAGCGCGAAAATAGAACACGAGAGCCTCTGGAACGAAAGCTGTATGTGTGGTGTGTGTGTGCATTTCCACCAAATCAGTTAAAAAGCAAACAGAATATAGAAGAAAAATAAACAGAAAGAAACAACAACACACAAACCCGAGAGTCTTAGATTGGATCTGCATAAAAAGGAAAAAGGTGCAACTTTTAACTAGAGGCCCGGGCGTGGAGGTGGGAAACCGGGAAAGAGGCACACAACAGCACACACAGAGAAATCGCACTTTGTAAATGTTTATGTACACACATGTTTTGCCCATCGCTACCTTGCGTTCCGATTCGATCGACGTTCGATGTTTGGCAGGATTTGGTGTCCTGGTCGTTCTGCTTTTTCGCCTACTCTACCACCTCCCCGTACAAAACACACTGCTTTCTATCAGTTAACATCAAACACACACACACAAACGGTCGTTCGATCGTGCTTGAAGATGTGTTCCGGATGTTTTTCTTGCCCCGTTTTATTGTGTTGAAGGTTTACTTCCTCTTTGCCCGATTCTGCTGCTGCTGCTGCTGCTCTGTCTTTGCCTTCCAGTTGCGGTACGGATTGCTTGGGTTGTGATTTTCACCACCTTACCCGGCACACCCACGCGGTATAAGTGTTGTGAGCTTTTCGTTTGTGTGTGTTTTTTTCTCTCTTTTCGTTCACTTCTGCATGTGTTGTAGGAATCAGCAACAGCGAAAAAAGGTTCCCTCCACTTTTTCTACCTTTCAATCGAAACCCCATTCCTGCCCTGCTCTCTCTCTCTTTCGCTTGCACTGGCATCTGACAGTGCTGTCGCGTTTGCCCCAATAGCGCCCCATGCTTAAGCGGTGAGAAAAGTGCTTCGATTTCGATGAGATTTTCCACTCGAGCGGCTAGAAAAACGGGAGGATTTACAAATTGATTCGAGATTCAGGGAGATGTGGCGCACTATGGCAGGGCGGGGGAGACGACAGTGCTGGCGACGACGAGCGACTACGACGAGTGTGTGATGTTTTGATAAGGACTTGAGTGAACTGCTGCCACCATTGCTGCTGATGTCGTACCGTGCATCGGGGTAGGGCCGGTGCGGACGGACGGCTCAACGCCAGCGCCTGCTAAAAGGCGAAGGATGACGTACGGCTGAAAACGATACTGCATTATACATTTGTTTTGCAAACCAATTTCGGGCAGGGAGTGGGGGCCTCGGGTGTTAGCGAAAGGGGTACCCGTCCCCGCCCCACGCTTAATGGAAAAATCATCGATTTGGAGGAGATGAATTATGCAAATGAAAAGTACTGTTTGCACTTCCGAGTGGTTTAGTGATTAAGTTTCACACGCTTGGTTGCTAGGGCTGGTGACTGTGATCGGTTGCGAAACGGCGCGGAAAGTGGATTTTTAACACACACGTGCTGAGGAATTGGCGTGAAATTGCAATGCGCGGGAGGCGGACGGAAGATTAAATTTCATTGCAATGATATCATCACGCTTTGCACTTACTTGTAGGCAAATACAATTATAGCCGGCGCTTGTGACGATTGAGCGATAAGGTGGGATGGTTTTTGAAAGAATGCTGTGAAGAATATGAAGGCTTTCAGTTCAGTTCAGTGTTCAGCTTTGTTTCAAAATGCATATAAGTAAATTTTAAAAATAATCCAAATATTACTTTTAGCAAGCAAATGTCTTAACTCACGTACTATTTGCTATTTGAAAGCATAAATAATTGATTAATGTTTTGGTTACTTTCTAATATTTATCCTAAGCAAGATTGTCAAAAGTTCAGTTTAGTTTATGCTTTAAGCTTCTATCAGTGACCTCTTTTTAATTTTAAGCTGAAATTTCATCATGTCAGTGGAACAATGTTCAGCACTCGGGTTGTATCCATTCGACAGTTACGTTCCACCATATCGATAACGATCATATCGATCATTTTTGGAGGTACAAAGATGGATTTTGAAATAGTTTTTTTGTCTTTGTCTTTGTTTGTTTGGGATAGGCTTTAATACTTTTAATACACTTTCAATTATCGATTCTCGGTTCTGGATGGAATTTTAACATAATTACAGTCGCCAACAGTCAAACTTCATACAAAAAACGGACCTGTTTCGTAAGAATAAGATGCCCCCAATGGTAGAATCAGAATAAGATTATCTAGATTATAAGATCAGAATCACTTAAACAAAACAGAAAAACATAATCATGAAAATCATATTTTTGTTGAATCATTCACATAAACTCCTGTTAAATCTTTGTGAAGAGTTAAGCAAAACAATTATGAATCGCACTTCAAATCGTAAAAAAATATCTTCTGCAGGTTTTACAAACATTTCAACGCATTAAAAACCATCCGTTTTTTAGCCTGAAATGGTATAAAACACAGTGTAATTTATCATTGCCCATTGAATGCATTGCAGAACCGCTCGTTCAGTCATTCCGCATCAGCACCCCTCCCTGCCACGCGTGCAAACCGTATCCCCTGAAATGATAATCTATCGCACGTATTATCTGCCAACTTTTCCGTGCGGCCATTTAGCTAACCGGGCCACTTTGCAAACGGCCAAATGCCAATGTTTTTGCTCCGTCCGTCCATTTGTGGCACGAATCAAAAACTCCCCAAAAACCCCGGTACGGGTGCACTTGAGCGCGAATGCTGAAGCTGTTTGCCAAACAATCGAATGTAGCGAGCCGAATCCCGCGCCCGGCCGCACACCCTCGCATGCACATCGCAATCGAGTTCCAAAACGGCGGGGCCAACGAGTTTGGCCCTGGCAGCGACCCCTTACGTGAAGCGTGTGGAAAACCTTTCGAACTCTGGAAGGGGGGCCGAGCAAGGGGGACCACTGGGACCGGAAGTTAGCCCATAATGTGTCTATGCATGTGCTGTGGCAGTGGAGTGCGTTCGCGGAGCGCGGTATTCCATGGGTGGTTGTGGGCACTGTGCCAAATCGAAAAACCATTCAGCTGTCTTTCAGTATTCTGTCTCTTGCACGGGCGGGGCGGGAAGAGCACATGCGAAGGGAGTCAAATAATGCTCCGTTGAAGGAAAAATGGCCTTCTGAAAGAAGTTCGCCTTCCGTTTCCGCCCTAGAGGCAAAATTGAAGAAGTTCCGAATGGATGGCAGAAATATTGGAAAGTACTTCAGCGTTTCGGTTTTCCTCTCGGCTATACTTTTGCCGAGGATTGAGGGGTAGAGCTAGTGCTAGGTACGACATTTTCTTCCTTCGCGCTTGTCCCGAAGAAAGATGCATCACAAACCGCCCGAACGCAATGTGATGGCAGCTCGGAGGTGCGTTTCTTCCCGTTCGAGTGTGCATCGATTCGGGTTCCGGGCGCATGAAAATCGCTTTCAGTTTCTTCTGCTAGCTCTAATCTTGCGTGGGTAAAAAGGATGCTGCTTGTAGCGGCACAGACCATCGTGAAGTTGGGCGGAGAAGAAAAACTCGAGCAATGTACGGGCATTAAAGCGAAACCGACGAACAATTCCAACGACATCCGGTTTAAGGGTGGAACACCACGCCGGTTCGGGTATATCATTGATCATACTTGCATACCGTTTTTTTGTCGTCGACCTTCAATCCACCGATTCTGCTGTTTCTTTAATATTATCTTCAGAGGAAAATTCAAGCAAACGACAAGCTGCAAGCCCCGTTTTTTTTCTTTGTGCCGTTTTTACCATCTTCATTGCTGTTTCCATCGTATGACTTTTTGCTACGACGCTTGATGGCAAAGCATCCGCACGCTTTGCTCCATTGATGGGCCGGCGAGCAGAAGCAGTTGCAGCAGTAGAAATGGCTCACCAGCCACCGCTGGGGTTTGTTTTTTGCCCTTCAGGGATCGCAAAAAGTGGGCTAAAGGCGTAAGAAATTATAACTCCCATTATGCGACCGATACCACCTCATCATCCGGCGCTTCCCCCTGGGGATGGAGTCCCCGTTGCTCTTCCCGGGTCCCGAGTATCGGTCAAACTACTTTTCTCCATTATCTAATTAAGCTGGATTTTATTGGATTAGGAATATATACCACTTCTCACCGCTGGCTTCCCTCCCAACCGGCACAAAACTACCACCGTGTCCCGTTAGTATGCTTGTTGTACGTTTCCTTATGTACTGAAATCACCTTGGGGACGCTCAGCTGACGCTCTTGACCCATTCGGAGGCTTGAGTTCGAAACTGAAGCTTGTTGGCCCGAAAAAAATGGAAGAGCTAGAACACAAAAGTTTCCATCTCTAGCTATGGAGGGAACGAGATAGAGAGAAAGATAGATAAAAGAGAGAGAGAGAGAGAGAGAGAGAGAGAGAGCGAGGCAGATATAGTAATCGGATGCCCTATGCCTAGTTGTGTTGGGAGTCTTCTGTCTTGGGCGACGATGCTGGCCAGTAGTACAGTTCCCTGCCGACTCAGCAGTTTCGGGAACTTTTGCAAGATGATAAAGTTTCACTGCCGGTTGGTTGAAGATAACCGCAAAAGCTCTTGCGTTGGGTAAATTCTTCGCTTTTTGGAGCCGCTTCTAAATATCCGATATTGCCGGCCAATAGAATCGAATGATATCGGACGATGACATTGGTTAATGAGTGGGAAAACTGTTCCGTAATTATCAAACCACCGGGATCAGCTGATGCTTGCGTAGATGAAGACGATTGATTGTCTCGTACAATGAAAGGCTCGGAGTAATGGCCTCATACAATTGTTTGAGTTCAAAGTTTAATGTTCATAAAAAGTCTTGTTACTTAGTTAAATGCTCGTCTCAAAAATCGAATGTGTATCAAAAGTAGTCATATGTTTACCCAAAAAAATGCTTTTCTTTCCAAAGACTTATATACCCTTGATAATCAGTCCATTAGAATGGGTTTAATAGAACCGAACCAATATAGGGTGATGTACCAATAAGCAGATAAGGCTCGTTTGCGAACCATGGGCTATTTCCCTCCCATCATTACATGCATTCTAGCTTTTATGTATACGTTTTTTATTATGCCAATAACATGATTTTCCTCTGCGCTGCTTGAACAGTATTACAATCAAAGGGCTTAACCTAATTGGCATTGTGCTCGTTGGCAACAAATTCCGACACGACCTTGGCAGCTGTAAAATAAATCCTCCTTGGATGCGGCACAAATTCGTACCACTATTTTCGACAATGAAACAATTTATTGAAATCAGGGCTCGTTCGTAAGAAATCAGTCCCCTCTAATATCACCCACGCACGTGCCCCTTCTCTCCTTCTCGTTGGCCTACAATCGAATGGGTGTTTAAATCTCAACATGATCTCCGAAAACGAGCACACTAACTGTTGAATAAAAATCCAATCAAGCGATTCCGTCGACGAAACGGCGAAAGACGGCTCAGTTGTTTTCTCTTCCGGCTCACTCAAACTCTCTCCCACACATACACACACACAGGCACACAGACACACATACCTACATACCCAATCGGGAGCGCACACACAAGTTTGTCATACTTGCCGCCCTTTTGATTGAATTTAGTGTCACGGCTCCCGGGAACACGAGCAGCAGTAATCTCGCTTCGCTTTTCCGGATCAAATTTTGTACCCAACGGCGGCATGGCCGCCTCTTCCGCTCTTTTCTCCGTGAACTGGACGGGGCGTAGCAAGCCTAAGAAAGGCAGACTCTTTACAGAAATGCCTTCCAGGCCAGCTACAGCCTGCCCTCCCAACAAAAGCTCCATACGACACACGCGGGCCCTCCAAAATGGACAACAATACAACAAAAATCATAATAAAATTAGGCGAAATTGGATTTCAAGGGTCATTTTCTGGGCTTTTTTCTCCACTGCTCCTCCAAGCCCATTTGTCCGCGTATGTGGTCCTATGTCTCTGTGTGTGTGTGTATGCCACGATCTTGAGCATCTTTCCGGTACGGTGTTTTGTTGCCACCGTCGTCGCCGTAGTGTCGTTTGTATTGGCTTTATTTTGGCTTTTTCCCCACCGGCATTTTTGTTTTGTTTTGTTGCCTCACCGGAAGCTGCCAACTTTCTCGCTCCTCGGGAAGCGCAACTCGTTTTCGAACTCGTTTGCCGTATTATGACATTGCTGGTTTTGCGCTGCGCTGCTTCCAACTTTCGCCAGTAGCTATGCGCGAATGCGATCGAAGGAGCCGGAGCGGAGGAACAAGACGCACGAGCACGAAATAAAATAAATAGAAACTGCCCGGCAACTGAATCAACCACGCGCTTGGACACTGTACCGAATATCCGGATGGATTTTTGTTGTCCCTTGCAACTTGTCTTCCCGCTCCTGGCACGATACGCGGGAGGTACTGTTTCGTGGCGGCACAGGGAATCCTTTTTCAATTTTATTAGTCAAGCCTGTTGGCAGAGAGCCCTTTCCTCTACCCACCCCCCCCCCCCCCCCCATCAGTTGGCTTTGGCCATTGGTAATGGTAGCTCCGCAGGATATGAAGCTCGAATCGATGCTTTTCGAAGACTTTTTGTAAGGCCCGTTCGGGCAGGGTTGAAATTGAATAAACAAAACAAAGCGAAATCTATATTGATTCCTGTTCCTTTTTTTCCATTCATCGTGAATCTCTTCACCAGCATCCAATGTATCGTTTTTCCTCATTTATTGGAAATGGGACACACAATCGGAAAGCTCGTCTTTGTGTGATTGTAGAGAAGCATGGAGCATGGATTTTGTTCTTGCAACCGGTGGCCAGTGAATTTCAGTTGGCTCATGTTTTTTGCTTGCAATTTGCCACATTCACCAACAAAAAAAAATGCGTTCCATGCTAATGAAGCTGATAAAAGGAAGGGTTTTTTTCCTCCCCCACTGCTAATGCGTGTGACCTTTTGCAATAAAAAAGGATAAAAAATAAATACGAAAAATGCCTCCCCGGACCACTACCGTCTCGATGCCGCTCGTTATTTATCAAGCCCCTTTCTGTCTGAAGATGCTACAAGCAACAGCAAAACATCGTTTGAAACAGATCATTATAACGCAGACGAAAGAGAGAGAGAGAGAGAGAGAGAGAGAGAGAGAGAGAGAGAGAGAGAGAGAGAGAGAGAAAGAAAAAAACTGTCGGGCATTTGGGCCCGGTCTTTCATCGGCTCAAATTTTACCTCATTTACTAATAATTGCATGCTCGTTTCCGAGCAAACAGACGACCGCAGTTTCTGTGCTGGCTATCAAGAAGCTTGCTAGAAGACTGGCGAAAGTGCTCGAGCTGGTGCCAGCACGATGGGTGAGGCAAATTGTGCCAGCTCATTACCTCCGCCCGTCGATTTGTGTATGGCGAAAATGATTCATTATGGTGGCGGGTGATGGAAGCCGCCCTATCTCCTTCACTTTCGTTTGAAGGTTCTATCAGTCAATCTTTAACAGAAATAGAGAGAGATAGAATGAGATGAAGAGAGAATGTGTATGTTTTTTGCTTGAACTGGCTTCACTAGAGCAGACATGGTTGGGCCATGGAAGGTTATCGTCACGTCGCAACGTTAGCCGCAGACAACCGCGCACCGCCAAGTTTTACGATAAACGCTTGCAGATTAATGAAATTAGCTTCACCCACAGTGCATGAGCTTTTCCTGTTGGCTTGGGCGTTCAGTTCAGTTCGCTTGTCTCGCTGCCTGTCAGCAATTTCGCCTCCCCTTTTCCACAGCACTGCACAGCTTGATGCTTTCTTCAGGGCCCGGCCCGACCGATCACATCCCACTCGTGTTGGGGTGGGAGTTTGCGGCTCAATAAAAATCTCCCCCAAAACACGCGCAGCACAAAAACAGACGCATATAGGGGTGGCTTGAAAATGTTTCGTTTTTTTTTGATCCTGTAGAAGTGAATGCCTTATTATGTGTTGCTGTTGCTGTTGTTCGCATGAGTCGCGCCAAATGCACACCGAAAGTTTCGCGCAAAATGAGCGCCAGATCGATCGATAGAGAACCGGGGCGGACCGCGAGTTCAGCCGTGCGGCCGTCTCATTCACGCAATGATTGGAAGCTAATTTGAAAAGTTTGGTTCTTTCGTTCTGGGTGGGGTAAGGATTCTCTTTGCGTCTTCTTACCTTTTCATGCACGGGTAACGCTCGCGCCGCCCCGACAAAACCCAGGGACCCTGGTGGGTCTTTCATTTAGAGAAGTTTAGGTTAATTACTGCCCGAACCCCACCGGGAGACCGTTTACGTGAGCGATTTTCTTACTGCCGCGGCCTGTAAGTTAGAGCATTGCATGCTCGCTTTCTCTCTCGTTCGGGCACCGGCTACCCAATCAATCATCTGGCAGGCACGGTACAGCGCACGGAAAGTCTGGTGGCCAAAGTTGATGAGCGCCGGGCCGGGGTAGTTGATGAGCTGCCGCAACAAGGGATGAACTAATAATTTAGATATCGGGCGAGATAATTGTTGGTGTGTGTGATAAAACGTGCCGAAAAAAGCTAGTGCAAGGTATTAATGGCATTACTTGCATACAGGGAATGAGAAGTACTTACGTGGCTTCTAGAAGTGTATCTGTTATTTATTGAAATTATTTTAGTATATTCGTTCGTATCATCTTATGTAATTCCTATATTTTTTAAAATAAACTGAGGATATATTTACTATTTTTGTTATTTTATTTCAAAGAGATATGAGATTGAGATTTTCTCATTATGCAAAACTCCTAGTAATAGATACTTGTTATAAGAGGTTTCACTGTAACTAATTCATAATTGATTTTGAACCTACTTTACGAATTAGAATCGAAATTGGTTTACGTAAATCTTTAAATGTTTGCAAGAACAAAAACTTTTTAATTCGTTTGTGTAAATGTGTGTTTTATTCATTATATAATCATTTTATTTACGAACCATCGAATGAAAGATAAATTTCTAAACGGTGTTTTACTGTACATATTTTCGAAAATGAAACACCGATCGTACAGTCCGAGAAACAATGTTTTAATTGTTATTAGTATTTATCTACATTTGATAATCAATGTATAAGAGATAATCAACGCATTGATTTTTCGTCATAAAAACGGTGAAAATGTGTTTCTGTCGATGCAACATTCGGCTCGTTCATGAGCTAAATTAATGCATTTTTTTTATTGATTCTAAATGTTCTATTCCTTCTTTCACATTTAAATCGTTATATATGGTTTCACCGATTCCATACACATTACAAGCTACTAAACCGTTAAATACCACCTTTACAACCACACAAACCTGCATCTTATCTCAACTACCACACAGCACGAAAATCACAGTGCTACCTTACCATCAAAACCACCATTCCAAACATATAATCCGTGTGATGCACCCATTTTAGCATCTCATTAAGCACCGGTCCCATCATTCCCGACGCAGAAAATTTACATCGTTTACATCGAGCTTCGTTTTACCTTTTTTTTGCTTCCCTCCTTTACCTTCGCACATAAACACACACACATACATGCCAGTGAGTGCGTTTGTAGATGTCGAATGCAATTAGTAGATAAGTTGGAATCCGATCCACCGACCGGTGCCGTGTCGAAGAATGCACCGAGAATGCTATAAACTTGCGGACTGCTGCTACACCACCACCTAAACGCATCGCGCTGCATGTTTTGCTCGATTTTCCCGGCTCCCGGCGTCGCCGCCGGCTCACACAAAAGCGAAGCAGTACAAGTCATCCAATAAAAGCGAAATCTAAAGCCTTCAAGATACCGTTGATTAATCCTAGCGAGCGTGTACGTGCCGGGGCTAGCTTAAACCTGATCCCTTCGTCACCACAGCACACCCGCAAGGTCGAAGCTTTTTGCGAGCTTCCAACTCCCCCCGAAAGGCTTACGGACGGTAATACAACGCAGCAATTAGTTGCAATAAAAACACGGCAAGTGAATGCAAACGCTCCTTACTTCTCACTCTTTCCTTCGCTTTAACCTCTTTGCCATCGTTGTGTGTTGTGTGTCTGCGTTTCCGGTGCGCTTCAACTGCACGCCAGTGTAACACAATCGTGCAGCAATAGTGCATTGTGTGCGCAAAGGGGTGCAAGCATCGCACACACACACACACTCGTCGTATCGAGCCAACCCTCTGCCGCCTCCCGTTGAGCGCAGTCCTTGGCAATGGTGCTCGTAAACTGCACGGTCGCAAATTTTCGAATCGCAGCGAACGAGAATTTAGCGTGACATTTACAGCAATTGAATGTGGCGCAGTCGGGGAGGACGCGCTAGTTAAATGGTTGCAGCGTGCAGAGCAGCGGGACTGAGCGTGAATTGCTGGAAGGATGTGGTCGGTCAAGTACTTCCGGTGTGGGCTGGGCAGACTGTGTGGGGCGGGCTGCAATCGAAAAGAAATTATCTCGATGTACCGATAGAGCAGGTGTACAAGGGTGACACTTTCAGACGGGGTTTATGTGAAAAATGCTACAATTTATAAAAAAAATCGCTATTGCAGCAGGACGTATCATAACTTTTGAATATTTTTGGAACTTGTTCAATTAAATATGTTTATTTCCTTAATGAAAGAACAAATTTAAAGGTCTTAAATAGTTTGTATAGATTTTGAGAACATGATACAAATACATACTAATGCTGTGTTGCAGAAATTGCACCAAAAGTTTCCCGATTGCCACACACTTTTGATCCAGTTTAAAGCACTTTAAAATTTTAAACCTCACCGCCCACATCACTACCATGACGCAACATGACCGCTTTGGATGGAAACTTGAAAAGCTCCTGTCCATAACCGATAGTTAGTTGACTGATTGCTGGCTGTGCAATTTTCACTCTCTTACCGTCCCACTTTGGCTGAATGCATCCTGAGCCCACTGGGCGGTCGACAAAAAAAAACAAAATTACACCACTGCAACAACTCGGCAGTGTGCAGTTGCAACAAATTATACACCAAACCAGCACCCACAAACACGTAGCAAACGAACTGGCAAGAGAGAGAAAAAAAATAAAGCTGGTTCGTTCAAAAATTCATAGTCCATCATTTGTAGCGGAGGGCCTCGGCACCGTCACCTCCAATTTGTCCCCTCCCCATGAGGAGGGGGAAAGAATCATTTCAAAGCTTTTGAAGAACAGCAGAAAAAATAATCTTCCCTATCCTTTCGCCCGCAGTTTCAACTTACAAAATGACAGCTCAACTAATCCAACCGCCCAGCTTGCGGCTGCCAGATATATCTTTACCCGGGCGCAAGGTTGAATTATTAAACGCTACTACTAAATAGTCTACGCGCGCGACATCGCGTGGACCGATCCGGTGGCGTGTAGCGTGTTATTTCTTGTAAATGTCACCCCCCCCCCCCCCCCCGCAGTCTCGGCCAGCTGGGGGTGCAAGATAGTGGTAGGCAGCTGCAGGACAGCTGGAACGCTCTGGCGCTCGGGCAGTTATGTTCAGTTTTGTTTTGTTTCGCGTTTCCTTTTTGCGTTCTCGGCGGTTTGCTGGCTTGCACCCTCCGCACCACTCGGCAAACTCGGTGTTTCGGACGTTTTAGAGCGATTATTTATTCAGCAGACAATTAACGGACAGGAACGATCAACAATTTAATTAACGGGTTGCTGTCACCTTTACGTTTTCCCACCGAGCACGAACCCGCTGGGAGAAAGGGTGTGTGGTACAGGGAAGTATTTTCTTAGCAGCATATCTATTTGGGAAGTTTCGAGGAGCCAAGGAAAAACAAAACGTTCGAATGGAAACGAATTTTAATTTTCCTAATGACGCAGTGACCCGCAGTATAGCAGGTGGGATGTAACGGGGTTTGCCGCTGGTCAGAAACGCACTCCACGTGCAGCGCCAGCCTTGCACGAGTCTGGGTGGGAAGGCATGGTCTTATCTAGCGAGTGGTGTTGTTTAACAGGCCGACGGGCGACTTGGAGTAGCAGCAGCCACTGGCAGCCACAGTTTGCGTGTCAGGCACTCATTCTTTTCAGCCGCTACTTCCTACTAGCCTGTAGTAACTGCTGCTGCTGCTGCTACTACAGTGGAGCCGTTATTTTTCCTGTGGGATGTTTGAGCACAAGGTTTCCATTCCTTTTCGGTGGCTCTAATGTTTCCTGTGCTCCTCTGCTGGCCGAACGTGCTGCTTCCTTTTTTTATTCTTTTTTTTTATCGTAAGCTCGTTCCTTCCAAGCCGGTGTGACAGTTGGCGGTTGCCAGTCGGAACCGTTTGTCTGTGAGCATATCCTGAGCAGCTTGCCCGGTTTGCCATTTGTGCGCCGGAGCTGAAGCGCCGGGCAGGTCGGCCGGGCCAATAATTCCTCGCAATTGCAGCTGCATTTCACATTTCAGCGGCAAACTGCCGGGCAACGGGAAGTGTTTCCCTCCCTGACTGTTAGTTTTGTGTGCTGCACGAAACTATGTTCGATGGAACTGCCCCTCCCCGGGGGGGGAGGGGGGGAGGGGGGGGGGTAATGTTGCTGCCACTCTGTGTTGAGCTTGGGAAAGCATTACATCTTGCCGGTTTGTCGGTCTAAACCCGGCCCGGGAGCGGTGTAATATGGGGAGGAAAAATAAAACGAGAATACCAGCGAAACGATCATTGTGCGATCGTTTTAAGATATACATTACAATCACACTCCCCGTGGGAGAAATCATCCCAACAACAAAAAAAGGGGAAAGAGGAGTATGGGGGAGGGTGGAAAGAATGATTGTAGAGCAGCAGTTGCAGCTGCAGCGAAACGGCTGCCGGATGCCTCGTGCAGTTGGCCTTTGCTGGGTATTATTTTATTTATTTGCTCAGCATTCTTTTCACGGCCCGTCGTTTGGTTGGTTTTTAATTTTCCCAAATGTGCTCCGCTCACGGCCAGCGCCAAATAAAGTGAAGTGCGAATGGGTTCTTGAGCGCGAAACGTGAAACGACTGGTTGGGTTCGCTTGGAATACCGTCTCGGTGCAATTTGTTTTATGGAGCAAGATATTGCTGGATTGCATTTACACGGGTTGACAGTTGAGCTGGAGGAAGCCGAAACGGTTGCACCTGTGGGAGAAGAAAACGTAGCCGTGAACGTACGATGAGCGATAAGGATAGTGGATAAAATCAATTCAATGTCCTGGTACCATCGGTAAGCGTAAAGTGTATTGCTCGTGGGAGAACCGTTTGTTGACGATTTTGATGTTCGATAATGGTAAATGATTACATATGTGTGAATGATCTCAGCACAATAAAGAAGCATTGAAATTGATAATAATTTAACATCAGGATCGTTTTGAGATCAGCTTTTTATGATAAAAACTATTAATATATGCTGAGAGGGTTAAATTCAGATGTTATAAAATAAGAGTCTCATGTAGCTAATTATAACATATTTTTATCTATTTAGGTGGATGTTTTATATTAAGATGACAATCTAAAGTGCACATTTTTATATCTAAAAAATACTTTCTATAAAATACAATATGCCGTTAACATTGGATCCAATAACTCACTTTCAATTTAAATGTTTTCGAAAACTGAAATTCCTATACAGATTGTAAAGAGAAGCTCGCATCAAAAACATGCTTTTGTATGTACTATTTTTTTAAACTTAAACGATACCAAACCTTACCCTCCACACTCCCCACTAAAAACTATTCCGCAGCATACATAGTTGATTTGCTAACTGCGTAAAAAAACCCAGGCAAACCATCCGCCTTTCTCTGCTCTTTCGGACCTTGAAATGATTTACAACCATTCTCAACCCGTACAACAGCAAAAAAAACGAAATTGACGCTACCGAAATGGTTAAACAATTTCCAAATACCGAATAACTCTCCCAAGGCTACACTTCCCGCTGCGTTTGTTTCCTTTTTGTGGAGCTTTCAAGAGCAGCCCGTTTGGACAAGGGCGTGCAAAAAATCCTTTTCAACAACCATAGTAGCCGAATTACTATGGTAAATTTGTGTGTGTGAGAGAGTTTTTCACGCAATTCCTGTGCTACGAGCCGCTCACCGAAAGCTCGTACGAAGCGAACGCTAGAAACAGGCATCTAGGCAACGTAACACACGCGCAAACCGCAACAAATATACACTTGTGCAATAATAATGCTGCCCCACAGATTCGCGCACAGTGTGGGGGAAAGGCCAGTTAATAGAGTTATTGCATTGAAAGGTGATTTATGCGTTCACGCTGCGTTTGCCTGTCGAAGATGCCCGTAATGGACCGGCCGCAATGATTCCGGGATGGAGGCGAGAGAGAGAAAGAGCGCAATGTGATGTTATTTTGGGCGATGGGAACAATCAGGAAGAAAGTATAGCATCGCAATTTCACTGTGTTTTTCCCCTTCTCTTTTTCTTTTCAAGCAAAATACTAAAATAACATAGTCGTTCACGAGCAGCACCTTAATCACGGTGGCGCAATAGGTGATGCTTTATTATAGTTTTTCTTTTTGGTTTGGTTTCGTGTGATTCCATGCCGATGCGAAAGCGGAAAAAATAACCTATGCAAGAACTAATTTCGTATGATTAGCATCATCGATCACAAATCTCGTCCGCCATGGTGTACCGTTCGATCCGACGGCAGGTGACGTTTTAATGGTTCACCGTGTACGCCAAGCGCGCGTAATAGCTGGATGGGTAAGGGCGCGATTTTCGGGGCCAAACAGCCAAACAGTGTGTCAGTGTAATAAAGGTGAGTAATGGATATTGGTTCTCATGCCGGCATTGCTTGCCCCACTCCGCACGCGATGGGTCGGGATGGTCACATAGTGTGCGAAAGATTTATCACAACATCCCACACGAGCAGGACAGGCATGGATCTCAGTGTGCGGAATTTCACCTAACGAACTATTGATGTCTTATTCATTACGCAACGCACCGGTGCACGTTGGGAGAGGTGACTACCGAATCGCAATACAGCCGTATCGAAAGGAAAAACTATGTGGGTGGAAAAAAGGGAATCAATACCAAACATGATCAGATACAATTGCCATCCCAACAGAGAGAGAGAGAGAGAGAGAGAGCAAACCATCGCGCAAGACATCGGAATCGCATAAGTCATTCCGGCAGTCATCCAAATGCGAAGCAGAGCTATATCGGGATACACGTTGCGGATCATTTCAGCCAGTGTTTTATGCTTGCCAACTTTTGCACACCCACCCCCGGCCCTCTGATGGGTCGTTTAACTCGCTCGCCCTCCCGGTGCTTAGCCCGGGCTCTTTTTTTTATGTACCGAAGGCAAAGATACTCACCCAGCAGGACTATTTTTATTGCAGCTACCCATTTGCGAATTAGTTCGGTTCGAGTTGCCGAAGGTTAAGAGGCATTGATCCCTACAAAAGGAAGCTGTTTTCCATTTGGTCTGACGCACTTTTGCTCTCTTTTTTTGGTTTGTTTTGGCGTATTGTCTTACGTGAGAGTGAGTCAAAAATATTCATTCAAACTACCAGAACAGCTCCAGCCAGACGTTTGGAACGATTTGGAGAATGCAGACGAAAACAGACGAATTGACGAAAAAAGGTAAGGGCACATCCCTTCAAAGTGAAGTGCAGTCAACCGGTTCAACCAAAATTTATTGAAATAGTTTTCCTCTTTACGGACTGGTGAAATCTTGTCTTGAAAACCGTTTTTTCTAGAGGGAGTAAACGAGACATGCGTGAGCTTAAAGAGATTTGAACATTTCCCTACATGCTAAAGTATGATATTGCTATTTAGCTACATGCAAAAGCCTGACATATTTACTATCAAAATACTGATTTGTTGACAAAGTTGTTTGCAGAGTTTACAGAATCATATCTATAAAAAAATAAACTTTATTCAATTAATTATTTAGTAGTACTCTCAAAATTTTCAATATTTAAAAGAAACGTTTACTTCTACCTTTCAAGCAATCCAGCTCGAATGATTCACTTTGATTTCATATTAAAATAAAATTCCCCTGCTGTACAGTTGGCACAGTACATCGCTTTTCCTGCTGCGAAGCAATTCTTCCTTCCGTTACATGATTTCCTTTCCTTCCAAAATACAAAAAAAAAACGGCTCCGGGTTTCCCAAACCCTTCCCAGACAAACCAAGCCTCTTTTAGTAAAACCCACACCGGAAAGTGGAAACATCTCTTCCGGATAAGCCTCCTCAATATTTTCTTTGGCACCTAACAGAGCGTTTTGTGCTGCTACTGCTGCTGCCTCTGCTGCACGTCGTGCCCGAGACGAGCTCCTTATGGTACATGTGTAACCTAATGTTAAACTAAATCGTACCGAAAGGAGTAAGGACGCTGGTGAAGGAAGGAAGAGTAACAATCATGCAAGACGAGCTCCGCACCGAGAAATGGGGCATGTGAAGGGGATGCGGTGAATCCCCATCCCGACACGCTTCGTGGCTGGGACCATTTGTGAACTGCCAATAAGATTTATGCGTCTTGCGTTTGCGTTCGTTCCGGGGCATGCTTCGGTAGATGAGTTTGGTGGTGAAGCGTCGAATGGTAAGAAAAAAAAACCCGAAAAGTACAACGTTTCTCTTTTATTCTGCTGCTTTCATCGGGAGGTAGACTCGGTAGAATGGAGAGAAATAAAACTGGTTCCACCAGCCACCAGGCGCCTCCATGCAAAGCCTCCATGCAAGTGGAATTGAAAGCTTCCCCAGCCATTGTTTGCCCCCGTGCGAGACGTAGATTGTAGCAGATAGCGCAGGGGGTCTCAGTGGGAGGAAATCATCCCTATTCAAGTTCTTCTTTTTTCCTTTTTTTTCTTTCGTTCCTTTAACACACCAATTCAGCCCGATAACATCATTCCCTGCGTCGATGTTCCCGGGATGTTCCTGCCGGGACAGGCGGTGTCATAATGGCGACCGAAAGAACAATACAGACAGCAGTGGGACATCCGGCTAGAGCCACCGCCATCGCCTGCCTATAATTAGACGGCGGATGTGTGATTTATTCAGCACCATTTATTTTATCTCCATCGTGCATAAAAATGTGACACGGAATCGATTCGCACGTACCACCGCACAACGCCTCACAAACAGGGTCATGGGGAGGAGGGGGGAAAGGAACCTCCCGTTTGCCATTGATGCGTTGAGTCCCGTGCCCACGCGTCGAGGTGTTTTGTTAACAGATTTCAGTCACGATCTATGCCCGGCCACAACGTACCACACACACAGTCACACATCGTTTCAACTACCTACCGACCTACCCACCGGCACACTCGTTTGATACACTCGAACAAAAGCCCCCGGCCGTGGCTACAGCGGCAATGCGCGCACCGGCACCCACCCGCAAGCCCACCAAACCGCAATTGGAAAATGATTAATGGGGAATCTATTGAAATGGAGTTGATTTATGCGCTCGCCCTCGGGAGGCAACGGGCAAACGATGGAACGAAGCTGAACGAACGGCAGACAACTCCTTCGGTGCGATGATCAATTGGCTGGAAAAGGAAACAGTTTCGCGGTGGCTCGAAAGCACTGCCTGTCAGGCCAGGCCAACGGGCAAAACGGGGTCAAGCTGGAACGCAATCTCGGGCGGGGAAGCTCGGGAGTGTTGCTCAGGTGTGTGACAGGCACAGTCAAAATGATCCGTTTCGTGCTGTTGATGCGTGCTGCTGCCTGGGAAGCAGCGTACGCGGCGAAAGGGGTGCTGCAATAAGTGCTGCATGTTGAACATCGATAAACATCAACTTCATCGTGGTGTTCGGGCGGGTAAAGGGTGTCCTTTTTTTCCTTTCCCTCGGAGCCAAAGTAGAGCCATCATCTCAATTGAGACAAATGATCATGAACTTTTCTGGCTGACGCACGTGTATCCGGCGCGGCCTGACACTTGACATTCACGATCGATTTGCTGTCGATTCATGGTGTGTGGATGTTTTTGCTGGTGAACGGGGTTTTTTCCTTGGTAGTAATAAGTGTGTAGGAGCAATCATAAAAAGGACCAATTGCTATGGCAAAGATATCATTTGACATTTAGGTTTCTGATTTCTCTATTAACTTTAGATTGATTCAAATTTTTTTGCAGTAGCTCGGGTCACATCTCAGCATCAAACAACTTCTTCAGAGGACTCAGACTCAGATCATTCAGAGACTAAAAAGGCACAACAAACCATTTACAGAACATCAACCACCACATAACTGACCATTCCTTGTTTATCAAAGGACGGACAGGACACAGTAACCCAAAGTTAACATCTCCTTTAATGCCGCTAGATAGCGAGATTTCTATTCCGGTTATTTTTATCAATTTTCTAGCCTTCTAGGTGTTTCTTCGTTGCCAGTAAAAACTAGAAACAAGTACCCAGTATTGGGAATTCCTGGTTCTCTTTTCAAGCTGCCAAACACTTGCCGCATTAACCTACATTCCAAGCAGTGAGTGAGAAATTCTCTTTTCCATTTTTCCCCCTCCGAAGCGCACAAAACCTGAATAGCCAATCCATTCCTCGTGGAGGCTTATGTATGTGGCGTAAATCAGCAGCATAGACGTTCGAGCCGGCACATCGCTGCTGTTCACCTTGCGAAGTGAAGGGTTTCATCGCACCGGCGCACCGGGGATACAGCTGGGATTTGGGCGTTTTAAACGCTTTCCAAAAGCACAAACCACCACAAGTGACGGAATGTTAGCTGTCAACGGTGCAGCAGCAGCAGCGCCGGTGCCAGCATTGCAATAAATTGTTGACGAGTAGCTTCCGCATTGCGTGGCTGTACGGAAGCGGGCTTGATGCTGCGTGTTATATTTTTCCAGCGCCAGCTTCTTAACCCCCTTGTTCGGCAAATGCCGTGGGGAGTGCGAAGCGGTGCTGTCCATCAAACCTTTGTACCAAAACCCGGCCTAGTTAAGCGGCGGCGGCAGCAGTTCGGCATGTGGTGTGCTGATGGCTAGCTGTTAAATAATGTATTTTGCTCTCGTGGCCGTGGTGCCGTACCGCCGGCTACGAGCAGCAAAGCCCCGTGCTCTGTGGCGTGTGTATCTGGCCGTTTTTCTTTTTGATGAGCCAGTGGGGATCGGATTTACCCGAAGGCAATTGAACGCTGTTTCTTTTTGGATCAATTCCAATGTTGGCATTAAATTATGAAAATATGAAAATCGACCCGAAGCGGTGAACTGAGTGCGTTTCTATGAAGTAGGGAGACGTTGTTGAAAGCTTTATGCACTAGAGATTGGGATTGATGTTCAATGCGTAGCGATTGAGTGGGTTAAACGATTGCAGTAAAATATTTCTTTTTTGTTGGATGATTGACACGAAGAGTGGTCGGTGGAGTAGTTTAATTTTAACTGTCCAACTTTTTCATTTCAACAATCATACCTTGAATTGAAAAGCTGGTAAAACAGATGAAAAGAAATTGAGTTGCTATTAAAATACTCAATCAATGGCCTTTAAAATATTTAATAATTTTTTCAAAGGGACATAAATCTACCATTCAAGTAAAGTGTTCAAATTGCAGCTAAAGCTAACTTTCCTTTTTCATAATCATTAGTAGAATCTGTAGTACTCTTTACTTAAGTCAAAATCATTGCTAGACTAATATAACGTGATTGGTAAATCTCTTGTCCTAATGTTTCCATTTCTTTTTAAAACAATGTCTTGTTCCTCTCGCCTTTTTATGCTTTCGAATCAATTGAAAACACAAACACTTACCTTCCAAATCAACGATCTGGTCTGCACGGCTGTGGAAAATTTATTCATTCCAAACAAACGCCAAACCAAATTGTGCAATAAATATTCAAATAAAATTCCGTCTGCTTCAACTGCAGCCCGGCCAATCACATCAATTTAGAACGTACCTTTCGATCATGATGGTTCCAATCATCTTTACCTAATTTTTGCCACCATGGAAACCATCCCCAACCACACAAAGACAATAAAAAAATAAAAAACCACACCGACTCACACACAAAATTCGAAATGAAAACCATCCATCAACCATGCGCAAAATTCAAACAGTATTCAATTGAGCTTGAGTCGTCTGAAGAAGTGAAAGAGAAGCGAATGCAACAGCAGAGGAGCAACCAAAACCGGATGCTCCCCGCAATAAAGCAAACCGTTTCAGGGTCGGTTTGGGCTGGGTTGGGGGGGGGGGGCGACAAAAAAGGAAACGAACAAAAATCTTCAAGCATTAAATAAATGCTCTCAAACATTCATCCATCAAGGCCGCATTTATGGTACGCATTTTTGCATATATTTTTTTTTTCGGCTCGTTTTGCGGCCCAAATTTGCTTTTCGTTTTTTCTACCTTTCGCTTGCTTAACCGGCAACCAATTCAGGCACCCGCGTACGTTCTGTTTGCCGATTTTTCGGCCAATTCTTTATTTTACTTTGCATTGCAATCGTTGGCCTCGTTGAAATGCGCCACTCACCGCCGCGCATATCGATCATTTAGATAAACCCAATACATTCATTGGGTCACAAAGTGCTCGCCCAAAATCACGAACCAAAGAAAGCAACATAAAAAATGGAAAACAAGTACCACGAGTGCAGGCTTCCACCGTACGTGCCTCTCTGGCGTGTAGGCACTGGAATGTGAAAAATACACACACACACACACACACATACACAAAAAGAAAGCAGAAAACCGAACAGGAAAAACCCCAAAATGCTGGGTTAGGCGGGGAGGGGGGTCCGGGGCTCGACTGAGCATAAAAATGCGTTCAAGCAATCGAATCAAAAATAGGTTCACTTTCGCTCACGTTCGGTCGGTTCGGCCCGGCACCCGGCGGGAGGAGCATTTTTCATCAAATCGACCGATTTTCTATGTGTTTTTTGTGCTGTTGTTGTTCCTTCGCTACGAAACAGAATATTTACGGGCCACCCAAAATCCGACAGCATTTCCGGCGGGTGCAGTCTAAGGCCGCCCGTTGCTGCTGCGGCGGCCTCAAAAACGCATGGTCTCGTGCAGACGGAATGTAAACACTCGGGCCATTACCGGAGCAGAGTGGTCAGGAAGGCAAGGGGTGTCCACTCACAGTTCCCTCTTCACCTACCTCAATCCCGGCCATCGCTTAAACGACTAAAAAGCAGCATACACACACACAAAAACAGTTTGCTAGAATGAATACATTTGCATGGGAAATCAAATATTTCTTCACTTTTCTGTCATTTTGGGTTTGTCTGGCTGTGTGTGTGTGCTTGTTTTTCTTTCACTTTAAGCTCCTTGGCGCTTTTTTTGGAAGTGCTTAGTTCAGTGGAAATTCCTTCTCCTTCCCACTCCTTTCCTTTTTCTTTCTTTTTGGCATGTCGGATCCTCAAACAATTCCATAAGCTTCGTGATGATGGAGGCTGCAAAACAGTAGCTTATGCACACGTACAATACGCTACAGGCAAACGAACGCGCCGCCTCCCAGTGGCCCACCCCGCCCGTGTGCAAGGATGCAAATGGAAAGAACAAACACACACACACACACACACACACACACACACACACACACACACAACACACACACACACACACACACACACACACACACACACACACCACACCACACACACACACACACACACACACACACACACACACACACACACACACACACACACACACACCACACACACACACACACACACACACACACACACACACACACACACACACACACACACACACACACACACACACACACACCACACACACACACACACACACACACACACACACAGGCATGCACGCACGCCAGCCGAAAGCCTAAGCGGACCCCAACCCGAAATGGTTCTTGGAAAGGGGACGGCCCTGGGACGTGAAAAAGACGACGGCGAATGGAACGCCCTGCCAGCCTTTAAATCCTAAACCCAAAACAAAGCAACGCCAAATCCCAAACAAAGCCAGTCCTGTCGTATTTTCTCTCCGCTCGAAAGATGCCCTTGTCTCGGTGGGTGTGTTCACGTTTCCTTCTTCTCCCCAACCGCCCATTCCCCTCCTGTTTTGCTCTGTCTACAGTAATTTGGTGCTTGGAAAGTAAAATGCAATCCATTCGCTACAGTGCTTTGTCTCACTAAATGTAACTCGGTGTGAGTGTGTGTGAGTGTGTGGCTTGTTTTTTTTTTTGTCTGTGTGTGCTTTTTCTCATCCTCAATTTTCTCTCTCCTGCTTGCAGATCACGTACGGGAGTTCCAGTGCGGCAAATTCTACTACCGAACGTTCTACATGGACGAGGACCGGGACACGCTGTACGTCGGTGCCATGTAAGTACGACCGTGCAACTGTTGCACAAGCTTACCGCCGGGCACGAGCACTGTCTTTGTGTATGTGTGTGTGTGGAAGGGGACACCCGCCCCGGTTGATTATTGTTTGATTTTTATCGAAGGATTAGCTGGGAATAAATCGAATCCCGGACAATCAGACACAAGAAGCGTTTGCTGCGATGACGATGGGCAAACGTCAAGGAGGACGAACGTCGACTTGCTCTGTGATAAATGGTTTCGTTTGTTAATTTGTTGCAAATGACTTGCGATGACATGGAAGTTTGGTGAATGTGTTTGGAATTTGAAATGGGCCATTGTGCCATTGTCTTTGTAGTGTGGTGCAAGGTGAAGAAATTGGATGGTAGCAGATTAACTTTCTATATTTGTCTTTAAGATTCATCAGCTTGTAATCAGTGAGTAGAATCTTTAAAGTAATTGTAATTTTACATGATGTGTTTGCATACGTCATTTTTTGTAATTAATTCAGGATTCGTTGTGTCATTTACAATTATTAATGACTGCTTCTTGTCTTGAATTGTTGAGCTGTTTCATTGAAAATGATATGATAATTTTAAATACTTTTTTAGTTTGTTGGGCTCCTTGAGACGTGAAGCCATCGTCTTTCATAATTGAATGAAGAATACATCAGTCAAAAAGTCCACAAATTCCGATTCTCTGTCGTTTTGTGTCCCTTTTTAAGGGAAAGGGTTCCTCATATAAAAACAATACAAAATATATAACCTTGCATGGCGATTAAAGAACGATTAGCTCATTTGTTTTCTTTGGACTTAGAGGAGAGTAACATATCCTATGTTCATGCCTTTATTAGCAATTGTTTGAAATCTCAGATTGAATCTGTAAAATTCGCTGTTTGCTTTAAATGATATGGCAACGAAAGTTTAGAAATACAGTCCAATGTTTTCCTTTTTCTCCTTCGTATGTGCGATAAGCTGCTGCGCCGTCGAATGCCTATGACGACTAAACTGTTACACAGCTTAGCTTAGAGAACTAATTTGTTGCCTTACCACTGTACCTTGTGTTACTAACAATCAGTAATGTTTTCCATGCATTAAATCAATCATCCATCTATCCGCAAAACAGTCCAGTAAGATGATACTCGTATAATTCGATGTTATTGCTGTACACTGTAATCAAAGCAGTGATAACGACATATACTGCAATTACCATAGCCAGACCTTCAAGGAATCGTATAAATCTTCATTTATCATACCAAATTATCCACGGGTGGCGCTCGTTGAGCTTAATCATCCCCGACCCGATACCCACTTATTTCACTAATTACATAACAATCATCTTAGAACCATTGGCTTACGACAACGCGCTTATCGCACAACATGTAAATCTTGCCTGTATCTTCAATTTCCCAGCCCAGAGGACCATTATTATCGACATTGGCACTCGATTAACATGAAACGAATCAGTCCCATTATCTCATCGCCTTGACATAATTTCAACCTCATCCAACACAAAGGTGACCTTTGGCGATGTTGAAAAGAGAGAAAGAGGGGGGGGGGTTAGGGGAAGGTCCCACGTACCGTACGGGGTAGTTATCATCGCGGGCGGTCTGACATCAGGATGGCTGAAAATTTACTCTTTGCCCGTGTGCACAAAATTTATCCATCAAAATTAACCCATTTTATGCAGTCTCTGGTTCGGGTCCGACTAACGGGCACGGTCCCGAGAACTGTTCGTTCTATCCCTGTCTCTATCTCTCTCTCTCTCTTTGTTTGCTGCTTTCAATAACAAAGGCAAGCGATTATGCGATAATCCGATAATAATTTTCTCCATCAGCCATCACAGCCTATCGCTATTTTGTGCCGCATTATCTCCTTCCCCAGCGTCATTGTGCCCGCGCGGTTAACATCATCAGCATTGGTGAGTGTGTGTGTGTGTTTGTACGATGTGACTGAACGTCCACAGCACTTAAATCTAATAATTCCCCAAACTTCCCCGAACGCCTGGTGAAACTTCGGTGAAACATTGCGCTCGAGACTGGATACGGTTGCGTTGTTTCGGGGTTTCAGTCTCTCGCAAGCCCAGCAACGCAGTGATTTTGGGAAGCTTTCTGGGTCGGGTGTATCCATTTTTAGACGCACCTTCTAATTCGATTGTCCCACGGGAAGAGAGTGTGGAATGGTCGCTAGCACCGTAAGGCTGCATGGTACTCTAAAATGTACTCATCATCAGCAACCATACGGTGCGTTTCATAATGAATCAGGATCAAAGTGTTATTTTGTGTTGCGTTTTCTCGCCTAGATGTGCCTGCATTCATTCTTGCCTACGATTTAAAGCGTTCCTCGTTTGGTTTAAGCAACAACTACAACAACAGAGGGACACACGCAGTGACTAACCTCGACGCATCTTTTTTATTTTGTGTTCCCGGGATGAAAGTAAACTGTAGCTGCAAGCAAATTGAAAGTGAAAGACAACTCATTTCCTATTAAGTCGTTGTCGGTGAGCTGCTGCAGTAAGCAAAACCCAGGCGTACAGGCCCGGGGGTGCCATGCAGAGAGCAAGGCAACTGGCACCTTCCTCAGGCTGAAAGCTTTCCATTTCTTCGCAACTGCTCCGTTTCGGCGATGCGATAACGATGTAAACCGAATCCATCCCATTTGCCTGCGCTCCAATGTGCTCACCTAACAGAGAAAGAGAGAGACCGAGCCGAGCCGTTCGCCCGGCATTGCCGTTGGCGTAAAACAAACAGTGATGAAGATTTAATGGGATGCGTCACGTGCAGGGCACGTGTGAAGACAAACTCTGGGCCAATCTCGGGGGCCGCCGGTGCGTCGACGACGGCGGCAGCCGGCGTCGCTGCCAGAAGCATCGAGATTAGACGGGCCAAAGGCTTAAGCAGGTATTGCTTTCCTGGGAGTCATCCTCCACCATTACCAGCACCGCCACCACGACACGGAAGTGCTCGGATTGATGAGGATAAGAATGATGTTGCCGTGCCGTTCAGGATGATGAGCACGATCCTGGCACAGGTTTGCTGCCAAGGTCTGAAGGTTTCGGTTTCGGGATTTCGGTAAATATTTTACCACCTGAAACCACTCCCACCACGTGCCGTCCTGTGTGTCACCTCGGCAAAGTGCACCCTCCATACACCAACCCTTCTCCTCCTCCTCCCCCATCGTGCCAGAGATCAGGGCGAGGCGAGAAAGCAAAGTTTGTTCGAAAATAATCATCACATCGTACTTATTATGGTGAAGTTGATACTGCGGTAACACTTATGAGCTGCGTGGTAACGATGGTGACGTTACCTTTTCCGTCACCGTTTTCCCGATGTCCTTTTGGAGCAGCCTGTGCGGCCGTGTACGTTCATTTACCCGAAAATCCTTCCCGCACGCTGCGCCCCAAAAACCCGGGTATCGGGTGCGCCCAGTGTTTCGACGGGTTTCCGAGGTTTCACACTAACGAAGCCAATTTTAATTACTTGTGCCCACCGTGTGTACCCGAGACTTCTTCAAGGGGCGGTGCCCCTGCTGGTGAATAATGAGAGCCGGTGTCACATTGCCATATTATCAGCTACCTGGAAAAAGCGCTTGTAAAGTGGTGGTGTAGTAGCAAAGTGGATTTCCCTTCGCCCTGGGTGGAGTGAGCGTGCGCACATCACGTTTCCGCCCGTAGTGTTCCCCTGTTTTCTATCGTTTTCCACAGTGTATTCTGGGAGGGAAGGGAGAAAGGGGAGACGAGGTCGAGGTGCGCGCTGTACAGCTAACCGAAATTTACACCGAGAAAGGTTCGCCAAAATCCATCACGAACCATCATTCATCAATACCGGGATTATTTTAACCTAAGCCAAAGGCATGCAACTCGGTCGGTGGCTGTGGGAACCGGTACCACACACCATCCACCTGTGGAAGGAATTACTAAACCCCCGCTCCCATCATCTCTCCCACTAAATCGCCCGCTTAGTTGAGGTTGAGGTAACATCCAAGCTTCCCTTTTGTATGGTTTATTTAATTGGTACTAAAATTGCTTCCTAATGAGTGGCGCTTAGATTAATGAGAAATCGTTTGATTGTGTTCAACCGGGGTGGAGGCGCTTGCTAGTGGGTGGCTTTGGGGGTTTGTGGGGGTGTGCGTGTTTGATCGTTTGAAATCGCTTTTATGTTTACCGAAAGAAACTACAAGAAACGGTAACTATCTGAGTGTTTTAGTGATCTAAAGTTTTGAAAGAATTGAAAAGTCCTGTTGATGACTATTTGTTACTATTCCTAGCAATGAATGAGCCTTTCAAGGGTTTACATTTAAATCTTTATGATGAGCGTGTCAATATTTGAATAGTTCAATAATAGTCAATATTTATTAAATTATGTTATATTCTAACTAAAAGTTCGAAACAAATACACACGACACATCATTCACGATTTACCAATACATTCCAATATATTGTTTAGAATAAACACAAATGATATGATACTATTGTCAGTTCTTTAATACTCTTACCTCAGTATAGGTTTGCATTTAATCCAGAGAAATTTAAGCATTAGCAATAAGTCTTCAACCTCCGCCCAAATTACCTCCTAAATAATCCAGCACCATTGCGGCAGCATTTAAAAGCAACAGCTTGCTTTTCTCCCTCCCTAATGCAACAGGAAGGAATCATGATTCAGACAATCCCGACGCATAATACGCTAATTTGTCTTTCCTTACGCCCGAAAAACACCCCAACAGAGTAGCAGACTACATTCAATAATTTGTCAAAAACCTATCAGCCTGCGTACGTCGCTGCTCAAATTAGGCAAAGTTGTGTATCTCCTCCCAAGAAGTTTAACTGCCTATGTTGTGGTTCAGCACAATCAACAGTTAACAGCAGACCCGCGCGTTTCCGTTCGCGATTTTTTTTACGCTCCCTTCCCATGACAGCTTGCGCTTGCTTCCTGCTCTGTTGACTTGATCCTGGCTGGATTACCGGCGGGATTCTGTTTGCAGACACCGTCACTCACTAATCAGCAACCGGAGGGCGTGTGGCCAGTGTGTAGCTAGGCTAGAAGATAAAATATGTTAATGTCACTTCTTAATGAATTGGATATTTTTCTTCATTTTTTGCACACGCACACAAGCCAGAACCCTCCAGCTCCAGCTGCAGGGCGTTTGGACGCCGTCCGTTCCCCGGGATTTCGGGGTGGATTAAACGTTCACCGGCAATGAAACTTCAGCGCACAATCAAACCCGTCCACGACGCAAACGGTCAACTACGGGGAAACGGGACGCAAAGCGCACCGGCAAGCAAGAAACAAAGTTTGAAGCATCTGACAGTGATAAGATAAGAGAGTGAAAGCGGCTGAGCGTTTGGAAGCAAATTGAAATAAATTTTTCATCACGCTCTTCTTTCTCTTGCCCGCTAGTGACAGCAAATTCTTCTCGATGGGGTAGTTTTTTGTTTGTTGCTCCTCCCGTACCATCAGTGTGGTAGGCATCAGGCTCGTTCGCTTCAAGCTGCTCACCATTCCTGTCAGACAGAGTGCGAAAGTGAGCCAGATGATCCAGATGTGAAGCTGAAAACAGAGGAAAGTTTCCTTCGCCAGCATTCCGTTAGCTCTTATGCTTTGGTGGAACCGAAGCAGTCTAGATGAGAAAGGATGGGAAAACGCACACACACCTACAGAAATACCTTGAGAACGAACAGTTCATCCACTGAGTAGGATCGCGTTTTTTTGCGTTGTGATCACACACACACACACACACACACACACACACACACACACACACACACACACACACACACACCTCCAGATAGACGAGTTCAGGAGAATATTCAGCAGCAAATTTCTTAACGCTGACGACGTCTCAGAAGATGACAAGCGAAAGGGAAGAGCCATCGTCATGACACTGGCACAGTTTCTTCACGGTGATGTCCTAGTTCTCTTGCGCTCCAGATAGAAAAGTACAGCTGACTTTTGCTGTGCGTTCAACGCTCAAGAAGATATAGACTCAAAGGAACGAAATAAAAAAGATTTTTTGCTTGTGAAACCTTTTTTTTGCGAGGGAGAAGTCGTCATAAATTCCAATTAGAGTTTCGTTTTTGTTTTTGGCCACGACCAACATTCTTTGTCAGTCAGAGTTAAGTCCTGCATACTCACAAAAAAACAAACACAAAACAGAAAGGTAGCAATGCAGTCCTGAAATTGAAACCACTCACAAGACAAAACCAAGATTTAAAGTCTGCTTTGATGAGACTTCGCAGTGGCAGTTCGACCATTCGTTGGAAATTTCCTTCAATCTTGCTCGTCCCAGCAATTTCTTTTGGCTTTGCTTGACTCAATCCTGGTGCCTCCTGCTACCCGCAATACATGTGCGCTTATCTCGTTGCGAATATTGCTTGAACTGCCCTCTCGCACGGTGTAAATGGAACTGGAGCGGTCAGGCAGGAGCATCGTTTGTAGTGAGTGTTTCGCTCCATAAACGTTCGTCAAAAGCTTCATTAACAATCACGGTCACGTAGAGCTGCTGGCAGGGCGCAACCGTCCGCAAAGCAGCGCTGAGTAGGCAATTTGATAAAGTTGATGGAGAAGTTACACTCGATATCGGCAAACAATTTGCTCGGGAAAACATTCTTTACCGTTCGACTTCCGACTACCGATCAGGGTGAATGTGAAACTCATCAAACAAAACGATTTCGCGGAATGGCTGGGAACTGCGAAAAGGAACGGATGACCGACAGCAGTAAGAAGTTTTACAAGTAAATAAAGGTCACATGTATTGAAAAACCAGTAACAATAGTAAAACGATGTATGAACTATAATGCTTAATTTGCTAAAGTTCAAATATATAAAACCCAAACTACTAAAATACACTTCAAAGCGTAAGAAATGAACCAAAATATGGTCGTGCTTCGCCGAGATATAAAGCCTGGGAATGAAATAAATCAACCGTCCTTTCGAGACGAGCCGAGCGCCCGAGAAGTGCCCGGGAAAACAAGAGATAAATTGAACCGAGGAGACGAACAATATCTACCCAACTGCGGGCGAAAGTAGACGGCACCGTTTCGGTGCCGCCCCGTGTCCCAGAAGCTTTCCCGCACACACACACACAGGACACACGAGGGCCGCACAATAAAAGCGTCCCGTGCCCTGGGACTCCTCACTGCGCAGGTAAACGCTTTCGAAAGGGGCGCAAAATTAAATTATCCCCGTTGGTTTAGCTGCGAAGCCGGTGTGCGCAAGCACAAACTTTTTAAGGCACTTGCTGCCGCCCGTCGCCGCCTTCACCCCGTCCGTCTTCCATCGCCATCATGTCTGTTCGGTGTTTGAAGTCGCAATGTAATTTATTTCACGGGCTCTCTTCACGTTATGGGTTTTCTTTTTTTTCCGCCTGCAAATTGTGCCGATTTTTTTGCTATATTTTTCCACTCTCTATGGAGTGCGGCAGCAGCAGCAGCAGCAGTAGCAATAAGCTTATCAAGCTTTTTTGCCTCCTTTTCTTTGGCCATTGCCCCATTGCGTATTGCGTATTGCGTTGAAAACACACACACAGGGAGTCAGGGAGTGAAATTTGATCCGAACAATTTTGGATAAGCATACCTTCGCGAAAGGGCACTTTCTTCCCGAACGAAACCCGCCTAGCAGCGAGAGCGAAACAATCGCGAAGACACTAATTTCCCTTAAGAGTTTGAAGTGGAGCTTTTCGGTGAAAATTCAACCCCTCACTCAAGGTCACGAATTCAATGGCAGAGCAGAGATGAGTAGTACCCGAAAATGAGTTCGCTTTCCCGCAACGGGCCCTAAGTGCCGTCAAAAAGCGGCATTAATGAAAAGCGAGTAGCTTCGTCCGAAGGAGGGTAGGCGTTTCGAACCCGCGAAAGGCTTCCGTTTAATGCCGTACGATAGAGAGTAGGCACAGCCTAACGATATTGGTATTTAAATGCCAACGAAACACTGCTCACACGAGCCCGGCAACACTTTCAGTTTGAGCGGCTTTAGCAGACTTGAAAGAATTGTGGGCGGTAACAATGGGCCGCTTTAATTTCCACCAGCACCACCATCAATTGGGTTTGGGTTTGTAGTTTCCGCTGAAGGTAGCACAATTTAATTGCCGCGCACATTACAAACGGCTTTTCTTTCCGATCCCCCGGGCGCATCCTAAGAAGCTATCCATTACAGCTGCTGATGTATCGGGATAGGATCGGTATCCACCTCATAACTCTCAGCCCGACCCAACCGATTGGCCCAAAATCGGCCGTCGATTTGGACTGCTCCCGATGGGATGGGATGGGACAGCTATTGGGTTGACTTTGCCTGTTCGAGCCAATCGAGAAACAACTGACTCAACACAAATAACTCCTTCCGTTTGTGGTCCGCTCCGTCCGAGGGAACGTCCGAGCTGGGGCTCTGCCAAGGCCAAAGGAAAACCACACCTCGAAGGCAGCCCAACAGTAACAGCTGTCAGCTTTTATCAGAAGCAGGAAAACCGGGAAGGCAATCCAGCGCCAACGTACCTTTCCGGCTGTTTGCGTGCTTCATGCCTAATATTTAACGGCGGCTCCGTCCGTCCTTCCCTAGTTGACGCTGCCACGAATCTTTCACGAAAGCTTGGGAAAGTTTCCTTTGTGCGTGTGTTTGTGTGTGTGTGTGTGTGTGTTTGTGTGTGTGTGTGTGTGTGTGTGTGTGTGTGTGTGTGTGTGTGTGTGTGTGTGTGTGTGTGTGTGTGTGTGTGTGTGTGTGTGTGTGTGTGTGTGTGTGTGTGTGTGTGTGTGTGTGTGTGTGTGTGTGTGTGTGTGTGTGTGTGTGTGTGTGTGTGTGTGTGTGTGTGTGTGTGTGTGTGTGTGTGTGTGTGCGTCTTTTTGGACGGTTTTCGGGAACGGAGCCTTGGGTAGTCTATTACGCTGGATAAATATTTAATATGTTTCCGACCGAAAGGTGTTTTATTCCGGAATCTCAATTGATGGATCGGCAACTGGGCGTTGTGTCGTCCGGTCGGCTGCGGGTGCGTACAGAAATTGCTAATGAAGTAGCAGTGGTGGTGGTGGTGGTGGTGGTGGTGTTGGTAACGATGGTTGTACAGATCCGGTTCCGGGAGGTTTCTTGCTTGCGTTTTCCCCCCGTAACAGCAGCACAGCATAGCAAGCAAAAAACCGCGGAAAGTGGCAGCATGAACTTTGAGCAAGAACCACCGCAGGCAGGCCAAAGCATGAGAAGGAGATAAATAATTCATAAAGTGTGCGAATCGGTCTCTAACGGTTGTGCGGTTTTTGTGTTGCTTCATTTCATGTTTTCGTTTTTTGTGAGTGTGTGTATGTGCGTGTGATAAGCTTTTGGGTGTAGGAAGAACGTCCTTTTTTTCTGTTGGCTTACTTACTTGTCTCTCTATCGCTTTGCTGCTCTTCCAAATTGCCAGCATTTGGTTACGCTTCACATACTTCAACAATACACTTACGCAGCTCTTTGCCGGGACTCGATGCCTGGGAAAAAACGGCGGAGTAGACGGATGGTCATTCGGGCCGCCGGAAAGGCCACCCCCACCGGCCAGCCCAAACGGAGGTTCCATGAGGCGGAAAATAATTTACGTGAAGCTGCCCAGAGCTTGTACAGCACAAGCGAAGAAGCACACAAACAAACACGCACAAACACACACACACGCCCAGTGCGTCACAAGTGGATCGATTCGTGGAAGCGGACGGGCGTTGAGGACGGTCCGGAATGTTGATGAAGCTGAAGCTGGGTGCTAGGGTGTGCGAGCGGAGTTTTAATCTCACGCTGGTGTCTATTTTGGCTGTTTAGGCTAACACCCTGAACTTGAGGTGCTTTTTTATCGACACCGAAGAGCGTTTTTACGATCATTTGGCGGGGTGGCTTTTGCTTGCTCTTCGCCCGCATCCTGCTACTGTATTACTTAATGCTAAGCGGTGAGGTAAATTCCGGGCGAGATATTTATGGGTTTAATGTTTCTGTTTGACGTACTCTAAAGGATGCGGACCATTATGTGCTGTTTGGGTTCGATTACGCTGTAGCATCGATTGAATCCATTGTTGGTAGAGTGAATGATTTTATTTCTATAAAGATTGTCTTACATTTGGTCCTTGAAGGATCTTGCATGTCATTTAAATGTAAATGCAATAATTTAAGAAAAACAAGTCTTAAAATTACATCGCATACGTAAATCATTCCCTCGACGAATATGCTATGTACCCAAAACTGTTTTCAACATTTGTAAATTTCTGTTAAACTGTTGGTACCAGTGGAATTGGCCATAGGCATGTCGTAGTTACGTCCTGATAAGTGGTGCACCAAATTTATTTGATTGATGCTTGGCGAGCTATCTAAAGTATGCCAGGGAATACCATTGTATTCGATGGAGTTAGAGCTATTTTTCCCTACAAAGATACTTCCTTCCTTCTAAAATCTACGTTTTGGGGTAAGAACATATTATCTCCATCATCATCGTAACATGATTTTCCGATTCCTAACAATACGATTGAAGTTGTCTACCATATTTGACTTTATCTTTTATCTTGGAACTTTCACAGATTCCGGATCATGAGTACTGGAAATTATACCAAGTTTTAGAATTGGCACTGATTCTACTACGGTCCTGGAACTGATCCCAAATCCATACCGGTCCTGAAACTGAATCTAAATCCATGGAGCTCCAGCAACTTATTCATAATTTTTACAAATCCTATAACGTATACAAAATCACGTCCCGGTATTGTAAAATGACTTTAACCCTTTTTTTCAGCCTAGAAATTGATTCACATAACTCATAACGGTCCTGTAATTATTCCTTATCCCATACTAATTCTGAACTCTGCGTTGATGTTCCCGTTATATCATTAAAAAACTTTAAATTGGCATCTGTATCATAGAATTCGTAAAATGTATCGTTTAATTCATAGTTAAAAATTATAACTTTGAACAATACATGTTGCTGCGAATGTGTTAATTAATCTCTCTTTTTCTTCGCTCTTCCAGGAATCGGGTGTACCGACTTAATTTGAAAAATATCAGCATGACATCATGCGAGGTAAGTCGTACCGCACAATAAAAACCGCCTGCTCAGCTAACTATTTGCTTAATTCATTTATGATCAATTGAAACATGAAAATCGGGAAACATTTGTTTTTTTCTTCTTCAATCTACCACACACAGCACAGCATTATCGAGTCGACTTTCAACTGCAATTTTGCTATGAATAGTGTTCATGAGTGCCGCTAGCAGAGAGAGAGATAGAGAGAGTGGGAGGAAGCAATTCACCAAATGTTTTTTTTTTTGTTTGCTTTCACATTTTACCTGTTTCCTTCGATAAGCCACCACCGGCAACCAACCAGCCCTGGTGCAGTGTTGTGAAGTTTTCCATCTGCAAACCACATCAAACGAACTAGTTTTTGTAGTCCGCCCCACCACACTCACTCCTCACTGTCCCCGTTCAAAACAGTAGTCGGCAGTGCCAAAACAGCAACTAAAGCTACAGTGGGAAGCTATTTCTGCGGTCATTTTTGGGGTGTTTGTGTGTGTCTGCTTTGAAATGAAACAAAAACAAACTCATGCTTACCCGTTCCCTGTGGAGTACGCTACAGACACACACACACGCGCTCCCGGCCAGCCACACACATGAGCACGTGAGCTGCTGCCAGGTGAACTGTGGTCCTAACTGGTGATGAAAACTAACGTACGAATTCAAATCAATTGATCTTTCCTCTCTCCCTTGTTGAAACCACTTTGCCAGCGTTTCACCGGCACCCGGAAAAGTGGACGGGGAAAGCCGGAAAGCTATGCATCGACAAACTGTGGCGCTGGATGCAAGCAAATGTGGCGTAGATGCAACCAAAAAAAAAAACACACACACACGAAGGAACGGCAAAAAACAAGCAGAAAAGCAACCCGTTTAGATGGAGTCATTTCCGAACCAGTTTTGGGGAGCGAAGGGAAATTGTTTTGACCCCTCTTGCCTCCCCCGGCACATTCGGAGTTCGATTATCGTTCGGGTTGGATAGTGTGCAAGTGGCTGGGTGTAGAAAAATGGACGGTAAAGAGATGCACCCCGCGCTTGCTGTGCACCGGAGTGAGGCGCAGCGAAAATAAAACACACACACACACACATACACACATACGTCTCAACCCTGCGGTACTATCACCACCAAGCACTCCCAAAAGACAGGACGTCCGGTATCCGGATGCGGAATTGATGTGTTTTCACTCGCTCTCTTTTATTCTCTTTTTTTTGCTGTTTTTTTCCTCTTCCGCCTTCGCTACTCATTGTTTGCATTGGTGTGCATTCGGTGCATTGGCTCACCGTTGGAGAGCATCTTGTGAACAGCATGTTTATTTCCCAACCACCTCTTCATTCGCGGCAACCCGGACCCGGATAAAACGGGCAGCTTTTTGACGATAAAATATATTGTTTCTCGATCAAAGCGATACCGCAATCCTGTTTGGCAGAGCACAGCATCGCAATGAAAAGGATATACTTTGCGCGACAGGAAGCTGTCCTCCGGTGGGATTCTTTTCATATATTTAAGCTAGTGTTTCTTTTTTTTCTATCGGTTCGGTTTGAATGGTTTTGAGTGAAGGAAGCAAATATTCATCAACGACAAGTGGCTTTGTACGAAAAATATAGGAAAAAATTGACCTCTGTTGATAAACTGCTTCACATACAAAAGCTTTTTCTCGTAGGTTTATTTAATATAGTTTGAGCTAGTAAAAAGGAATCATTTTATTTGAACAAACTACTTCCTCAATGCGAGTTTGGTTCCTGATGTACAATTTATTTTTTGTTTGCTTTCAACAACACTCAAACCGACCTAAGGTAGTTATTCGGAAGTTATTCGGACAAGATTAGAAAACTCAATGCAAAATGGAAACCCTTTTTTTGTTTATAATAATTCTTAAAGGAAGTTATAAAGAATAATTGAAATATAATTGCATTTTGATATCATAAAAAGCAGTTTAAATAGAAAAAAATCCATTTTCATAGAAAATTAAATTTCAAAGGATGATTTAAAACTGTAACGGTGTAATAATAAAAAATAATAAAATCTTGCAGCATAACTTATATAACTTACATTACCTGATGATAATAACAATACGCTACATCTTCTCAAAGGATCTTGGAATGGTTTATGAACTGTTAAATAATGTTCTCATGATTCCTTATAATAAAAATTAATAACCATATTCCTTCATTAACTCTTAACCATATTTTAAGAGTTAGCTTTTTTGAGGAATTCTAATCAAAAGCCTATTTTATATTAAATAAACAAGGATTAAATGTAAAAAAAAATACAATAATACCAAAATGTACGAGCATATAACGACACGATATGTTATCAACCTTGTGGCATTATTCAAACAACACTTGCTGTGCTGGTTCATTGTGCAGCGGTTCGTGTTTACACCCGTTTCGGAAGTGATTTTCTAACCATCCATGCACAAAAAAAAACCAACACGATACAATAAACGCTACAGTATGTAAAAACAACGAATAGATGCAAACGAAAAAAAAGCGTCCATTTCCTTCCTGCAACACCGGCACTGCCCGCAACCGGGCCAAGTCGCTCCGTTCGTCAACGACAGCACTTTTATTTTGCAGCTCGTTTTTTTACTTAGTTCCTCCTAGCCTTAACTAAAATACATATCCCTTGTGGAGGATTCACGGATTTGCACCCGTGCTCACCCGTGTGGTTTGGGGCCAGAGGTTTCCCCACGTTTGCCCACATACGTGGTTACCTTTCTCTCTCTCTCTCTCTCGCTGTCTTTCTCTCCAGCAAACTAAATTAATTACTACCGGAGTTAAAATGCAGCTGATGCTGGTTTTTTCAACAGCGTGTTTTTTTTTTCATACATCCCCCACTTTTGTTACACTCTCTATGGACGGTGTAAGGTTTTGGGAGTTTTTCACTGCTGCATTTCTTTCTGCTGGCACTCTCCCACACTGGCATCGTACGGTGCTACTATCGCAGTGTGTGTATCTTTCCAGTCGAGCTTTCTTCGACCCACCGCTGACACCAGTGTTTCGTTCATCGTTGGGCAGATTTTCGTTGAGGTTGCAGTTTGCTTGCTGCACTGCACACAGCTACTGCACGTCCTTGGCTGTTAAGGGTGTGTTGTGTAGAATGGGAGAAATTAAAAAAAAAGCCATCGCAAGCCAGCTATTTGACTTGCTAAATAAGGAGCGTTTGGTTTTTGTTCTGTTTTACGTGACCTTAAATGGAGGAGTGTGTATGCAGAATGTAACGTGTGATGTCGAAGGTTTAAAACGTAAAAATGGTTTGTTAATGATTTTTGTAACATCCAGAAAGCTGCAACAAAGCAGTAGAAGTTCAGTTGATGGTGAAATTTTAGCAATTTATCGCAATCGATAAAATCTGGTCAGAAAATCTTGTTAACATTGGAATTGTTTATGTTTAACTTAAAGCTGAGCTTCTTATTTCATTCTTATCTTCAAGTAGAGAATGAAAATTCAAGTGTCTGTTGTCATGAATTGCATCATTCTTTCTCTCAACCAGCAATCAAAGAACGACAGTGACCTTTCTTATTAAATTACGCCAGCATATCGCTCTTTGTTTGCCCTACCCTTTCTCTCTCTCTCTCTCTCTCTCTGTTTTTATTTCCTTCAGTTTCTCCTTCTCTATCACTATCTCTCTCATTCATTGCAAACACTCTTCGGTGACTTTTTGCGACTCCGAAACCTGCTTCCACAGAACGCTAATCCCAAACGCTGTCACAATCCCGAATGTCCAACAAATGTCACGACACGAAGTTTGTCCCCCGAGGCGTTCCCTTCGCGTGGCAGTCGGTCATTCCCTTTTGTCGACCACTATTTCCCACAAACCCTCGAAAACACTCAATTCAACCTGCGGGAAGGAAAACCAAAAAAAGAAGAACCTCCAAACGGTATGACCAGCGCGTAAACCAAAAGGCATGCCATCGCTGGAATATTCGTGAGCCACCTGCGGCAATAACGAGCCCGCGTATCCGGGGAGTACAGGATGTGCATGTGTGTGTGTGTGTGTGTTTCTATGAGAATGGGACGTTTGGTGTCCATGGTTTTTGGAAAGGAAAATAAAAATTTGTGTGGTAACACAACAGGCGGAAGGACCAAAAAAAAGCAAAACAACAGTAAGCTGTAATGAAGAAGCTTTCCCTGAAAGGGAGAGACGAGAAGGAAATCACACACACACACACACACATTGGCTGGAAAGCCGGCCCGGGCAGGAATATGTCTTCAGGATATTCGGAACATTTTAAGAATGCCGCTCACAAATTCCGCCTCACGTTTCGAGCGTGGCCAGCCGAAGGGTGCAGTGGGCGTCAGTGACCGGGAGGACGTTAGCTTAATGGCTCCGGGCCGTATCATCGAGCTGGGCGAGTGGCTTACCTTTTTTTTTTGCTGGTTTGCTCCTCACCAGAGTGATACGGAACGATACGGATATCGCTGCAGCCAGGATAATCGTGTCACCTTTTGACGTTTCATGCGATGAATCTCTCCACGTACCACGGTTCTTCATGGTTATGTGTGTTTGTGTGAGTGGTTTTTTTTTGACATTCCCTTTTCGTTTCTCTGTACTGAAGCAAGGCATCACCACCATTAGGAGGCTGCCATCAAATGTGGCCATTTGCCTGGAAGAGAGATCATCGGTGGAATCGTTATCGATTACTCGGTACGTTGACGCAATGACTTTTCGATGTGAGCGGTGCGTGTGTAAAGGGGCCCGTTTTTTACCGCCGGCAAGCAGTCGTTGCACTTCGTCCCGAGCGTCATTTGATGGAGCATTTAATGTTACTGCTAATCGATCGGGCATTGGCACTTCGGCGTATCGGTTCCGATCTTATCTTGGTCTACGTGGACGTCATTTCTGGAAACGTTTAGCCGTGGTGTTAACGTGCCTGTGCCTTTCAAAGTCGGTCAAAGGTTTGCAAACAGGCTTTACTTCTTCGAACTCAACGATTTTACCTTCGGATACACAGTTCAAGAACCTGCAATTTGCATTCTATCCCTTCATTTCATGTGCTATGGTGCCACAAAATGAGCATACGGTTTTCATTTGATTTCGTTTAAAGTTGTACAAGGTCTCCTAGCAATATTTTATCATAAGATCCATAACTAAAAGTATTTAAAAAACAATGATGATTGTTAACATATATTGATATAATTTTTGGTTGACACTAAAATCTTTTTGTGAAAAATTAACTCGGCCTTTTAATCAGCTCGAGCTGGCCCGTCTATCATTTGGCTATTTTGCTGAATATGATGTTTTTCTCACAGATCTTTTTAATAAATAAATGTCAACAATTTCGGTTCAAAAGTGACATTAAAAAATTATGTATAGGTATGAAATCCAAGCTTTCCTGAAACATTTGGAGATTTTTTTTATTTCCATCAAAATAACAACTTGTTTTCATTCTAAACACACGAAGAATACTTTTCTTTACTGCATCTCTTGCCTAGCCGAACCAATGCAGGCCACAAGATAACAATCCTCGTCATATGTTCCATGACCCCATGGCCGACGAAAACGAAAATGTGCGTCATCTTGATAGCTTAATAAAAAGGAAATGAAGTGTGCAATGGCAACAACGAGAAAAAAAATCCCTAACTGCAGCACCTACACTGACCGGAAATCGAACTGTCACCAATGCTGATAAGGTCTAATAAAAAAGAAGAAGATCCCAGTTAGCCACAAAAAGCATACAAACAACACGAAACGATGCCTACTTGAGCCGGTTTGCTCGGGACGACATGTCAAGCCTGAGGTCAAACGCAGGCCGGCAGTGGCCATTTTTGCGTTATCCCGACTAAGGTCAATCCGGAGCTAGTTCAGCGCTAGCCCCACGATGACTCGACACACACACGGCACAAAATGCTTCTGCATGCGGTAGTGTCTCCGTTTAGCTTCGTTAGCCTTTTCTGAACGCAACCAAATCAGCTATTTTGATGAAGGAAAGATGGAATGAAAGGAAGCACACATACCAAAAAAAAAAACTCCCACAATTTCCCAAGCCCGACCCAAGGCGTCAGCATCCCATAACCGTTTTTGCGCTGCTCGTCCGCCCTTTGCAGCTCCGTGCACGCTGGATTAGTTAAACGAGGGGACATTGCCGACGACGACGACGACAGCACAGATAAGCCATAAATGATATGTGAACGATTAACATTTATGAGCTCCGAAGGTCCGCGGCCCGATGCTTTCACACTATTCCCATTTTTGCCATTCTGCTTGCAATCCGTCCAGCACGTGGCCGGTCCACCATTGACCGAGAAAGACACCCGGTCCAGGGGGGGGGGGGGTGTTGCTTCGGGGTAAACAAACTGTCATCCCGCTATCCCTCCATATTTTCTGATCGTACCCGATACCGGTGTGGACCGGTGTGGGGACTGTGACATTCGATTTCCGGTCAAATGATTTGTAGCAGAGTGAGTGAGTATTACGGGTATGCCGAGGTGGTGGGGCACACACGCTGGACGAAAAACAAACTGTCAAGCCTTTTTATTTAATATTTTTTCTCCCAGCCACTATAGCAAGCACCACACCAGCAAAATGGCTCCATTTTTTTCCATTTACCTCACGATACCAACCGGGAAGCTCGAGCTTAAATATCCCAACCGTAGCTGTAGGGATGTGGCGTGCTTTTATGCTTTTTTCGTGACGGATTTGTACCGCTTAATGCGTGTGTGTGTGTTAATACCGAACAAAAAAAACACACACACACACTCCGATGACCAAACGGTTAATGGTCACCGCTTACCGGTTGTGCGTGCTCCCGACCAGCAAATGATGGATTACCGGCCCGGCGCGCATTTGTCGCCCGGGCGATCCGGGGCCGATCGTTCCAATCGTTCGTGCGCGGTGATTAGTGTGCGAATTTATTGCACCCCTGTGTGCCATTTTTCATCATTTAATAGTAAATAAATTTTGAGGAATTTCTCGCTCCGAGCGGACGGGTGAGATCAACCGGTGGGATGCTTATTCGGGTGGAAAATTTGGCCACTGTTTATCACCGCCGATAGCAAAAGCCACTAATGATGGCAGCCGGAAAAGTCTGATACAAAAGCGATTTCCGGTTTACAAATCATATTTTACGACACTAATTTCTATCCTGAGTTGCCTGGGACGGAAGCTTGTTTAAGCCGCACATACGGCGCAAAAGGGAAGTTTTTGCTTTGTTCTGTTTTTTTGTTTATTGCAAATCCGGCGAAGCGTATCATCGCAACCGAAGTGGCAAACCGATTTGTATTGAACTGGAATTTTCTGCTTTAATGGCCACAAAAACACACACACACACACACACACAAACACACACACACACACACACACACATACATACATACATGCACAGCGTTTTGCACGCTGTTAATACATTTATTCATCCAACCGCAAAGGGCCGCTCTGATTAGAATCCAACTAGATCCACCATATTGCTTGGAGGTACACTTTGACGTCCACAAGCGGGTCCAGTCATCCAAGGGGTGGTGATGGAGTGATGAAAATTCTAATCAAAACTCCCCGCTACCCATGCGCTGCACACTAGCCAGTCCAATATCAATTAAAAACTGACCAATTTACAAAATGCACTTCCACCCTGTTCCACCGACAGCGGAAACACCCGCCCGCCGTCACTACCGAAAGGCTGGCGCCAACACCCTTTTTGCCGGCACGTCATAAATAACGCAAGTAATGAAATAAAATTTTATGAAAATATAAATTGCCTCACTCACGCGTAACTTTGCCCTGCGTTGGCGGGAATCCGTTCGCCCTATAGCATGCTGACTAAGCCTTGGTGAGGGGTTGCCGTGGAGTTGTGCAACAAGACAAGCCACAAAACGCTCTCACACACAGGCAGCACAGAAAAAAAGAACGGACAATCGGCTCTTCAAATTTACCCCACCACACTCCCCTCCCCCCCCAGGCCAAGTTGGGATGAGTGGGGATTTAATTTAATTTTGAGAAATTAAATATTTTCCCCATTTTCCGCTCGGCTGGTGGAAACTATTTCAATAGCTAACCGGTGGCATACCGTGGGGTGTTTTGCTATTTTGCAATCGCACGCATGCCGATTTGCACTTCGGAGGTGGCCCTCGGTATAAACATTTGCACCGTTCCCCGGCACTCCACGTGCCACAATTACCGCTGGTAATTCTTTTGTACCGATGCCGTGTGATTCACATTTGCACGCGTTTGCGTGATAATTTTCGCGCGCCACAAACCCCCCCCCCCTCCTCCCACACTCGTACCTGGGTGAGGGTGGCAGGCGATTGGAATCCGTGCGACAAAAAACGTTGGAGGCGCATGCAGCCACCAATGCGTGCAGCTGCCTGCCGTAGGCCTTCCATGCATGTTTCGCACCGTTGCAATTCCAATAGACACACGCGGGGGTTGCGTTGCGTGTGATGTGCGGTTTTCCGCGAAGCCACATTTTTACACATCCTAACTGGTTAACCCGTGCTCTGTAGATCCGTGGTTAATGTGCGCTCCCTTTGCGGGATGGCTGAGAGCTTTGGGTGGGTGTGGAAAAAGGCAAAAAAAGAAATACGCCGACACATTATGTCGATGAAATAAATTAAATTTATTTCACAAATGCCAGCTCGTAAATGAAATATATCGCTCGATTAGAACAATTGCATCAGAAATATTTCATTTCCCGCTTGGGGTTCGGGTTCGGGAAATGAGCGCTTTTATGGTTTTCAATCGTCATAACCGGGTTCATGCAGCAAGAAAGAAAGAAAGAGCGAATAACAATCAGGAATATGCTTACTGATGACATTGTTTGAAAAGTTTACAAAAAAGTGTGAACTATTTTTTTTTAATTAGGTATTTTATATGAGTAATTTTAGCCCCAACCGTTAAACTTCACATTGAATGTTGTTTGATATTAGTGGAAATGCATGGAAATGTCAAATGAAAGTTATATTTTTCGGCTATATTGTTCAAACGGTTTTCCATTCCTGTCTGAATCAATTTATTCTTGGCTTTGAGTTCGAATTTATAATAAGTATTCGAGGATCTAGCTATCATATTTAATATTAAAAGTAAAACTTTGAAGTCTCAAATAACCAAGCCCATTAGAGGCATTTAATTAAGTATGTTGAAGATTTTCCCCTTTATACTAGACCCCTTTATACTAGAAAGATGTAGTGACTTATCGTGGGGTTACATTTCTTCGCTCAGTCATTGCAGCATTGTTAGCATTATTTCGACAATTTTATAGCTAACAATGTCCAACCAGAAACAAACACTCTATTCTCATTTTATTCTAATATCTAAACCATCTAAACCATCCATCAACAAGTTTGATGGATAAACACGCTTTGTTCGAACAGTGTCACGCACTTATCACTTATATCAATCTTCATTTGTCACAATACGCACGGAAAAAAAATCGTCTCTCAAAATATCTGCATCCAAACTCAAACTCAAAGCGGACAATCACCGCGCCAGCCCCCAGCCAGCAGCCCGGTTCAACACAATAATGGACCGAAATTGCTCGCCCGCGATGATCAAATTTTGCGGTTTTGCGTGTTTTGAAAAGCACCCGACAGTGGTCGGGTCCATCGCTGAGTGAAAACCCGAGCGGACATCATTGATTGACGGTCGGGCTAATAGGAATCGGCGGTTAGGCGTGTTTCGACGTCTGTCACAAAACTGGTTTGCTGGTGAAGGTTCGGGGGGCGAATCCAAACCATCAAACCCAACGCCCACGGTGCAGCGGACTTATGGGTTAAGCACTACCACAAAAGAAAGCGATCGCCACAAGGTTCTTGGGAGATTGGTTACCAAGGAAATAGACGGATGCGGCCTTTCAAGTATTCAATCTGGGCAGAATGCATCCCTCCGAAACCGCCGAGAGTAATGTATGCGGCAATAATAATCAAAAAAGCGATGAGAGTGGGTTGGCAGGATTTGGGGCATGTAAATTGGCATTTTACAAACAGGGCCATCATCGCCAGCACTGTTGAGCTGTGGTTTTTGGCCAGAATAATCCACCCCACTTCTCCCCCTTGTGCCTTCTACAACCTGCCTGTGCAAAGACATTGTTTGTTTTTCCTCCTCGCTGTGAACGAGAAATTCACTTTTAAACAAAACAAATTACTTTTCCATGCAGCGGGCACAGCGGGCGAACGGGAAGGAATTAAATTTCGATCAGTGAATGCTTCCTACCTATACAACCGCTTGGCAGTACGGTAGCGCCAACGGAAGGGAGTGCAAGATTGCAACACGTTTCGGGTGCTTCTGCCAAACGGAAGCTGCTGGACAAAATAAAAGGAAAATTAAATAAACCATCTTATTGGAATAGCTTTCACCGATACTCGCATCTGGTCTGGAAGGTGTGTGCAGAAATACACACCGACATTCAAGCACAGGTAGATAAAATAGTGTGCAATGCAATTAAAAGCCAAATTGGATTAATTTCCTTTCGGCCAAAGCCGGCACGAAAGGAGCCCAATTTACCTTCGCCAACGCAGGGTAAGAGCACTGCTTTCCCTGTGCTGCAGTTTTTGGGAAGCTGTATTGTCTTCGGATTTCGGACTCTTATTTGCGAGCCATTATGGAGAACCAATTTTAAGCGGTAGGATGGGATTTTCCCGAAACCGACACAGCTTCTCTTTTATTCCTGTCAGACAGAAGCTCCAAATGCTCGGAACCTCAACTATAGAAAGCAACCAAATCTAGCCACATTCCTTTCGACGAGCACATTTCAATGCAAACCACATCAATACGCGTATGATTATTAGATCTGTACGCTTCCATACGCCCTTTCTTGGGCGCATTGGTTGCTTAAGAGTGTTCACCCTTTTGTTTTTGCCTTTGCCTAATTGTTGTTTCATAATGCGGAAAGTGTAATATGAAAGTGGTGGACGTCCCGCTTGATCTGAATGATATGGAGAGAAAAAACCTTACCCTTCAAGTGTGGGCTTAATTAAATCAAATCAAATAAAGCCATCTTGAGCGCCGGTTGCCAATGGAGATGGTGAAGTAAAAGGGGAAACTCTTGAGTAGGTTTACACGTGGAATGCGAATTGTTGACGATGGTGCGCTGTTGTTCGGAAAACAAATTTAATGTGTATGAGTTTGCAAAAATATAATTAAATTAATAAAGGTTTAAGATTAAATATAAAATTATTAGTGAAAAAGGAATATCATTGTAATTAACTATAACATATCTCAGTATAAAATGTCTTCAACAAATTACCGTTTGAAGCATATCTAAATATAAAATATTGCTCTCAATTCAGCTGTCAGACCTGTGCCGTAACGTAAAAGCCTCCCCAACCATTGCTAAATGCTCCATCAATCAGTATTCAATTTCATTACCAGCAAATTATTTCCCTTTTTGTTTTATTAACCTTCATTTCATGCGCCGCTCATGCTTTTTCTCGGAAACAAAAAAGCTACCCCAAACTGCCACCAATGAACCCCCGGTGGCAGTGGCCGGAAAGTAGAAAAATGTGTAATGAAATTAAATCTATCTTCAGTCGTTTTCAAGTTGAAATCATTAATCACTTATCCAATAAATGCTCCACCAATCGGCAGCGGATGCTCATCGGGATGGAACAAAAATTGTCTCCAATATGAAAGCCTCTCCGAGCGCGCGCACCCTGTACACCGGAAGCGATGATGTTGGAAGCAAGCAGGACAAAAAGACAAAATAGCAGCTCACGGGGTTCAGCTCGTTGAATGATTCCTTCACCCTCTCTCCTTTCTGTTGCACGGCACACATTTTCTAGTAATTTAATCTTTGACGATCCGTTGCGTTGCTCGAGTCGCACCGTTGAGCGAAAATCCGCCACCCCGATAACGGAGGTGAATGAAGAATCGCATCCATTTGCCATCGTTTTGCACTTTCGGATGTACGGGATCGATTGGAATGGTTGGGTGATTTTTTTTTTGCTCCAGTTTATCAAAAAAAGAAGCAAAGCAACAAAAAAACTGCGGGTTTCATTAGTTGTATAATCCATTGCCGGATGTTTTGGGACAAACCCGCTTTGTCGCATCGGATTCGCTTTACGCCTTCGGTCGCCGATGTTGATGGGACATTTTCGCTCGTTCCTTCTCTTGCTCCTGCTTTTTGTTCGTCATCACTGTAGCGGAAAATATCAGCAAAACTGATCAATTTTTAATTCTTTTCGCCCGGTTATTCCTCTTCGCCACACACAACTTGGACCTGGGCCCTGAACGGCGCGACTAGCCCGGGTGGCTGGCTGCAAACGGATGGTTTCGGCTTTACGATTTTCCCACTCGCATGCTGGCCCGTTGGCTCGAGAAACTATAATTCTCTATAATCCAATAAAATCGTTATGAAATCTTATCAACCTTTTCCACCGAAGCTCGAACACCGGTGCTGAGAAAATCGTTCAATGAATGTGTTTTCTTTGCTTTACTTGTGCCTTTTGTTGCTTCGGTGGGAAGTCTAGCGGTAGGGCAGCAGTTCGAGCGATGAGCCAACGGAAAAGTCAGGTGAGGATTATATATTGGGCCGAGCTTTTCTTTCCTCCCACTGCAAACAGCTTGTGTCAAATGACCGATTTGGACTCAGGCCAAAGACGCCACAATCGGGAAAGGTGTGTGAAGATTAACCGTGAAGGAGTCATTCTCGGCTCCCACGGGTTTCAAAGCGAAGTTTTCACTGGTGGTATCTATCAATCTTAAAATAGCTGATGTGAGCTAACGGTCACATTTGTTGGGGGTTTACATTCAGGGTCATTTTGCTCCACAACTCCTCAGCCACTCAAGTTTGTTCGAGAGACCTAGTTGTTTTATTCTATTTCTTGTTGTGGCATGTCGCATGACACAATTTAATCGTGACTCACTTTTTTTGTAAAGTAAACAAAATACATCGGGATCACTTTACTCATGCCGTCAAAACAAACACAAACAATAATTTTCTTATACATATTTTACATCGATCTATAGCCCAGCAAACCACCCAACTCACCTACCTTAACGACCCTAAAAGTGGGGCATAAGTTTCCATTCCCCGGGTATGCAAAGATCGATAGCAAATTGGAGCTTGCCGCTCCGTTCGCTTTAATGGAAAATCAATCAACCCACTCACAGCCACGACCCTGACCCGAGATGTGTGTGCGTTTCTACTTTGTCGTCGCACGCACGTTCCTTCCGGGCAACCAACTACTCCTGCCTGAACCTATCGAACAACAGAAACAAACAGCTCATTTGCTGAGCTAAACTTCAAAGCACACAAACCACAGGAAAGAAACTTGCCACGTGTGCTTTTACCACACGGGCTGCTGATTGTCATAAAACAAACCAAAACGAAAAAAGCTCACAAGCCACCTTCTTCATCAGGTGCAAAGAACGCGAGTGAGCCAGATTCAAACTTTCTTCCAATCAAAAATGTATGACTATGCGATGGGACTCCTGCATTTTTTCTAAACACGCTCCTTGTCGCTATTTGTCTAGGCGTTGCTTATTCGTCTTATATTACGTACACAGAAGCAAACTGCGTATCATCGCGATGACAGTGTGAAATAAAAACCGGAAGCAATCTAACAACTTCAAAGCACAACTACACGTGAGCGTCTGCGTTATGTGTTCGTCTTGTTACGCCTTCCCTCCGCTCGCAATGTTTAGAACAAATCAATAAAGAATGGCACACGAAGGCGCAAAGGATGTTTGTGCCAAACAATCTTCCATTTTCCCTCGAAACGCATCATATCGAAGCAACAGCAGACATGGACACACAAACCTACGAAACCAATGCCACCCAATGAAGCAATAGAGATCTCAATTTAATTATTTCAATTTCCCAACAATAAGCCGCACACGATGGGAGATGTTTGGCAATGCCAAGCTTTTGCAACCCTGTACCACCTAGGCAAACAGACCGCGCTCCCTGCCGGCGGCGCTCTGGCCTCTCTTAAAACAAAGACTTAATTTTCCATTTGCTACGATGATCCCCACTCCGTTCCCAGTGCTTCTCCAAGCCGGTTGCGGCTCCGGCAACATAACGTTCGGTGAGGCGCTTTGCCAGCCACGGCTTTAAACGAGAGTAAAAATCAAAGCAACAATTTCCGCAGCGCGAAAGCTCCCACCCCTCCCATTTGCACCCAGATGCACAGATTCCTAGCGACAGGCGGAGAAAGGTCAAGCAAAAGGTGACGCAAGGCAGGGCGTTCTAATTGTGTCATTAGAAACTGGAATTATTGTACCTTGTGCTCCCCTTTTTACTATGTGTTTTTTTTTTCGACACTCCAACACAGAGCCAAAAGCTCATTGGGTTTTGTTTAATCATTTTATGAAATTAGCTTCTAAACATTGGATGCTTATTTGCTGGCGGGTTTGTTTTTCTTTTTTGTAACAGTGACCAAAAAACCTTTATTCCCCGGAGTAGGATCAATTGAAGCTTATGAAACGTCGCTCGGATTGGGTGCTTGTCCCCGATTCCGTCCCGCTCTTAGTTCCCGCTCCCCATAACGCAACCCATTATCACAATGCGATTTTAGTTAGTTACTGGGATTCTTTCCTCTCGGTCGAAATCAGATTCTGTGGCACTTTTGTGTCAGAATTCATAATCGGATTGTGTGCCAAATTGTTGGGAGGCACAATGGCAGAAGGCTTTTGTGGGTTGCGCCGGGGAAGGAGAGGTATGAAATTAGCTTTGTTCACAAATTGAAATCGGCTGTGCGTTGGTTTTCGATGGACCGGACTGGACTGAGTATATGGGGGCAGTTTTGGTTTCCGGGGCTTAAGCATTAGTCTGCTAGAAACGTAATTATTGGACACTGTTATAATTTTCCTTCTTTAGTACACTAAATCGATTGTATTATTATGTTTAAAGAAAATCATTCCATGCGATCTCTTTGTTTGGTACAGTAGAGCTTTATTATGGACAGAAAAAGCCTGGAGCTTCTGGTCTATATTTTGATCACGATGGTCTATATCACTATTGATTGAAAGTGACCACACCTTGAAACAGTCCTACACGATGCGGAAAGTCGGATCGAAAATCCCATTTCATGCATTTCAAATAAAGCTTTTAGATGCGTTGCACTACCAGCAGCTCTTGCAATGTTTATTTATAGGATTCGCATGTATAATGCCAATTTAGGTAATTTGCAGATTCGAAAAGCTATCTTTCTCTAACAAAATGCAGCAATTTGATTCAAAACTAGAGGCGTTTTATACAGCAAAACAGACATCAAAAGGTAATAATTCTTCGGAAAAATTATAAAATATAAGCTTCAAACAAATTTACTTCTAGAAGGTTGCGAAACCAAATGTTGATAATTCTTTATTAAATTGAATTAAAAATCCTTTGTGTGGAAAAAGACCATCGCCAATGTAATAGTAAACTTTTTTAAATGATTTATTCAATCTCAAAAGGTTACTTCATACCACTTGACTACATTATTGCTAATTAAAAACAAAGCATCATAATACTAGCTATATGGCATTATGTGTCATATTCGACAGATGTATTTCATTTCATTGTTTTTTTTTTCATTTACAGAAAGATTCCATGCTGCTTGACCCAACTGGAGCGGACATCCGGAACTGTGTGTCCCGTGGCAAGAGTGAGGTAAGTTTTTTTTTTCCTTCTGAAATGTGTATCCTGGAAAAACGCCAACGTCTGAACAAAACCAGACAATGAAAGACAACATGCGTTTCGACAAAGCAACATTTTGCTGCACCGACTAATTGCATCACGTTCCAAAGGGACTGCATAATTTCCTACCATCCACGTGTGTGTAAGGTTTAGGAACCGGTCACCGCCACGACGGTCTCTTCCAACATCTGGTAAATGTACGATCAGTGCAGCACGTTTCATCGTTACGATCGCACCTGCAGCTGGAACGTAGCGACGACACACTGTGTCATCGCGGAATAGTTCATTGCACTTTCGCAATAGGTCGCCCTGTCGCACTTTCCCATTGAAGCTATGCCATTGAACTGGAGCCTACAAAAAAGAATGCATCCTCTCGAAAACATTCCCTCTGGTTTTGAGGTTTCTGTTTATGACAATATGAGTTGCGTGGGCATCGGTGCTTGTGTCCTCGCAAGGGCACTGCTAGCACCGTATTGGCAACTGATGACGAATAGCAGCCGGCCACCACCGATTGATGATGATGATGATGGCGCTAACCGGTGCCCGTGTATCACCGAAGGGGTTTTAATGCGTTTTGCATTTCGTATCGCGTAAAACGTTCGACGGCTCGATGGATTCACCATTTGGGTGGGTGATACTTGCGCAGCGAGTGTGCTTCGTTCGATGCCCCAAGACCCAGCCCGTTGGGTTTGGAAAGCGTTTGGATTGTAAATGACATTCGGTGTGGTACAGTGCTTGAGGTAGCCAACAATTGTAGCACGCAGCAGCAAGCCCTTTTTGATGGGACTTTCTTTGTCACGTAATGTTTTATGGTATGTGACGGAGTGTGCTTTTAAGTCAGCCGAATGGCCACTATACGAAATTATGATTCTAGAGGATTTTTAAGAAACAAGGGAATAATAATCGAATAAATTGGATAAAAAAAACAATTTGAAAACTACTTGGTAACCTAACCTTTAACCAAAGCAATCAATAAGAAGGCTCTTTTATTACATAGCTTCAAATAAAAACACACAAAAATAGAATCTTAACAAAACTGCTAGCATTTAGACCACTTCCATCAGCGCCATTCGTCCATGGTGCAAATGGCTGCTCGTACCGCTGCTCATACGAAGGCACTCGGGCGGGACACCTTTACGTGTGCATTAAAGGTAGCCAAAAATGTTAATACCATCTGCGTGTGCACACGTGCGCAAACGGAGGGGGTCCGTTTTGGCGTCCGTGTTATCCCACCCCAGCCGTCAACCGTCCTAGCAGATGTCCGGCTACATCCTTAAAATCCGATTGCTCCTAAAATACGCTCACAGTCCCGATGACGTATGCAGATCGTTACAACGCGTCCTTCTCTACAAACAATTCTCCCTCCTGCCCAGTATGCCCAGCCCCAATGGCGATTGCGTTCGGGCAAAGTGTGTAGCACTTTGCACGGTCTCGGATCCACCAACGCGAGCCCTCGGACGTACACGAGCACGAGTGGGCTTGGCAATGGGCCAGCAGCATCCCAAGCGTTACTGCCACTTCGTATCCCCTCCCCCCATTTGCTCACGGTAAGCAATTCGAGCTTCGAAATTATTCACGTTTTATTTTAAATGCATCACGTACAATGTTGCAACTGTTTCATGCTTGATAGCTCTCTGCCCGGTACCAGCCAGAGAGTGTGGGTCTTAAGGTTCGTTCGATGATGGCATGGATCGCCAGTAAGAACTTTGGGAAAGCAGTTTGAGTAGCGGGTCACCCATTAAGCCTGGAATGTTTCTGCACGAATTGCTCATACGCACACGCAGAGCTGGAGCCCAGATCGGCTAACAACAGAGCATCCATGTCCGGATTCGGTGTAGGCATCGGCTGGTTTGCTTTTTTCCCACTGGGACACGTCGCCGAGCTTACGAGGAAGCTATACAGAGAGAGAGAGAGAGCTTTGTAGACGTGCCCGTTGGCTTAACAGCAGGGCCGAAGGAAGGAGGCTTTCAAGTCTCTGCTATACAATGCATCATCACTAAGTGACGTGTGTTCGACAGCTTATGGTCAGCGTTTTATGAGACTTTTCCACAGCGTAACGTTTTTGTTGCGTTTGCATGATTGATATGCGTATATTGCTTTCAATGGTTCATTACGCTTTCAATGGACAGATGCATTGTGGTACGCATTTATTTCACTTGAATGACACTGAAATGTACCAGTGACTTCCATTTTATGAGGTTGCAAATTGTAGATCAACAAAAATCAGCCATCAAAGTAGTTTTGGACAAGCTTTCACATGTGGTTTTCACTGGAAAACATTGTTCGTTTACAAAAATAATGCAAAAAGTGGATAATACAACCATATTATAGCATGAAGAGATTTGTTAATATTTTTGTCAATACAAGATATTCGATGAAATTTTGTTCATTTTGCATGGATTTAACGACGACTATTAAAACGACTCTCTGATTCTATTTCGACATAAAAAAAAAGAGAATCGTTACATGGTGACATGGATGTGGAAAATGCTCATACATTGAGGATGAATTTTCAGCAGCTTTAATACATTTAAAACACCCCAGTGCTGCTAGATATACCTTTTTGCTTCCAAGAAACAATTCAATTCCTCTATCTGCCCAATACGAGACCATATTTTATCCACCCCAAAAATGCTTAAACACTCCGCACACCGTACCTGTGGCACCTTCTACGGTATTATTACATTTGCTTCAATAATCCATTCCGGTACAGCATCGCGCTTGTGTTCGTACCAGTTGGGCAAAGGCAAAACAAAATCGAAGCACTTGAAACGCCGTTCCATAATTCATACCGCCGTGGTGTGCGATCGTAAAAATTTATGATTGGTCAAATAAAAAAAAAAAAACAATCACTCTACAGAGGCACAATACAAAAAAAATGTCCACCCACAAAGAGAGGCAATGCATCCAAACGGATAAATATAGCGTTCTCTACGCTCCCCCTCCCCCTAGCTCCCCGAACGAGCCTGTATCGATTGCACCAAAAGACGATGACAGTAGCGCCGAAAAAGTGGCTACGCCCCCGGTAGCGTCTTCGGAGCGCCTTCGATCGAATAAATTTAAAGTAGAGATGAAATCAAAATTTTATTTTCCATCCCTTTTTACCGCTGGCGTACTATTATTTCCACTGCTGGTACGTTGGTACGTAATAAATCTGTTTTATCGTTCCGTCCATTTTCGATTACATTTTTTTTAACCATTTTGTTGCTGCTCTTGATATGGTTCTCACCCTCGCCCTATCGATGAACCATAAATCAACAATAATTGAAACAATACCATCACTTCGAACGCTTTGACTCCAACGAGCGAGAGTGTTTGTGGTGAGTGGTGTGTTGGAGCAACATTTTCAGATCAACGTCAAGCGCACGTTAATAAAACCGTCCTGCAAATAAAAGTATGCAATGAGCTTTTTATTATCATTTAAACCACTCAAACCCCGCACCAAAACCAGCATGATGGTACTGTGATTACGCTGCTTACCATTAATTAAAACAACCCGCACATTTTACCAAGCTTTTTTTCCAGTATCTGCGAATCTTGAAGAAAAGCAAAGAATGCTCCATCAAAAAGAACATTAGCTCCACTTCTTTTTTGCCAAGTTTTTGATGAAACGCTCTGCTTTGTCTACTTCAACTAAGGTAAAGGTGCTTTACATTGTCGTTTATCTTTACTGTTATGGTTGCGTACACACACCCACAGTGCATATCTTACCAGTGATCTTTTCTCCAAAATCCTTCAATTATCGCTCACCGTTAAACACGTGCAGACGAAGAATCGGTTACTGTTGTACCGCCGGGAAGTATTTTCCAAAACATGTTCAAACCTCTGCAACGCTGTTGATGATGGCTTTCAGGAGCCGTTATGGTGTTACCACGGACCCATCACGGAGGAAAAAAAAAAACAGCTTACCTTTCTACACCGACATGCCATCTTGAATTTGGCGGCTCTTGTGCTGTTCCATTCTCGCCATTATGGTGCACATCAGTCCCGTTTTGTGGTCTCTCTGTGGACGGCTGCTGCACAAAGGTGGGAAGTCCCTTGAACCCCAAACGCGCGCGCGTCCCGTTCTGATTCATCTTTGAGATGGTGTATTGTGAAGCGTTCTTTTAATTTCTCTATACGGTGCTGCCGCTCTGTAAACTTAACCAACCGTTTTAACCTCCGAAAGCATCATAATCTGGGAAAGCAAAAAAAAAAACACACACACACAGCTCCAGCTCGCACAGATGCGCTTGCTAAGGGTAATTATATTAAAATTAAATTACATGGAAATTAAACGCACAGCGCAGGAGGCGCAATGAACAGCACGAAAGGGCGAATGAAGGGTGTGGCCACGTGTCACACTAAGGTGCTGGCTTACCACTTCAGTGAAGAGGCTAAGATGGTGCAGCTAGAAGAAAAACAGCAACCCAGCTCGACGTTACATTACATACACTTCTTATGTCTCGCCGCGGCTAAGACGGTCTAGCCTTTTTGGGGGGTGGTGGAATGTACGTTAAAAAAAAGCAAGCTTGTTGTATCCCTATTGCTGGTCCTTTAAAGATTGTGCCTTTACAAGAGAAGCTTTACACAACACCAACAAAGAGCACCTTCACTGTGCATCTATTAACCGTGCGCTACAGGAGCATGGAAGCCTACCCAGGCCGAAAGCGAGGCCTCCCAATGGCAAGTGTGCAGCCAACGCGCAAAGTGTGGATGCAATTGCATTTTCAACCCCCCCGGGATGGTACTGGAGAGTTTAATTGCGGTGCTAATTCGTAAGCTAGACTCGTGGTAAAGGTGGTTGAAATAATCGCTCAATGGGTGACGAAGACGCTTGCAGAATGGGGTTAAAAAAAAACATAGATTTTGACTAAAATAAAGGTGCCTGTTAGTAAAACAGAAAAAACTCATGCAATACTGTTGTACTATGTAAGTGTTTCGTTATTTTAAAGTATGTTTTTAGGTTATATTTTAAAGCAAACAGTACAATGGGGTTAGTTGTTTTTTCAACTTCTTATTTGCAAGCAAGTAATTCGAACAAGGAGTTGTTGACTGAATACAAACATACTCATGTGCAACATTTTCGATGTTAGTTTAAACACCTTCGATTAGTCGATTTTAAATCAGGTTTTAAACTATTATCACTATGTTAGCTTCATGATGCTTCATTTGTTCTACTCGAGCTATTCAACATTTATTGCAAATATTCACTCTAAATATTTGATTGTATCAGATGCCTCCAAACATTCAATCAGTGCCTAAATTCTATCCATGTTTGGAAGTAACAACAAAAGAATGTGCTTATTTAATAGATTCAATAATTCAAAACCCACAGCAAATCAAATACATCAAAAAATGATAAACTTTATTCCTTCTCCTTCAATTACACAAAATACATACCCAGCATGAAAATGGAACAAAATATGGCGAAATATTCACTCAAATGAACTCAGCTCAAAACAAAGAACCTTACACTATTTACTGGTCAATGAAATAATTAATACCGAGGATCAAAATTTAAAACATAATTACAAATCGGTAATCAGTAGAAATTCCTCTTTTTGTGAAATTACTGAAACTCTAGAACACAAATTTAAAAACTGCAGAGAAATTGAAGATAACTGAAAAAAAGGTAAAAGAAGTTATTGAATCATACCACATACAACCTCTTGCATTTAACGAATTATCTAAACCAGTACCAAAACGCATAAACAAGAAAAATGGCAAAAAATCATGATTCTTTTCATAAACTACACAGAATTGGTAGAAAAAAATGAAATAAAACAAATAACGAATAAAAAAAACGAATAAGAACTACTTCTACATACTGTTACTACTACTTACTACCTCTACAGTATTACAGAAACTAATTCTTACATCCAACCACGTCCAACCATCTCAAACACGGTGCGTGTTGCACTTTTAAAGCTGCAAAAAGTACAGCAAACAAAACCCAAGAATTTCTAAAACTGTGCTAACCGAGCCAAGGAAGAGGAAGAATAAATGATTATTTGTGAGTAAACCACCACTTTAGTAGTACCCTCATCATTACAGCAGTCCGCCGCTAATGAGTCAGTACGAATTGCAAACGAAGCGTTCGGTGCAGCGGCCAGCACACATTCGCAGCATTTTTAAGCTTTTCATGCTTGAGACTGGCTCAATTCTTTCCCATCCCAACTTGCCACGGGTATAATTGATTTGACATTCAGACGAAATGGCGGCACCTTTCCGGTTCACATTTCGTGCAGCACTACCGTTTGCTGCACCTCTGCACACTCTGTCGCACTGTTGGCCCTTTTTGTTGCTTCCGATGCAACATCGCTTTCCAATAGTACACGCCTGGCAGCGGCTTGTTTTTTCTTAACCATTGCGGTATGATTTTCCATCACTATGGTTTTAATAAATTATATGGTTCTGTTAGTGGGGTAGAAGACTGCCGCAATAGTGCCATGCTTTCCAAGGAAAAGCGGAAATTATGATTGACGTGTGTGCTAGATTTTTTTTTTGTTTGTGGACGACTTTTGACTACAAATTTCGGTATAATTATCGATGGTGGCTGTAATTGGCCCTACTCAATTGAAGGGTTTGTGCGAATAGGGGTCAGTGCAATTTATTTCTCATTTCCAACCATTTCCTCATGCAGTAAGTCTTTCTGTGTATGTTTTTTTTTTTTTGCAGATGTTTGACTGTAAAAATCACATTCGAGTGATTCAGCCGATGGACAATGGAACACGACTTTACATCTGCGGCACAAACGCTCACAGCCCGAAGGATGTTGTGATATTCGTAAGTAAAATTTAATAAACTATTTTCTCCAATTTACTTGCAGTATGTGTCTATTTTGTTTAATTTTTATCAGCTTTAAAAACAAACTTTAACTCCATCTCAACGAGTTATTCTGTCTCAAAAGATAGCTAGAACCACCGCAGGGAAAGTAAATGAAGTGAAAAGGAGCCCAAAACTGTGCCAAAAAATCGAATCGTTTGAAACTAGGCAATAAATATTTAAATTTTGTACTCCATTTTCAACCACCCCACACTGCCTGCAACCCCTCCAAAGGGTGCCAAAATTCTGCTGGAGCCCGTACCTTTCCACTTGATTTCATCCAAAACCCATCTTACGGTGCGGGATTGCATGATTGCTGGTGTCAGTACCGAAGTTTTCTTTTTTTTTTTTCAATCGGTTCCCACGATCGGGCCACGATGTATAGTTTTCACTAGGCTCCTTTTATTTTCCCTCTTCCCGGGTTTCGAGCATCTTTTCGATTGCAGCGTAAAACTATTTCACCACTTGATGCTTGCCTCCTTTTTGCCCCGCTTGTGCTTGATGGAGTAAAACATAACAGCGTAAACGTACAGTTTTCCCCGTTCCCGGGAGTGCTCAAAAATCAATTACGTGATAATTCAAGCCGAAAAGGAAAGATAAGATACTGTAAGAGGGTACAGGAATGTTTGTTACGCTGGCAGCGGTTTGACACCCCAGTTGACGCAGCGATGTGATGAGGGACATTTTCCTACGCTTCATTATCATTTTCGACAGCTCCGAAGGTAGTAATGTGTGTGTGTGCTATGATTGTTTGTTTACCAAATGACACTGGGTCAGAGAAAAAGCTACGGAAATGGCTAAGTGAGGTTCAGTTTTATCGATTTTCAAACAATTTCTGATGATTATATTCTCAAAGCAATTGGCAACATTTGAACCGTTTGTAAAGAGAAGCATACAGAGAGTACAAAAAATGTTGATGTTCTTAATAAAATACTTAAAGTCTAGATGTTACCTATCTAGCATAGTTGTTAAAACTCAAAAAGGATTTTACTTTTTATTGTTTTAAACATCGCATTTCATTATCTTTGTTTCCTCAGCCATAATCATAGTAGCTTAACTGCTCACAACTACATAAACGCCTAACAAATAACCCCCCAATCTATCATCCTTAGCGTAATTTAACCCACTTGCCCCGTTCGGAGTATGTGCCCGGGGTCGGGCTCGGCGTCGCCAAGTGTCCCTACGATCCCATCGACAACTCGACCGCCATCTACGTGCACGAGGGCAATCCCGGCGGCCTGCCGGCACTGGTAAGTGCAGCTCAATTCCACCTGCAACAGCGGCGGCGACAGTGCCGACGCTCCACTGACAAACAAACAAGCGAGCCGGAACACAAAGCCCATCACCCTGCAGCACCAACGTAGATTCATTTGTTAATTTTTCCATGTTTGTTACCCCTTTTCGCTCGGCGCCACCACCCACCACCAGTACTCCGGTACGAATGCCGAGTTCACCAAGGCGGATACGGTCATATTCCGGGCGGATCTGTACGAGATGTCCTCCGGGAAGAAGATGTACAACTTCAAGCGTACGCTCAAGTACGACTCCAAGTGGTTGGATAGTGAGTATAATTTATTATGCTTAATTTCTTCTCCTGTCCCACTTTCCGATTTATCCCAAACAACCCCTATCCTTACCCCTTACAACAATCATCATTCTTTTCCAAATGTAATGGAATGTTTTAGAGCAGCCCTTCCGTGTACACTGGATACTCCGCTTTGCAGCCCAGCACCCCGACAGAACACCATCGTTGTGCTGCGTTTGGTCGGCTGACCACCACTGGCCATTTATCAATTTGCGCACTGGATTGTGACAGCGCTGCTTATTTGCTGCCACCACCTTGCATTACATGACCCAGCGCTACCACCGTTCGGTACTCCGGTTTTTGTGCCCAGCCGATCACTGCGAACGAGCCCCGTTTTTCATGCATGCCGTTCCGAGAACGAGAACAAGATGCAGTTGCCACTGCTGCTGCTGCTGATGCTGTTTGGTGTTGGCGGCAGCCAGCAAACCGCAAAGCACATAACATTTCAGCTAAACTTGCAACCACAAATCCCGTGCAACGGGATCCCTGTGCAGTGGGGCCGGGTTCGGTACGGTTGTTTCCGTGCTGGAAGCAAGTGTTTATCTCATTGAGGGTAATTAACTGCGATGAGTGAAGTGGACCGCGTTCGCGTAAGTTCGCTCAAGATCCGCTCACCGAAGCGCGAAGCCCGAACCCAATGTGGATGGATGCCCGAAATAATACCGAAATTTTGATATTTACATACGCGACCATAAACTATTGCTCCGACGTGAAACGTGAGTGAGTGCGTGAGCGCAGGAGGGAAACAATCAAAAAACCGCAAGCACATACGTACAGGATACGCAGGACACATAGCAACAAACAACAGCCAGCCTCACGCACGGCGGATAACGCGAGCAAACAACTCTCCCTAATTGACCAATAGGCGCTTCACGGAAGGTACCGAGGCCTGCTTCGGAACGATGATCTTAATCCGACCGATGCAAATCCACCCGCCCGTCCCTGTTCCCTCTGTCGGGGATGATTGGTTCGAGGATTTATGCACCGCTCGACCGGGAAACAATCTTGGAATCTATTTCGCATCGGAAACCAGCGGCTTGAGTGGATGACTTATGGGAGTTGCTGGTTTGTGGTGGGGCTTTGCTAAAATTACATCGCCAATCGTAATGGCGGTCACGGGGGAGAAGGCTTGTGATTA